>NC_013083.1:1376052-1720065 GCF_000142805.1 Lachancea thermotolerans CBS 6340 | reverse complement strand
ACTTCCTCACTGATCCAACCTCTACTCTATCACTCTATCACTCTAGCTTACGTAATCACGAACCTCACCACTTCATCCCCCTCCACCAAACACCGTTTTCTCACTTTTTTTTCTCGAATCATATCTTTTCAAACTCACTCGCTCTATCCACCTAGCTCTCGACTCCCCCAACGCTCTCTCTCGTCTATTCGACTACCCTCCACACCCTTCTCCTTAGCTTAATCGCTTACATAATCACGAACATCACCTCTTCGTCCCCCTCCACCAAACACCTTTTTCTCGCTCTTCTCTGTCAATATACACTCTCCCCGACTCGCTTGCTCAACATATCCAGCCCTCGACTCTCCATCCGCTCTCCATCCACTCTCCTTCGTCTATTCGCCTACCCTCCACATCCTTCTCCTTAACTCGATTGCTTACATAATCACGAACATCACCATCTCATCCCCCTCCACCAAACACCTTTTTCTCACTTTTTTTTCTCGAATCATGTCTTTTCAAACGCACTCGCTCTACCTATGCAGCTCTCGTCTCTCCAAACGCTCTCGTCTATTAGCCTACCCTCCACACTTTTCTCGCCTCTTCTCGCTTACATAATCACGAACCTCACCACCTCGTCCCCCTCCACCAAACGCCGTTCTCTCACTCTTCTTTCTCAAACTATATCTTTCCAGATCCACTCACCTCATATATCCAACTCTCGACTCTCCATCCGCTCTCCTTCGTCTACTTGCCTCCCCCTTTTATCGTCTTCTCTCTGACCTCGTCGCTTTTTCTTTTCTCAATCCAAAAACTATTCTTTCGTACTCTACGTACTCCACGTACTCCGCGTACTCCGCGTACTCCACCTACTCCACGTACTCCACGTACTCCACGTACTCCACGTACTCCACGTACTCCACATACTCCACGTACTCCACGTACTCCACGTACTCCACGTACTCCACATACTCCTCGTAACTACATTTTGGACAATTCCATCTAGGATATTTGCTCTATCTCCCCTATCTCGGACACTCTTTCACTCAAACACTCCATCTATCTAGAATATCCCACCGTCCCAGACACTCCCAAGAGATACCTATAATCAATACTCCTGACGGATACTCCCGGACACTTGGAACAGCTCGGGAAACTTGGGACACTCCCTCTGGTACACCCGCTATATATTAAAGCAACTGTGGAGAAGAACATGATGGCAGATGACTCTGTGGGATACGGCCCCCCAGGACCCATTACTGCCTACCTCATATCTGACTACACACTCACGTATTCAGTGATTACTGGTGCTGTAGACGGTATAGACACAGTTAGAGCACTTCCACAATGAGGGGGTCAGGACACTAGTACTACGCTCACTGCACAAGCTCTACAGCCCCTGGTTGAGGACTTGGGAAATGATTCTTTTAATCCTTCAATGAAGTCAATCTAGGAGCCCACTTTTCATATTTAGGTGTCAGAATATATTTTTCAACGCCCATTTGTCTCGATATAGGAACAACTATAAATGCTAGACAGGAAATGAACACACCGCAGTACTCCCTCATCACCCCTCTTCCACGTGAAGTTTGTCTGCATCCGCTCATAGTCCTTCTTGCCGCGCTCATTCGTAAACCTACCCATACATCTCACGCCCGTACAACCACCTCTACACCATGTGGTTTGCGGCCTTCTGCATCTCTGCCTTTTGCTCTATGAACTCCAGTAAGAGATGATGCGGTCCCTCGCTCTCAAACGCCGAGTGCCAGAGCAGGAGGGGAAACTACGGATATCCAAAATAGGAGTATTTCTAATTCTTGGAGGTGACGTTTGGGGGGAGGGAAGTGGGAGGTTTATAGTGAAAGGAGAAGGAGGATCAGGAGGAGAAGGAGGATCAGGAGGAGAAGGAGGATCAGGAGGAGAAGGAGGATCAGGAGGAGAAGGAGGATCAGGAGGAGAAGACCTTTTTTTAATACAGCAGGCAGCACTCCAAGATAAGCCAATTGTTTATCGATAGATATGATTTGTGCAGCCCATATCGCGATCAAGAATGTGCAGCACTTTAACGAAACCCATGCTGGGGGAATGGCAAATGGCAAATGGCGAATGGCGGATGGCAAACTACCCAAAAGCGTAAGAATATGAGTCGGGATGGCACTCGGAGTAATCAAGGCACGTGACTGGTGAGAAGCAGGTGACAGGTGACAGGTCACAGGAGCATGTGACGAGAGGGAGTAGCACGTGACTGAAGAAAGACACATGTGACTTAGGGACAAGCCACGCCGCGTTCACACTCTCGCAAGCTCTTCATCAAGGAGCACACAGTTTTGGGTATTTTCAAAAGTATACATTACGGAAGGACCCCAAAGACATGCGTAAAATTCCAAAAAACACGAACCCCCCCCTACACTCGCCAGCTGCCGCGCACTCGTTGGCTTGGAAGTCACAGTGACTACTCAATTAAATACATCACGTGATATCATTAAACCTTGTAGAGTTACGACGTTATTGAAGTTCCTCAAAATCGACGTTTCGTAAACAAATGGCTTTCTGCTGGCGTCGTAGTTCTAGTACGTGAAAAACATACCGCCTTAGACTAAGTTTCATCTCTCCTCCTAGCCTCGAATAAGGCACCCATGTGACCAGATATGGATACTTGATATGGAATACGTGAAAGAGAAGACGGGCTTGGTACAAATTTGTAATTATTTACTAAATAACCCCTGGAGCGAAACGTTTTTAGAAATCACAGAACTGAAACTCCTTTTTACTGTCACAAAACTCAAAGCAGGTTAACCAAGGTTGTTGCTGCTGGAAGGTTTTAGACTCGGGGCTCAACAATTGGAAACAATTCGTCGAATTCGTCCAGTAACGAAATTAAAAGATCGAGGCTCGCTTTGTTTCCTTCTATTACCAACTTTCTTTTGTTTTGAGCTTCCAGAGTTGTAATTTTGCTTGCTAGTATTGAATTTAATGTGGGGCGGTCTAAGTTTACAGTAGCATCAGCTTCTGCTGACGAGCCGTGAATATTAGTTAGGGCACAATTTTCAAGTGTTACGACAAATTGCTCCTTAGAATCCGTAAAATTCCAGTTCAGAATTATGTGTTTTCCTTCAGCATTTGTGGCGTTGACTCTTATTGCCAGGTAATCAAACATTAATTCATTGCTGACAGCACTGATAGTAGCACGCTTGGCGGAAACTGGCATCCTTTGTGGGCCGTGACGCAGTTCCAATGATCCCAAAAGATACGCATTCCGCCAAGTGCTAGCTTCCGATTGGTAGCCAAGTTGTTCCAGTGCATCCGCGCAAAGTTCACGGGCGGCGATATTGCCTGGGTTAGCATACACAGCCTTACTGGTGACACTGGCTACCCAGCGGAATTCACCCTTAGCGTAATCATCGTGGGCGCGCTTCAGAACAGCTTCTGCACCGCCCATGTATTCGACTATCTTCTTCGACTCGGCCACTGGAGGAAGCGGATTGAGGTTCGCTGGATTCGCGTCATACCAGCCCATGTACTTCTGGTAAACGGCTTTCGAGTTGTGGCTTAGTGTACCGTAGTAGCCGCGGGTAGACCATTCCCCGGAGATACTACTAGGCATGTGTAATATTTCCGCGATGTCTTTACTAGTATATCCATGGTTCACGAGGCGAAGCGTTTGATCATGGATGAATTTGTACATGTCGCGTTGCTTCCTTAACATATTGTTCACATTCACCCGTCCGAACGTAGGCCAATGGTGCTGAGCAATCAGTATATCGCTCTTTTCGCCAAAATTGACGCGTGCGGAATCGATATATTTCGACCATTTGTTTGCGTCTCGCACTTCGACTCCCCGGATAGCATAGAGGTTATGCATATGGTGGGTGACGTCTTCTGCCATATTCAGAACTTGGAACTGTGGAAGGTGGATTAGCATCTCAGATGGAGCTTCCGATCCTGGAGCAAGCTGGAAAGTGAACTTGACGCCGTCAAACACAAGTGTTTCGAGGTTATTTTCGATATTGATTGTGGATGCAACCAGCGTTACGGTTCCCAATGCAGCAGCTTTTCCTATTCCCGAATCAACAAACCCCTGGACTCCAGCAGGAAGTGACATACCAAACTGAAAGTGGGAGCGGCGTTTCATTGCGTTTCCAGCGAGAAATGTTTCGCTCACTACGCTCTCCATAAACCCCGAAGGTGCAACCACTTGAACTTTTTTTGTTTGAACATCAGCTTCGTTTATGACTCCTTTTACACCACCGTAATGATCAGAATGGCTGTGCGTGTATATGACTGTAGACACAGGTTTCTTGGGACGATGCTTGTAGTAAAGGGTCAGTGACGCGCGGGCTGTCTCAACTGTAAACAGCGGATCTATAATAATTAGAGATGTATCGCCCTCAATCACTGTCATGTTAGCAATATCAAATCCTCTTATTTGATATACTCGCTCAGTTACCTTAAAGAGTCCATGAATTGCATTGAGTCTTGCCATCCTCCAAAGGCTGGGATTAACGGTGTCCGGTGAACGGCTTGTTTGTAGAAAATCATATTTTTTCATGCTCCAGACCTGCTGTCCATTTTGATTAAGTACAACAGCATCTGGAATAGTGCCGATGAAACCTTTCGTGGCATCGTCAAAGTCTCGTGTGTCTGAGAAAGGTAATCTGCGTGCAACCGCCTCATTTGCGTTCACTGTAATTGGATGGGCCGTTTTTGGTGTCTTATGGGAGGAGCAATCCTTGTCTGGCTTTGTTGTGTTCCAATATTGATGCATTGTCATGAAGCCTTGTTCGTTTATTTAGCTGCCTTTCTTTCTGAAATCGCATTCTTTCCAAGTTCTTTATATAGGAACTACTCTTCAACTGCAGGTACCCACAGAGTGGCATTTCCACCTAGCTTGGCAGTGGAATGGAAAATAGTTTTTAGGCCTTCTCTTCGAGCCACAAGTGTGGCTACTTAGGGACTCCTGCAACGTAACCTGATGTACTTAGCTAGCGCGGTTAAATCGAAAATATCCTCGCAGTCTAAAGGGCGTTTTCAATTGTAATGAGGATGGTATTGTTTGCTTCTTGGCTCAAACCCGCCCATCCCCTTTCGATTACAACTGCTGAAGAACTGGCCGTATGTGATTATCAAAGCGATGACATAATAATAACTCAAGAGTAATCTTAGTAGAGCAGACAATTATATGCAAGTAGGCCTTCATCAACCAGATCAAGCATTTTCCTGAAACTCAATTAGTGAATAAATTTGAGTTAGTCGGGGAAGACACAGAATTTTAGAGCCACTTTGCTATCTTTCGGGTTGAATTCAAAATCCTTGAAATTTACTGAGCTCTTGAAAGTCATTGGAGCTTGACTCACAACCCTAATACAACTTGAATATTCATCAAAAAAAGAAACTGATGAAGAAGGTCTAGACCTTTGGTTGGAAGGTTGCCAAACCCGTTCGCCAGGCTTTCTATATAAGATCAGAAAACTGTTTCGTGGGGGATGGTACAAAACAGCTTGCCCTTTCTCTTACTCAGGATTTAGATCTTGAGACTTAAACAGGTCATCCAGGTGTAAACATGATTTCTGGGTTTAGGTTTATTGAAGCGAGCCTGGTTCGTTGTTCGAAAGGGTCTCAAATTCCTTGGCCAAGATTTCCATTATGATATGTCCATATGCCATATCATTTCATACCAATGTGTCATTATGCAACTTGGCACTATCACACATCAGTGATTTGACTATAATCTGACAAAAAAAGCTCCGACTAAGCGTTAATTTAGGGGTGTATGTCGTAAAGAACTACCTGCTCAACTCCGATTTTTAATAGACACGTTGCAACCCCCCTTTAAAGTTTTATCGATGACAAATTATGAAATTGCTAAACGCAAAATTGGGGGGGGGGGGGGGTGAATGAAAAAAGTTCAGTGTTGGAGTGGAGCGGCTGAACTTCTCTTTAAGTTTATTGAAATCTTCCGCTTGCTACACCGCATGACTAATGGCTGTACTACGTTAGAAATGAAACATTCTGCTATATAATACGCTCCTGTTTTGGCAGAAGCAGAAAAGCGGAGACCACTGCTATTGTATCGAAATTGTAAAAGTCGTTTCAGGGGAACAGGAAACACAGTGAAAACAGAAAGAGCTGCAAGAACAGCAAAAAAGATACAATGGGTTTGGGCTTGAAAATTGATAGAGCACAAGAAAATAAAGAGTTGGTTTGGACCAATGTCCCCGCGAGCCAGCTCAAGCTTAAGAATCTAAAGGTTGCAATCGTTGGAGGTACCTCAGGAATAGGTCAGAGCTTAGCTCGACTATTCCAGAGCAGAGAGGCCGAAGTTGTTGTTGTGGGTCGAACTTTCAGAGATCACGATTTGGCGAATATTCAATTTATCAAAGCAGACTTGGAATTGATGTCTGAAGCTAAACGTGTGGCGAAGAAGCTTGCACAATATTCCTTGGACGTCGTAATATTCACGGCTGGTATACTGGCAGCTCCAACGCGCGAGGAGACCGTTGAAGGTTTAGAACGCGACGTTGCTGTAAGCTATCTCAGCAGACTGGTGATCATCCGCAATCTTTTACCTGCGCTAGAAAAAGCAAATTCAAAATTTCTTACAAGACCTAGAGTCTTTATATTTGGGTTTCCTTGCCAGGGTGAAATGGGGACACCCGACGACCTCAACTCCACTGGGAAATACAATGGAATGAAAACTCACATGTCCACCGTGGCAGGTAACGAGACTCTTGTGTTTGACACAGCGAGACGATATCCTGGCGTTGGCGTGTATGGCCTCAACCCAGGCCTGATAAAGACAACTATCCGCGACAATTTCTTAGGTGCTGGCAGCTTTAAATCCTGGGTTATCGAGGGCATCATTGGCTTTTTGTTCCAAAGTTCAGAAAACTATGCTAGCAAGATTGCTCCAATGATGGTTGCTACAGAGTTGGATAATCAAAGTCCCGCTTTTTTCGATAGCAATGGTACTGCTGTCCTGTCCAAGGGTTTTACAAACTCTTATATTGAGAAATACATAAGCAAGTCAGAAGAGCTGTTGAATGAATGTGCTATACCTTTGTAATTGTCCAACGTTTGATGAGTACAAAGCATACAGTCTTTAGATTTAGAGCCTTGCTTTTGGTTCGACGTCATTAAAGATATTTTATCGAAATTAAATGTAGCTATGCGTGGTACTATGCGCAATAAAATTACAAGGTTGAAGAAGATGAGAAAAAAAGAATCAACGAGCTTTGCCTAAATCTTTGTTTCTGCTGTATTTGAACTCTAGCGCAAATATTGTGATGTGCTCATTTACTGAGAATACATCTACACATTGACATCACAACATAAAAATTCAGCTTGCAACAGCGCCGTATTTTGGCTTCAAATCATGCTTAATGATAGCCTTGTTGCTACTTTGAACGTAAGAGGCATTTTTTGCATGAGGCTAAGAAAAATATAGAACAACCTCGCTGAACACCTCCACCATATTGTGTTACTTTCCCCAAATGATTTATCGCCAACGTACCAATACAAAAATATCACCATGTTTTTGTTAAAAACGAAGAGCCTATTTCCCTAAGAAACGCAGACCATTTTCTAGATCCCGAGAGTCAAAATATTTATTTTACGGCATAGGGCATTCATACGCCATTTCACACGCCTACGCGCCTTTTTAATAAGATACGTACCTAATTTCAACAGGGTCACTAAGTATTATGATCAACGTTCTTAACACTCCGGGCACTTTTACCGCCATTTAAAAGCGTTCATCTTAAGACTAGCGGGTGGAAACAACAACCGCCAGTCATTTGATCGCAAGAGAAAACCACAAAACTGAAGATTATTGCCGGAGTTTATAAAACAAATCCTTAATCTGGGCTTAACTTTGGGCACCAGACAGACAGGGTGCTCCAGTCACCTTGAAAGAGGCCATTTAAGCTGCGACTCTGAAGTTAGTGTCATATTCATGAAATAAAATTATAAAGAGGCAGCGATGTAATGTGCCAGCAAGTCGCAATGTATAGCAAAGGGTGACATCATGCAACACAGTCAGAATATTGTACAGACTGTAAAGATCCTGATCAAAGCAAGGGCAGAAATTGTGTTCAGAAGCCAAGAATGGCTCAGTAGTATCGAAAATCTTGCCCACACAAATTGCTGTGAGACCAAAGACAGGGCTAAGAGGTTCAATTTGGCACGTTTTTGCGGAGAAAAGTAATTTTTTGATTCAAGACTCTCGCCATCGATGAACGTTGATGGTGAAATAAAGGTTTTTGAGTTATTATTTCAGCTCTCGGTGCCATTAGAAACATTTTCTACTTATTGCTTCATGAAACGTTATTCATTAAAAAGTTCGTCCTGGTATTAATGCATATATTTATAAAAAAAGTGAGTACAAACCGCGATCTGTAATAAAAGGCCTTCAAGCTTCTAGGACCATTTGAGATCAGGAAAACCTAAATAATCAATACAAATACCGCGCACATCTATCGATTTCAGTTTTTTTTCAACTAAGAAACGTGTGAGCAGAGCGTTTTAAAGGCCTGTTCCTGACCCTAAAGTATACTTTTGGTACTGACAATTAGTGATATTAGTTTTTAGCCTGCAATAGAACCCTAATTTATAGTGAGAGAAGCGAGGAGTAGGCTCGATATTATTCTAGCAGCATTTGTCGTTACATTCTTAATCTTATTTTTCAACCATATTGATCTTTGAAAATGGAAGTATTTAAAGTCACGATCCTGAATTATGATTCCAAGCCTCAATATCCCTTGTATTTTTCATCATTTAAGATGCAACCCCGGCTGTGTTGTGAATTTTTTGTGGAAACAATTTTTCATAACGTGCGTGGAACAGCGAACTGAATACCAAGAAAAATACACACAGGCCAACAAAGAAAAAGAGTTAAGGAACAAAACTTTACTCAATATGGCCCTGAATGATAACTAAAACTGTGTGATAGACCTTGGAGCCAGCAGGCTCGATTAAGTTTCTCAAGTGACATTCGAAAAGAAAATTATACGGGCTATGGCTAACTATATATTAATATCAAATTGTTACAGTGATAGCATCTAACTAATGGAGAAACTAAGTGATAGAACTCATGATAGAACTTCAGACTAAACAAGTTATGTTTTATGAGATTGACGGGTCCACCTGAATAGACCCTTGTCTTTGTGTGTACAGGTTATAAGGAATTATCAAGACGAAAACTTGATCGGTGATCATAAGTATGACTTTTTTTCACAACTTGTAGCTCATTAACATTGCCACTTTTTAAAACCCTTCGATTGAGCCTCGGGACCTTTATCAGGTGACAATTCTAAAGATCCTCTAACTTAAAGGAGGACCGATCGGGAATTTTTGAGAGTCAACTTTCTATTCATTTTGATAAATGCTAAATTCTAGCAAATTCCAAACGAGAACTGCTTGTCAAAGAAAATACTTATCAGCAAAAAGGCGGTCAAGAATTCCGAGACCTGACTGTCTGCAGCTTTACTTTGGACCTTGTTCAAGGAACATGGTAGCTAGGAACCCCACGCGCAGAGCGACAACAATTACTGTGGTTGACAATTTAACTTTAGCACAATATTCCTTCTTCTTATATAATTAATAACCTCAAAGCTGATATCCTTTAGTGTCTTTTAAAATCTACTAATAGCAAAGGCCGTCTTTCCATCTAAACACGTTCCTGATCAAGTTTGGGCTGCCTTAATAGGCATTTCTTGAAAATAGAGACTCTTTGCCGAGGTTTCCCCAATATGCGCATAATCGGTCTTCATAGTGTATTTGCTTCTCGTTTTACAAAATAATATCAAGCTTGAGTCTAATTTGACCCCTTGGAACATTGCATCACTTACTAAAGCGCAAAGCCCCTAATTTTCGAGACAGCATACAATTCTGCAAACAATTTTCAAGCTTCATAAAATTGAGTTCAAGACAGCTGAGGATGGGGTTAGTGAAGGGCTGGTATTCTTGCAATCTGGTTCTTTGTACTAAACTTGTAACATAAACCTTAGGAGTTTTTTTGAGAGGTTTGGAAGGCATAATGGGAAGGTTTAGCAGGATTTTTGAAGAAACTTCGAAGGCAGGCATAACATTTTTCCAAGTGGAAGCTTCAGAAGCTTTTTAAATAAAGCAACTGCCAAACATAAAGAACGCTATTTTTTCCTAAAGTTGTCAGCTCAGTTCTTCTATCAGCCCTACCAACGCTCTTGAGCATGTTAACTTAAAAACCCAACGTAGAAGAACGTTTGATGCAAAATAGAATACAGAACCTTTTTTTATCACCATGAATGGCTGCTTGCACTAAAAGCATTCCGAATCATGCTAACTATTACTGAGGGTCAACGATTGCTAGGCAAGTTGACACCAGACTGCTCAAATACCGAAGCTAAACGTAAAAATTCAATTATCATCCACGCACTGAACTTTCAGATAGAGGAATTCCTATGTATCAGATCTTCAAAGAATCTCAATTAATAAATAAGGCCAGAAGTTCAAAACGTCAATTGAATATCTCTGCCTTTAGACAGAATTTTTACGTCTTTACAAAGAAAATACACCTAAAAAGGAATGAACTCTTTGATCAAATATGCTCAGAAAAGAACCTTGGACCAAATAAAATTCGTGTGAGTGCAAATTTTATTAATTTAGAAAGTCCAGAGCAGGTCGAATATCAATCCGATTTTGTCCACCATCAGTTGGCCAACATTGGATAACCAACGGAAGAAGGTCCCCAAGGCTGCGTGACTTGTTACAGCCCTCATGTCACCTGAATTTGTTTACTGCTGACTTTGAGAAATTTTTCTCTATAAAATAAAGGGCTATTGGGGGGAGGGTTTCCGCTGTCCACTGCAAACTTGAACGCACAGTTGTTTTGCAAAGCAGTTTTGAGCGCTTCTGGTATGAGAAACTCAACCAAATCACCTCAATCAGAAGCAACAGCTAAATAGAAGGCCAATAAGTTGAGTTATTTTAGAGGTGTTGAAATAGATCTCTGTGACCAGAACTCTGGCAGCGAGTGGGCACAATTTGCCAGTCACACGGAGTGTTTCGTAGCATGGATATCATATGAAACTGACACAGGTTGAGCTTGATCCAGCGTTTTTGTATCTCCGCAATATGCCATAATTCGTGACAGACTTGCTCATAATGATGCAAGATCACGATTATAGCTTACCTTATACAGATTTTTCTCGTGACTACTAATTCCACCTCCGTCGCTACTGCGGCAATGAAATTATTATAGGTGGGGATATAAACACAAGCAGAATATTTGCAATTGTTGGCACAGCCTTTACTTCTAGCTCTTTACCAAGCTGTGGTCTAAATTAAAATAATGAGTTTCAAATTTGCAGGGATTGATCACTCCGATACCCCCCATTATCAAGCAAAAACATGAGCCAAGCGGCTCTTTCATATCATGAACCTGACGTGATCGTGATTTTGATATTAGCTTCTTTTCTTAAAATCCTCAATATTGTTGGCGCAGCCCTTGACAAACTCATATATTGCGGCTTATTGGGACAGATATTCATTGGTGTTGCATGGGACTCACCTGAAGGAAACCGGTTTTCGTTGCCAGTTCAGCAAACGGTTGTTCAGCCAGGTTATCTGGGCCTAATTTTGCTTCTTTATGAAGGCGGATTGTCAACCGATTTTCGCGCAATGAAATCTAATTTTATCCTATTGACGTTTCTGGGTTTCACTGGTGTTATTGCGCCAATTGGGATGTCATTTGTACTAATGAGGCTTGCGCATGCAACTCCTCTACAGCCTTTCACAGCTGGTGCCTCGTTGTGTTCAAGCAGCCTGGGGGCAACATTCACAGTATTAAAGGTCAGTGGTCGCAACAAAAGTCGATTCGGGGTGATACTGACATGTGTGGCCATGTTAGATGACGTTGTTGAACTCGTTATGGCACAAATTTAATCCAATTTAGGGGGCGAGGCATCGCTTAGTCCGGTAATTATAATTCGGCTCATACCGGCTTCTTTTGCATTCGCAGTTGTTGTTCCATTGGTATGAAGAATTTTAGTAAAGCCCCTAGCTCGTGCAATGCCGTCTTGCCATTTCGAAAATTCTCAGTATCTTCCTACTAAAATGCAGATAACATTTTTGACGCACACTTTAATTTTCTTCGGGTTTTTTGTTAGATCTAATTATGCTGGAACTTCAAATCTGTACGCTGCTTATCTCGCAGGCGCCTGTATCAGCTGGTGCGACAATCAGGTTTACTGGTTGGCTTTCGCGAAACGTGTAGCTCCTTGTTTGACTGACAATGAGACAGGTGATTCACTCCCCAAGAGAGCAGATCAGATAGTTTTCGCAACTCAAGTAAAACAGTTCAACAAATGTTTCGAAAAAGCCCGTTCAGTACCAGAATCTTCAAACCAACCACATTCTGCTTCACTAAGATGTTCGGACACTGATAGGATAAAGAGTGTGGGTGAGCAAAACTCATACGAGAGGCAATCGAATCCCAATAATTCTGTCACAGGCTCAGAAATCAACATTGCCACTAACCATATTTATATTGGGCACATCTCTGGGCTTCAAATATGGGAAACGTATTATGAAGCGTCTCTCTCGACTGTTTTGAAACCGTTTTTCTTTGCATCGATAGGCTTCTCCATTCCTGTTTCCAAAATGCTCGACGGAAATATTATATGGAGAGGCGTAGTGTATGCAGTTCTAATGACTGTTGGCAAGTTTATATGTGGTGCGTGGTTAATAAAGAAGGCTTGTTTCAAACATTTTGGGAATGATGTTGAAAGTGGTTAACGTTCTTGGGGCTTCCCAAGTGTAAATTCACTTGTCCCTCCTTCAATAATGGGCTATGCTATGGTTTCTAGGGGAGATATTAGATTTCTTATTTCTGCCATAGCAGAAAATCGAGGTATATTAACTTCAGAGCAGTATTTCATTGTGTCGTGGGGAATTGTGCTCTGCACAATTGTTGGCCCTCTAATGGTTGGTTTGTTAATCAGCAAAGTCAGAAAAATTCGTGATTCAAAAGAGCTTGTTGCGGGTGCAGAGAATGACCCAATGGGCATTTGGGCTTAAAATTCACAAGGATGTGTAACTTTGAGGAAAGCGTGTTTTATAAAAATGGAGTTTTCGCAGACAAAAAGTCTAGATCTCAATACGACTTCAGCACCCGCGGGATGCTGGTTTTTTAGTTATTGAAGACTTTTCTGACCGTTGGGGTAATGCGCCTGCAAAAAATCTTGCAAGGTTAGCCACTCAAACGTGCTTTTCGATGTTTTTATATTTGATTTAGACAACTTAAAGTTGAAATGATCAGGAGCATGAATCAGCTGTGGAAGCGAATTAAAAATTTTATCAATCCTTGAAATGCTTAGCAGCTTAATGCTTAAATATGCCGCTTGTGCATTTTTGAAGCCATTTCGCTTACATGCTTTCCCAGAAGGTATTTCTAATGAGGAAAAAGAGGAGGCTAGGGCTTGTTATTTTTCAACATTTTTGTCTTTCGTCTGCAATTTGAGATTTTCAGATAATTAAACAAGGAGCATAATCCACAATGACCTTTTTTGTCTTGAGCGGGGCAGAAGTTTTCGTAAGGCGTCAAAATCACAGGTGTTTTAACAACTTTTTTCTTCGAGAACGAATTTTATTTTGATGACGTAAGAGTACAAGCGAAGCATCGAACGGCGTTCGCCGCACGTGCGCCTCGGAGTTCAAATATTTCCTGGAGGTGGTTATTTTTATCACTTCATTGAAATAGTGAGAAAACCTATGCAGTTTTAGAATATGAGCCTCCTTACACGAAAGATATACAGTGCAAGAAGCTGGAAGCGGTTTGCAGTTTTATCTCTTTCCACATTGGTTTGTTTCTACGTTTTCCAGCTGGCAAATGAGAAAGTTTCACTGAGGATACCGCGATATTCAGCTGAGACCGGCCTTTCCACGGTGATAGGAGATGAAACACCAACGGAAAGCCCGGCTGCCGCTGAAGCATGTGCTGCATTGTTCCAATCGTTTTTACGCCAAGGTAGTGGCTGGGGTATGAGAAGCTTCAGCGACAGAAAATCAATATTTTTTTCGAGACGCCGAGTGATTCAATCCGTTAAGTACTTGAGACTGTATGGCCATTGTTTTGTGACAAACCTAGCACCTTTTGATGGGATTGACTACGAGGAACTTGACAGCAGACTGTTTCCAATCTTTACTCGCGAACTTCCAGTCTTTACCAGATGGGATGACACAAGGGAAGATGAGGCTACATCAGTAAACGAACAAGAGAATGTTAAACTCGAAGGTTCTGATTTGAACCAAACTTTGAAGCTGCCATTTTGGCGACGAGCCAAAGATTCCATGAAGGACAGAGGTATAGTAATAAGTTTCGGTGAGGGCGGTGTTAGCGAAGTTAAAATGCTATTAAATGTATTAAGACTATTAGGAAACAAACTACCAATCCAACTTGTGCATAAGGGGGACGTTTCCGCTGAAGCAATGCAAAGCATAAGCTATGTTGCAAGAAATGATGTCACTAAAGATGCTGAAACAAATACACACGGCTTTGACTTGCCCCAGGAAATATGGTTTGTGAATGCAAAAAGAGGTATTAAAAATGGGCACCACGATCTCTTTAAGCGCTTCTCTAACAAATGGATAGCGTCACTCTTTAACTCTTTTGACGAAATGATTTTGATGGACTCCGACGCAGTCCCATTTATGAACCCAGAAAGGTTTTTCGACTTGGTTGGGTATCAAGAAACTGGCGCATTCTTCTTCAAGGATAGATTAATTGACGAATATCTCAAAACCAGTGACTTGAAATTTTACAAGAAATTATTACCTACAGAAGAAGAAAGCAAGGTCTTTGGGATCCCATCATCAACCGAAAAAACCACACAAAACGACTTTTTTAAAGCGGGCTACAAACACCTAATGGAGAGCGGAGTAGTTGTTATAAAAAGAAGTGACCATCTCCCTGGCCTATTGATTTCAACTGCTTTACAACTCTGGAAAGAGACAAGTGAGCCAGTATATGGCGACAAGGAGCTTTTTTGGCTGGGCCAATCTATATCAGGAAATGAAAATTATCGATTCAACAAAAACGCAGCTGGGGCCTTAGGCATTTTGAACAGAGACGAAAAAAGGGCTCTTAACTATACCTGTTCCACACAACTTGCTCACTTTGATGAAAAACTACGCCTTCTCTGGATTAACGGAGGCCTTAGGAACTGTAAAAAACCATCATGGTATTTCGATTTTGGAAAACAAAAATCGCTTAGACGCAAATTCAAGTCCCCCGCTGAATTAGAAGATTATTTTAAGGCTCCTATAGATGTTGATGGCGCAGTAATACCCGCACGCTCTAAAAATTCTCTATATCAAAACCTAAGAGGAAAAAAGGCAGGATTTGAAAAGTGCCCAAAGATGGGGTGTGATGGCGCTTTTTGGTCCGCTTTTGATAGCCTAAATAGCTATGGAGGGGAAACAATTCGGTTCAATCCTAGTTTTATCAAAGAAATCGGTCAAGTTATTCATAGTTGGAATCTGGAATATTCATAATGGTTGAAGATATGAAGCACAGCCCGAGAATTCCTTCTAGAGCATTGTAAAGACTGATTTCAAAACAGAATAAACAGATTTTTAGAATATATAGTAAGGAGGACTTTCTTATAAACCAGGCTTCTTTCGACTTGATGGGCACAGAGAATCACTCAAGTTTTATGACTACTTGATAACTGCAACCCTGGTGCATCCTTGGTTTCCTGAAACTGCTAGTAAGTCAACGACCTTTTCATTGAAGAGAGGCCCCTCTTGTATTCTTTATATACAGTATTTGAAATTCAGATCTTTGTCCCCACTTCTTTTCTTAAATTTATCAACCACTGCTCCTCGTAAAATGGCAGCTCTTCTTTCATTGATTCTGTAAAATAAGATAATTTGAAGAGCAACCAAAAGACTGGAGAAACCCACGCAACCTAAAGAAAATGAGTTTCCCAGCACGTATGGGGGCTTGATGTAAACTTGACCTGCTATTGCTCCGGCTAAGTTGCCAAACATTTGACTTAGACCAATTGCAGTGGCGCGTTTATAATGTGGAGCAATGTTGTTTGATACCCATGTTACGTTGAGTCCAGGGCCTGTGAAAGCTGAAAAAGTCATCAAATAGCAAGCAAAGTATTTCACTCCGGAAGTTTTTGCTGTAAGCATAATGATGTATCCGATAATGGTCACGATATTGAAGCACAAAATTATTGGCCCTCTCATGTTAAACCGATCACTGAAATATGCAGAGCTTAGAAAAACTGCTGCCGCAAGGATATAAACTGGTACGGTCAGGTATTGCGCTTGTCTTGATGAATAGCCCATTCCAAGTTTCAAAATCGCAGGTAGAAATGTTGTGAAGGCATAAAGGATTATATTCTGACAGAATTGTATCGCCAGACCACTGTAGACTTTGAAATCCTTCAAAGCATCCCAAACAAAGTCCCAGCTAAAATTGGGTTGTGGCCCAATGTACTGTAAACGTTGTTTTGATCTCACTTTCAGGAGGCTTTTTTCTCGATTGTTCATGAAAGCGGGCATTTCAACATCTGTGGGAAGACCAAAGTAAATCCATACAGCTGCGGTAGTCGAAACGAGCCCCTCTATGATATACAGCCATCTCCATCCGTTAAGGCCTCCTGCGCCATGGACTGTCGCCAATCCTGTAGCAATCAAGCCCCCAAAAGCGCCAGCGAGTGCCGCACAGCTGAAGAAAAATGCTATTCTTTTTGCTTGCTCTTCAGGCTTGTAAATCATGCTAACAAGCAGCACCATTGCTGGAAAGTAACCGCCTTCAAAAGCGCCTAAAAGTACCCTAAGTGCTATCAGCGAGTGGTAAGACTTCACGAACCCACTACATAGGGTGATTATCGACCAACAAAACACCATACCGGACATAAAATATCGGGGAGGAATTACTCTTAAATACAACGTTGTTGGAACCTGAGCGATTAAAAATGTTGAGTAAAGGACTGACACAGCATTTGAGTATTGCTTAGGAGTGAGATCGAGATCCTCTTTCATTCCAGAAGTGTAAGCATTACCAATATTAGTCTTGTCTAAAGACTGTAAAAAGTAAGCAAAGGCAAGCACTGGTACAAACCTGCGGTCCAATTTCCTTACTAAAGCTTTCTCTTCTGCAGGATCAATCTGTAAAGTTCCGTGTGTTGTGGGTGTGTCACCAGAAATAGATTGGTCGCACACTTCGCCCTCCACGACGCTGAGCTGAGTCGAACTTTTCGCCAAACAACATTCATTGATTGTGGTAACTTCAAGTTCCTTAGCAGGGCTTGAGTGCCCATTCATGGCCTCTTGATTTGAAAATCAATGCTACTAGACGCTCCCGAGACTCTTTGTGCATGGGCGAGGCTAGTGCAATAGTCCGTAAATTGTGTTCTGTATATTGTCATAATATAAAATTGTTCCTGGAAAAAATCAGTGAGCACGTTTACGTAACACCTTCCTGGCTTTGCGGCAAAGGTCCAGGAAAAATCGAAGAATTGAAAACATGTTGAAGCCTTGAGTTTTATGCAACTTGGAAGCGGCAGACTCTTAGCATACTTTATTCTCATAGGTCCAAATAATGCATGACTATAGGGTTTAATTTCAAGCGATACGGCAAGGTTCACCTGCTGAAACTTATATTGGTAAGCAGATCTGGAAAGAGAAAGGTAGAGGTTTATTTAATCTATAGAGGTGCTCCTCTTATTACTTCCGGGTTTTATGGACTCAAGTTTTGCAGTAGAGAGCAGTATAATTTTTTATCTTAGTGAAGCCTTCAAAAGAAATGACCGCATGAAATCATGTTCTCTGTTACAATTAGAGCTCCGGTAATTCAGTTCGTAGCGTCCATCTAGAATCTTTCATGAAAGTTCTGGCTTCACTGCCTTGGATGTTGTCCGCACTCTGGTCGCATGCTGCGCAAATTTCTTCTTCAGGGAACGACCGTGTTTATTTTCGTTCCTGGTCCCTTCAGTAATACGAAAGCAGCTTTAAAAACAGTACAAAACCGTTTGAGGTCACTTTGGATGAACATATAGGAAGTGTATTCTGAGTTGTGCGCCAGTTTGGGACAGGCTTCTCGACATTGACTTGTTGCTCGGGCTTATATTTAAATGAGTTCCTATGAAGCAGAAGAGTCTTGCTCTGGAGAGAAAAACTGACTTTTGTTATTGTTGCAAGCACACCATGGTATCTCGCAAATATTTTGGTCAGTAACTGCGTTTCAGTATTATGTATTGTCGGCGTAAAATCTAAACTTTCTGCTCTTGATAAACCTCATCCATTACCATTGACCTCTCTGCTAATTACCGCCATACTATTTCTCCAATCCAGTGTTGTTTTCAAAAGTGTCTCTCTTAAAAGTTTGTCTAGTGTTGAAGGCTTCAATTTGTCTATGGAAAAGAATCAGCAGGTCGGGAAGCTCCCTGATAGTGAAAGTACTTTTAATATTATGTGATTTTTGATTTTCACATGCAAGTACAGTGCGGACTATTCTATATTTCAAAGCATTTGATTTTTATCAAGGCCCGCTGCGACTTCATCTAATTGCTCGCGAAACCTACGCGCTTTTGTTTGTGCGCTCATTGCAAAGCGCTGAGGCACCTTGCAATTAGGGCAGCGCTTTTGAAAAGTAGACAAACCGCCAAACATATCAAAAAACAAGTCTAAAGTAGCATCGGTTTTTAAGTTCACAAATAATCGACCGGGGGCCTTCTACCAGAATAATATAAAACTGCTTCTAACAGCGGGGACTAAGGCCCTATTAACATCTTGCTTTTCTCAATTACTCGACGAACAACAGCGTTAACCTCTCGGGATTACCTTTTGGTACGTTTTCACTTTATTAAACCTAGCTGTGTCTGCTGTTGCTTCAAAATTATTGATGTTAACTCCAGCGGAGCTCAAAATTTTCGAAAGATATCTTTACATCAAATTTCTCAATATTGTCTAGAAATAATCGGCGAGATTAGAGGTAAAGTTTTACTACCATGTCTCTTTTCTCGGCTCAAGTGACCTTTACTATAAAGTTCATTGAAGCGGGTGTCAACTCCCGCATCACTATCATCACTTCATTAAACAATTTTGGCCATGTTTTAATTAGCGCTGAAGAGATTAAGAGATCTGGCACATGATCACTTTATTCAAGAAGCATTTTATAAGTTTTGAAAACTACAATCTGCTATAATTAATAATATAGAGCTTTTTGTTGCTGATTGAGTTTTACGCCCATATGGAGGTAACGCTAACACAAAATCTCAGTCTTAAGCCCACAAGGTCCCGTATCGATAGTGACAGCTTCGAGTCTAAGTCATCTTTTGGAGGAATTTTTTCCCGTCAAAGAACCACTCCGTGTCATCTCGCTATAGATTTCTTTTCTTGGAAGGCTTGTACTCAATGATAGGGATAAGTTAGCATTTGTATTTAAAGACCCTTAAACATCGGTACTTTTTCAAGGCGCACCATTATTAAGCAATTAACCAAAGTCTAAGGCATCCCGTAAAAGCCCAAGGAAAATGCCCTTCCAAGAAGATTTCTTGATTGAACAATTTATGGACAAACATGAAAATGATATCAAATATAATATGGGTGAGACATGTTGCTACTCACTTAACCTCAATGAGCTTAGTAGTTTAACAGGCGAAAGCTTTGAGTTTGATCAAAACATGAGGTTAACATACGGATCTATTTGGGGAACACCAGTTCTGCGGGACCTTGTTGCCAAAATCCACTCTAGTGATGAGATACAACTAACCGCGGACAATGTCTTGATCACGAACGGCGCAATTGGTGCGAACTTCTTGGTTCATTACACA
The DNA here is from genome assembly GCF_000142805.1 of Lachancea thermotolerans CBS 6340. Lineage (NCBI taxonomy): Eukaryota > Fungi > Ascomycota > Saccharomycetes > Saccharomycetales > Saccharomycetaceae > Lachancea > Lachancea thermotolerans. Next base: position 1,700,260 of record NC_013083.1, on the reverse strand, counting down.
GCAGCAGGGCCTGGAGACCATATAATTTGTGTTGATCCAACGTATCAGCAACTCAGCAGCGTACCCAGTATGTTCGGAGCCGACGTGGAGCTTCTACATCTAGAAGCTGAGGACGGGTACACGCCAAATATTCAGAAGCTAAAGAGCAAGGTGAGGGCAAATACAAAATACATTGTGTTGAATAACCCCAATAACCCGCTGGGAAGTGTTATCTCTACGGAAAAGATGACTGAAATCATTGACTATGCCGAGAGAAACGAAATTTTCATAGTCTGTGACGAGGTTTACAGCCCCTTGTTCCATTCTAGTGAGCAACCCAAATCCGCCTGTCAGCTGAGCAACCGATGCATTGTTACAGGCTCTATGTCGAAAGCGTATTCAGCTGCAGGGGTTAGATTGGGATGGATTGTCTCTCGGGATAAAGACTTTTTGAAGCAAGCGGCGTCAAGAAGAGACTTCAACACAATATCTGTGTCCATTATCGATGACTACATATCCCAATACATCCTGAAGCACCGCAACGCCGTGTTGAAACGCAATTTCGATTTATGCAGAAAGAACTTGATGATTATGAAAGATTTTATCAATTCTTCGAATGGTAAATTCTCGTTCGTCCATGAACCTGAAGGAGGTTCGGTATGTTTATTGCGGATAGCAGGTGTTGATGATACGGATAGTTTCGCAGTCAAACTTGCAACTGAGTTCAAGGTTTTGTGCGCACCTGGTGAGTGCTTTGGAGTTCCAGGTACTCTTAGAATTGGCTATGGAAATTCTACTGAGGATCTTGTTGAGGGTTTGAAGATTTTGAAGCTAGCTTATGACAAAACATACACTAAATAAATAGACATATTTCTGTAGGGACCTGAAATATCACTACCGGTTACTCATATAATGTGCCGCAATGATGGTTGAAGTGGCGGAGAACTTTTCGTCTATCATTACCACAGTCCGTTGATATTTATCTTTGAAAAAGCTTATCCCTAAATTTAACTCAGGCGCGCTTCAGACGATGCCGTAAATTGACTCTAGTTTCTGTGCTGCATCAGAATTCGAGGTTAATTGAACATCGCGGAAACGTCCGCCCAGTCGCTGTTACTTACCCTTTCAGTTCATAGTAAGTGATTGATCAAAGTTTAGTGATAAGTGGCTATCAAAGCAACTCTTTTTTCAGTGAGGACTTATTAATAGAGGAGAAGGGTAGCCTTCGTAAACCCAGAGTTAGTTTTTGAGTTCGAAAAGCGTGAAGCCGTACAGCCTCTCCCTCAGCATGAAATCAATAAACCTCTTTAGGGGGTACGCCTCACATGGACTATTACCGCGTACAGATATAATTGAGGCAACTTCGGAGGTTCTGCTACCAGAAGTGCGTGAATATGACTATAACGATGAGGACAGGCATCCACTTGTTTATGGATCCGATAACGGCAGCGCGTGGGTTCGCGCTTGCATTGCTGAGTTTTCTAACAGAGCCTTTAAACTGCCGGTAAGTAGTAACGCTGCTACGCGGCCTGAGCACCTAAACCTGACTTCTGGTGCAAGTTATGGGATAATGAATATTTTGCTGCAAACAACTTTGCCACATACAGGCTATACAAAGCAGGCGTTCATAGTAACGCCAACCTACTTCCTTGTTAACAAGGCTTTTCTCGACGCTGGTTTCACGGGAAAGATCACCGCAGTTGAAGAAAAGGGTGATGGTCTCGACTTAGCGTTTTTGGAGGCCAAGCTTAAGTCATGCGAGAATTCATCTAATGGAGAGAGTGGACAAAAAGCTGAGGAGTCGCTCAGGATTATAAATGCGCAAGATGGTAAAAAAAAGATATACAGATATGTCATCTACCTTGTGCCGACATACTCCAACCCAACGGGTGCAATCTATTCGAGAAGCTCTCGATTAAAACTCCTTGAGCTTGCGCGAAAGTACGACATTCTAATCATTTCAGATGATGTATATGATCTATTGCGGCTGGACGACGATAATGGTAGCGGCGCGCTCATCCCTAGTCCCCCAGAATTACGGTTCCCTCACCTTGATAGAGAAAGTATTTCTGCGGCAAACACGTTCGGTAACACTATTTCCAATTGCACCTTCTCCAAAATAATAGCTCCGGGTTTGAGGACAGGATATCAAGAGACAGCAAACGCTAAGTTAGCTACACAACTTGCATCTGGCGGCGCAAATGCATCTGGGGGTACGCCGTGTCAACTAAATTCAATGATTGTCGCTACTATGATAAAAAATGGAGCTGTCGAGCGGATAGTTCACAATTTTGTTTCTGTGTTAAGAGAGAGGGCAAGGGTTCTTGCTAAATCAATAAAACTCTACCTTCCCAAAGGGACGCAGTACTCGGAATGTAAGGGCGGGTATTTCTCGTGGTGCACGCTCCCTGTTGGTTATGATTCTTCAAAGATTGTCGAAGAAGTAAGCAGCGAGGGGGTCTTGTTAGCAGATGGCTCGCACTTTGAAGTTTCAGGTGACAGAAGAAATTGGGGCGAGCGAAGTGTGAGGCTTTCAATAAGCTATGCGACAGCAGCTGAAATCGAAGAAGCTGTTAAGATATGGGGCATTGCCTGCCAAAAACACAGAGTCCTTGATTGCGAACAAGCTGATATAGCAATAGGGCATGCGTCGTCGCTTTTAAAATCAAGACGGAAGAAACAGAGCCAATTGTAGCAAGATACAGGTAACGAATTAAATCTCTCCCTCCTCAGTTTCTCAACGGATTGAATTTGAAAAATAGCAAACACTCTTGGAATCATTAGCTTCAAGACCTGGGCTTCTCGTTTCAAGGCGAGTTATTTAATTTTTAGTATGTCTCGATGCGGTGTATTACTAGAGATTCAGTTCGAGGCGAGCATATTATGCATAAGAAAGTTTGCAATAACCAAATAAACAAGCAATTCTAAGTTACAGACTTGAAATAAAGTTCTGGGAACTACCCCTTGTGCTTTTCCTTGTTCTCGCGCTTAATTAGCTGGATGGCAATGTGTAATTCAAAGCAACTCATCAAGTGTGATTATCGGAAACGCTCCCGTATGTAAACCGTATTGTGGTCTTCCGGCTCCTGGGATCCAAGCCTGCTGAATTCGAGCGTTTATTCAGTCTTTTTCATATCTTATTTTATGTCGTGTTCCCTAGTAGCTACTCAACAGTTTCAAGCTTTGTGTTGCAAGAACTGTTCGGAAGCAAAAGTGCCAATACCTTGTTTCAAATAATAAACTAAACTTCAAAAACATGCATCCTGGATAGCTTCATTAGGCCGTGGAAGGTTTACGAAATAAAACTTTACGAAGTTATTTACACTTCTATGTGAACGTTTTCGAACCCCGAGGAATCATAAAGTCTTTTGACTTCAAGAATTTTACGAGAAAAGAGGGCAGGCACCAGCCGAATATGACGCCAACTCCGCCTTTTCTTGAAATTGGAACTAAACCGATTTTGGGCGTTTTTTTTAGCGGCCTCATGGCTTGCGTTTGATCCAGAATTACGTTGTAAGCGGTAGAACAGAACGTCGGTACTTGGACTTGATCCAAGTCAACGATGGTACATGGACGACCCGATATGACATCGCCCAGAGCCAAAACGTTAGGATATGATTCAACTATCAAATTTTCATTGGTAACAAGATAGCCTTGTGAATCAAGCAATTCCTGATCGATGCACTCTGTGTTTGGAACAAGCCCGTATGCAGGTACTATCAGGTCGACGATTTCGGTTGTCCCGTCATTAAAGGAGACTTCCCATCCATTTTTGGTCTTCTTTTCCGATGTCGAACGAACATTGTTCACCACTTTTATGTCCAAATTCTCCAATTGTTGAGTAGCTGCGTCTGACAGGCTTGGAAGCCACCTTTTCAATGGACCTTCCGATCCTGTGTAGATTGAAATGTGCTTTTTCTTACCATATTTTTCACCAAGTTCGCCAGCAACTTCAACGGCTGTTGCTCCACCACCCAAAACTATAATTTTTGATGCTTTTTCTATCTCTTCGTTCATAGTAGTTACCGCATGCTTCGTAATTTCATGGCTGCCTTCGAGTTTAAATGCTGGGTGATGGCTTCGAGTACCCGTCGCAACTACTAAGTAATCATAGTCAAGCGAGATTTCTTTGCCTTCTTCATCCTTGTACACAATCACGTTGTCGTTGAAATTTGCTGTTTCAACACGACCCAGAAGGAAAGACGCATTGCTGCGATCTAGCTTCTGAAGCTTTTCTTTAACAGAGAAGAAAACCTTATTGGTGATTTCAGGCTCAATAAGGAAGCGGGGCGCTGCGACGCAAAAGTACGCATGCGAGGAGGCTGAGATCATAGTGACTTTGATTTGTTTACCCATTCCCAGGATAGTCTCTGCCGCTCTCACACCAGCGAAAGATCCGCCAATAATCACAACATGAGTCTGCTTATCCATTTTCAGCACTTGTTGGTCCAAATGTGAAGAGGAGGTTGCCGAAAGGTTTCCCAAGTTGTCCTAATCTTATACAGCATCGCCCCTTGGGATTTAACAATTGATAATAAACAGGCAATATAAAAAAAAATCAAAGTAATTTTGACTAAGCGCCTTAGTCAGATGGCCTAAAAATAAGCAACTCAAAGGCGTGCTCAACCCACGGAAACTTATTCAAAGATGAATCTTTCAATTCTCCTTGAGAAATTTTGCAAGCGCAATTGCGCTGACAAATTTCTAATCTTGATGTAACGCAAAGCTCAAGTTTTCGAGCAAAGGAAGGGAGATATTGATAAAGATGGAATCTGCAAAAGTATAGAGGGAGGGGATTAAGTTCAACATTACGCTAAGAAAATTTTGGGGCTTGAACAACCAGCGATGGGTTCAATCGACAAGCTGTTGTGGCTATTGATTTAAAAAACTTTCTGAGATGGTAGTAAATCAATTAATAACAAGCGTGATACCGAATCTTCTGTACCACTTTATGCTACTAGAATTTACACGGTTTCTTGGTATTACGAGATATCTCTTGTTCATATATGCGTTCTACTAGATTGAATATGTGAGGAGGGCACGATCAATAACTTGAGTGTTCCGCATAGCCATCTTTTAGTGATTATCAGGCCAAACCGAGCTCTAATAAAGGTTGATTCACTGCCGCTCCCCTCTTCTTCTCAAGGCGCAAAAACTCATACCAACCAATACCTGTCTTCTTTGGACCGTCTTGTGGCCAAACACCATAAATTGTGTTCAGCTTTCAGCATATTTTATATTCCCTTGAGCCCCGACCATCTACACACGTCCACAACAATGGTCTGCAGATAATGCATATTTTATCTCTCGGTATGTCTTCTGTTTTTTAAACAGTTTTGCTTAAGTTTTGAGCCTATGGACCCACATTGCCAAGTACAACGGCTCACTTACGCTTTGTTTTGCATGTTGTGGTTGCTTCCTATTCACCCGGTATTTCGTGCCAATTTTGTGATTTATTGATGACGTCAACTATATTGGGTTAATGGCGACGCCGTTGAAGTCTAACTGCAAAGAATAATAATTGTGACAAAGGATACGTTAGGCCAAAACCAGATCAGTAAAATTGGATCGCAAATGTTACTTTTGTAAGTATCAATTCGAAACAATCTGTATATTTTGGGCGTTGTTCATGGGCTCTATTACACCTCATAATGAATACAGTAGCATGCAAACATGACGTTTCTTTCCAGAAGTTCCGGGACCAATACATTATCTGAGCTAAAAGGCGAGGGCAAAGTTGGTCATGGTTTTTTCTCTTGCCACAAGCACCAAAAACTTCGTACCCTTTTCACTTGATTTAAAAAAAAATGTTTTGCGTTGTGGGCAGTGACTGCTGACTAGCTTAGACTTAAAGACAACAGAGCTGGAAGACTTCTATGTTTACAAACCTTCTTTGGAACCGTCAACTTATCTTAGGATATCGAATTACGTTAATGCAAGCTATCGGGTCTAGATGCTTCAAGTGCCCTTTTCAAAAATGGAACGAGGTCCTGTTGCGTTTTGATCCAAAACTCATTTTCCAAAATTTCTCTGGGGTACGCTTTTCTGAAAGTTTTCATACAGTGATCCCCATCAAAGAAGAACTCTCTTAAGCAACAATGATCATCAACGGTCCACCGCGCGTTGAAAGTCTTGGCCACTATATCCCACTTTTCAACGTCCTCACCTGGGTTAATGTCCGATATAATTGCCCACCAAGTCATCAAATGATCGGTTCCCAGTAACCAAGGTATTGGGAAGATAAAAACAAAAAGCGCAAGAAATATTTGAAAAAGCACGAGACCAAAAAGAGAGCCTGCAGTTAGCAATAGAATGTAAGAGCGGAGCTTGGAAATTGGCACTAAATAGCACATTACCAAAAATGAGAGAGAAAATTCGGCAATATTACTAAATGCCAAGATTTTATCTGCTCTGAGAAAGACTTTCAGCACAAAAAAAGAAGCCCAAGAAAACTTGCTAGAATGAATATTCTTGGGAAGCTTTTGTTGAGCAGCGTCAGTGTAATTATAGTAAACCAATTCCTTGGAAAACATTTTCCACCACCTTTCTAAACTTTCTTCGTAAGCGTTCACCGTATGTCGCAGACTCTGGCTTTCTTCTCCTGAATTTCTCGCGCCCTCCTCGGTTTCCTGGGATTGATAATAAGGACACAAAATGGCTTGCCTGAAAAATGTGTAACAGCTCCTTCCTTCGAAGAGACAGAACCGGCTCGGCCAGTCCCCTTCGCTATGAATATTTTCATTTATGCGCTCAGTAATGTCATCCCATGACTTAACATTCACTCCTGGGGCCTCTCTCGTTACTTCCTCGCAAATTTGCTTAACGTGTTTCTTTGCTGCCTTTTCTGATCTCTTCTCAATAAGGTTCTGCGATACATATAATAACAGATATGCAGTGATATAAGTGACTAGAGGGAAAGCGCCCTTTAAGCAACTGTAGAAGGAGCTCAGCATCCCAACGGCTAAGAGAGCTTGTATGAGAGGCACCTTCATCAATTCAGATAATATCCACAACTGCGGGCTTATGAAGGCATACTTAGGCACATGCCTATACTTTGTGGGTTGAGAATGATTCATGCTTCACAGCTTGTGTAACAGCTTTTATTGAATGGATTCACGCGTGCGTGCAGCTACATATCTTTAAGGAGTATGTTCCGAAAATTTTACGGAAATCGATGCCTAAAAGGAAGGCATAAAAAACTCCTTGATACGCATAATTATATAATCAGGTCTCGGCGAACTTAGTTCGAAGCGCTTCACAGCAAGGAATAATCATTTACGAACAGATCAATGACACTCTTAAGAAATTCAAACTTATGTCCTAAAATTGGCATGGACTTTCCTTCATTTTGGTACTCTCAACTGAAATCAGAAGATTTGGATTCAGTCGGATCTGAGTCTTGCGAAATCTAAGGAGCAGACTTCATCCGTGCCTAAAAGGTCATTTAAAGGGATAAAGCGGTTTTCCAACGACAGGATGGTAGTGTCGCTGCAAATATTTCTCTCAAGTTCAGATTTTGAGGGCGCGAGGACTGATAGTCATGGATAGCATGCGAACCTTAATTTGATAAAAATAATTGATATATAGGCTGAGTTTTATTGATGTAAGGGGCTAACTTTAACATATATTTTTCTTCTCAAATCAACAAGCGCAGCAACATAGGTTGCTGTATGACGTTTCAACTGGGAATGCCTTGCCTTGGTCGATTATTTGAGATCCTAGAAATTGAATTTACCATACATTTTACTAAACCCATCAACAAATAGCGCTGAAAGTTTCATATGAACTCGTAGAGCAGTGTTTGGATATTCATGCACAAGCTTTACTTGGACATCATCTTTCGATCTTCCTCAACGACTGCTGCTTCGATTGAACTTTCTTTTCAAAACTTCAGACACTTTCGAAGTACTGGTAGTACGGAATATCAAAAGATGGACGGAACTGGTCTCCCCAGTTTCTATTCAACGATCGGAAGAAAGGTAATAGATTAGTCTTGTCTTGCTTCAAAGTTGTTGAGGTTGCTCCTCTTACCTTTAATGTAACTTGATTTATGTTGCACCCCTGTTCACTTTCTATCACCCACAAACCCTATAACCAAGCCCTGCGAAGCATTAATTGTGAATACTAACAAAAGCGTGAGTTCTAAAAGCCTGCTTCCCCAATTTCGATATAGTATTAATTAGAAGAGCATTTTTTTCTTCTTTGATAAAACGTGAATAAGGCTCCATATTTCAATTGATCTCCAGATGCTCAATCACTGATTTGATCTGACTAGCTGATTTTTCCATCAACTCTATTTCCTTCTCATCGAGTGAAAGTTCAGCCACTTGATGAGCCCCACTTCTATTGAGTTTGGTAGGGACGCTTATAGCAATTTGTTCAACCCCAAAATAATCACCAACGGTTGAAACCGTAAGTGTGGACCCTGTATCCTCTAAAATCGCCTTTACTATGCGAAGTAATCCCACTGCGATTCCATATGAAGTATAGCCTTTGCGCTTGATGATATCGTAAGCAGCGTCTCGCGTTTGCTCAAAAATTCTATGGAACGCATTCTGATCAAATATGTGGTTGGCTTTTTCGCAGTAATCCCGGAGCTTCATGCCGTCGATGTTGGTAAGAGACCAGACAGGCACGCCCGAATCACCATGTTCTCCAATTACACAGGCTTCAATGCTGTCCGATGAGATCTTGAAGTGCTCTCCGAGGATGTATTTAAAACGAGCAGTATCCAGAACTGTACCTGAGCCGATAACTCTGCTTAGTGGAAACCCTGACGCCTTATAGCTAATATAGGTCAAAACATCGACAGGATTCGTGGCAATAAGCAGGATGGTATCAGGAGCATATTTGGCAACATTGGGGATGATTTCCAGCATAATGTTGGCATTTTTTGCAGCAAGATCCATCCTTGTTTGTCCATTTTTTTGGTTAATCCCACATGTGACAATAACGATGGCCGCGCCAGCGCAGTCAGGATATTCACCCGCTCGAGACCTTGTATTTGAAGGTGCTGCGTGGTTTAAGTCCATGCTTTCACCCTCAGCTTTGTCTTTGTTCACGTCGATAAGGACAATCTCGGAAACGATGCCGCTGAGAAGCAACGTATACGCTGTGGCAGACCCAACACTTCCCACCCCCACTACCACAACTTTTACTGTTTTGGCATCAGTTCTTACTGCTTGAGACTTTGTATCTTGGAACATCTTGACAAAACTCGAAGTTGCGTATCCTCTTGAATTGCCACCTATTGAAGCTGTAAGTGTAACTACTGCGCGACTGATTATGTGCTTCAATTTATAAACTTGGTCTTCTTTCTCTCAAAAATGGGAGGGGAGCGCAAGGATTTGCGCACTCGTGTGTTAAGCCGCTTTCTTCCCTTGAAAATCCCTATCCCCTTTTGGTTACGGCCTCCCCTAATTCGTCTGCATGTCGAACCGAGGTTAAGAATCAGAGGGACAAAAATTGTCTCGTTTGAACACAGGGAAAAACTTCTCGGAATATCTTTGGCTTCGAGCAACCCTGACAACAAGGGTATTGGATTGATTTTTTTTGCCTTCTGATCCCGCTTGGTCACAGAAGGCATAGACCGGAGGAACTTCAATGTAATCAAGGTTAGGTTTCGGTTTTGGGCTCTGGCCAAAACGTGTTAAATGTTGTTGGCATGGCGTTGTCGTCATATGAGATATCACATGATCGAGCTTCAGACTTTGTGACGAGGGTAAAGCTTGTAAATGGCGCAAGAGCTTAGCAGGAGACCTCAAAACTGTCGGTAAATCTGGGCTGACAGCAAGTTCGATACGAAGCTTGTAGTGCCTTGCGAATCAAGGACGAATCAATTTGATAACTTGACGAAATTCAAAGCGCCAGGGAACAAAAAACGCAGTTTGTATCTGATATTTGATGAATTTTATTCTGATCGGACGTTTCTCTTCAAGTCTAAGAATTTTGTATCCTCTTTTCGAGCACATTATTAGTAGCTAAATATCTAGTCCGTTACGTGTTTATAATTCTGAATACTTTCTGTACAGGGAGCGGAGAAGAGTGTAGTAGTGATGGCGCTCAGTTCTTGTTTTCTTCTGAAGAGCTTTTTTTTCATTATAATCAATCAAGCGACCCAAGCGTTTGCTGAACTATTGCAACATCTCAACAATTTCTTTGCAAGACCGCAACTACGGTTTATTTGTTACAAATTTTTATTTCATGAGTTTTTAAGTATCAATACTTTTCAATAGCGGCATTCCAAGCTACCAACTTGTCGCCCGTAAAGAGTCCTTTGCTCAATATCAAATAAGTTAATTTCGCGATACACATCGTTCAAGAGACTGATGCCGCTAGAGACAAGTGTCCTCTCCACACTTGTTGAACACTCTTTAACCTATATTCGCTGCTCGCAATAATCTCTATTCAACTTAAACGAACGAAACCTGCTTTCCAGCGCTATTTGTCTCTCCATATACCGCGATCCAAGCCGATTTGCAAACTATTCTACTTTAATCGCCAAATTTCAGTCTAGACCACTCCCAGAAACGAAACTTTTAAATGGGGTGGTTACTAAGTTCGAGCATTTGGATGGCCTTATTTAGTTTCTTTAGCAGGCTCGGTGTTGTCAAATGCATCACTGAGCACTTTATCGTCATTCATATTGTAATCTTCCTCGGTTTTTTTTTTTTTGTTTGCCGTTTTTGTTGTGGGCGCCAGCCCCGCGATGGCTTCCTATTGATACATCAAAACCTTCATAGCCTACTCAAAAGAATTTGAAGAAGAACAGTTAGCCCCAAGCTCTAAACATACTACAATTTTATTTATTTGCCTCAGGGTCTATCTTATCACTTATTCTGGAAAGCCTTTGGATATTTTATTTCGGTACTTTTTAGTTTAAACAGTGGCTACTAATCTCAATTTCTTAATCGAAGTATTGAAAAGTCATATCGAATGAAAAAGAAGCTTGCTCTTATCTCTTAGACTTGTCTCTGTTAGCGCTGTACACCCGAAACTCCGTATTGATTTTTTCGTCATCGCAAATTGTAGGTGATTGAAGTTCAAGTTCAGATTTTAATAAGGCAAGGAAGGATGGCCCTTAAATTTTATCAATAAAATTTATAACTATGTGATGTATCTCCCTAAAGTTTATATCTGGTGTTTCATTGCTATGTATAATTTGAAAAAGCCGAAAGACCAAAGGCTTCATAGTACACCATCTAGGCCCGTACGACCCGCGACACACCTAGTAGGGTAAAATTGCGTAACCATAATATCCAAAGTCTTTAATACTCGCTTTTACAACAATTCGAGAGTACTGCATACAGACTTGATTTGAAGAGCAGATTTCTTTATCAATTCAATTTCTTTGATGTCAAATGACAAATCGACTGGGCTATGGGCGCCATTTCTGTTGAGCTTTGTTGGAACGCTGAGTGCGACTTGCTCAATACCAAAATAATTTCCAACTGTTGAAACAGTGAGCGGGGAGCCTCCGTCTTTCAAAATAGTCTCGACAATACGAAGAATTCCAGCTGCGATACCATACGCCGTATAACCTTTGCGCTCAATGATATCGTACGCTGCATTACGCGTTTTTTCAAACATTTGGTGGAAAAGTTCATGGTCGTAAGCCTGTTGAGACTGCTCGCAGTAATCACGTAATCTGATCCCAGAAATCTTGACATGCGACCAAACAGGAAGTGATGAATCTCCATGCTCTCCGACTATAAAGGCATCCACATTTTTTGAAGAAGTTTTAAAATGCTGACTTAAGTGGTACTTAAGTCTTGCCGAGTCGAGAAGCGTACCCGATCCAATAACTCTGTTAAGAGGAAAGCCTGACACTTTATAGCTGACATATGTGAGGACATCAACTGGATTAGTGGCAATGAGAAGAATAGTTTTTGGGGCGTACTCAACTATCTTGGGAATAATACCTTGTAAGATTCTTGCGTTTGTTGCTGCTAAATCCATTCTAGTTTGACCAGGTTTTTGATTGGCGCCACCTGTAATGATCACAATCGCAGCGTCGGCGCAGTCGCTATAATCTCCAACATACACAACAGAACCTGTTGTGGAAGGTGCAGCATGGTTTAAATCCATGCTTTCGCCCTCTGCTTTATGTGTGTTGATATCAATCAACACAACTTCCGAGATCATCTCGCTAAATAGCAGAGTGTAGGCCGTAGTAGAGCCCACACTCCCAACACCAATAACAGCAACCTTGACAGGGTTCACTTTTTTGATGGTTGAGGCTGGTGGGTAGATAGAATGGGGCATTTTAATATTTCGTGAGGTTTAAGGATTTCAATTTAAAGTGATGATTTCAAGCCTCAAAGCGTAGAATATTCATAAATTTGGGGCCCAATTTATACCTTTTGGAATCCAATCACTTCTCTATGTCAGTAAGCGGTACCATACTCTCCCTCTCGAAAAAAAAAAAAAAAAAAGGCCCTGGCGATCTAGTCCCCTGTCGTTCAGGTAGTAAGTGCGCCGCGTGTGTAGCTCTAGAGAAACTGAGCAGTTTGATCAAAAGAAAATCATGAGGATGGCAGTCTGAGATGAAACTGCCATCACCAGGTGAGCATCCTTTAGAAGAGGCGCAGTCTTTTCAGTTATTGATTGAGCACACGCCAAGGCCTCTATACCTAAATTATGAGGCATCGCCGTTTTCGTATCATTCTAAGAAACTTGGCATCCCAAAAGTCCGAGAGCTGTTGGATTTTCCACGTCTATGCATGTGAAACAGGGTGGGCTAGCCACAGGAGAGAGAAGATGTATAGAATTATTATCGTATATGCCCAGGAATACGGAAAATCTTAACGGCCCAGAGTGCTTCCACAACAACTACGCGGGCACCTAGGAATGTTAAATTAAAATTCCTCGGATACTCTTCGCTTCAGATTACGTTAGGATGCGGATTTTATTTTTTGAACGGGTTTCGCATTTGAGATCGGGTTCGGTTAAACGAAAGGGTTCAAGGGGCTAATAATATATGCACGGCGTATTCTAAGATGACAGCTATCATACCCATGGGCAACACCTTTCAATCTTGATGGGGGGCCTGGAGTTTTTTTTTGCAGACGTTGTGTTCATTCCAACTTTCGAGGTTGTGTGAATCAAGGAAAAGAAGGAACAACCTTCTTGGTTTAGTAGACTTTGGAAATTTTGGGTGCAATAGCAGCAGTTTAAGTGTTTTACAACAGCATCAGCCGGTACTAAAAGAGACATTTTGAAGACAGTGGCGGCCGACTACTCGCAGTGCCGGTGAACGATTAATTTACCGCGCGAACGTTCTCACGCTTTCTCACCAGTCATGATAGCTCATTTATTCGCGATTAAAGCGCTCGAATTCGGCGTCCTGTTGATTTCGTTGCTTAAGCCGTTCGAGGGTTACAATCAAGAATAGAGTTAATTCACGTTATCGAGTTGAGAAAAGCAAACTTCTTTAAGGTCGAACTGTAGCACTGCGAGAATTTCATGCTTATAAGGCAATGTGTTCAGGGTCCGCTGTACATCGCGCTCTTTCCTGGCTATGCTTGAAAATCTCTGTTAATTAGTATCAATCAAGAGGCTTCTCTGCCAAGAACGACAGGTATTAAACGCTAGGCGAAATCGCAATCGATATGATGTAGTAAACAGAAGTTGGAAGAGGGTTTGCCAAAGTTTCTTCCTTGAACCACAGAATGGCAGCGACGACAAAAACAAGAATTTTTGAATCATAAAACTGTTTCTCTATGTTGTCTATTAAATCCGTCAGAACATCTGTTTATACCAGGGGTTCTCGTCGTTATTAAGCTCGTCAGCATTGTACTCAGCTGTACGCTTTGTGAGTGATATCCAAGATTGCGATTTCCAGGGCAAAAGCCCTCATGCCACATTTCTCCAACCTCTTCGAGAGAGAGAGGCCTTTGGTCTCAGAAACGAAACATGACACATAAAATTACATGAGCACCAAGCATCCGACAAACACGTAGCCGTAATAGAAGTTTATTGCGGAGGTGGTGAAGGGGGCGAAAACCTCATTTAGAAACCCCCCATAAGTAGTCGGCCATCGTTGCAACGGACATGCATTTAGACTTGACCCGGAGCGTGAAGGACTCGGATATAATCACGAAGCAGCGAGGCGCTCAAGCTGTGGCGTAAAAAACAGGTGCAAGCAGGTGAAACCAATCATGCAGTTGCCTGCTCCCGTGGAGGAGGAATGGTCTTTGCCATTAGTGCAAAGGCCCTTTACACCAACGCATGAAGAAACGACCATGCATACACACATGCCTACGACTCCCGCAGTAAGTACCTCCGGCGGCCGAGCTTATTGATTGTGTACAGGGGCACAAATTTCGAGATAAAATTGACGATACCCAGTACGATGGAAGTCTCGAAGGAGATCTCAAGACCCACCGACTTGTGAAATGGTAGTCCCGTAAAAGAAGAAATACACGCAACCTGTCAGTTGCTGCAGAGAGCTGATCATGATGCTCATAATCAAACGCTGGAAGACCTAGGTTTTCTTCGACAATAGCTCCTTCCAAGAAGACAAGCCCATGGCGCTTTCAGCGGCAATCCCAGCTGCCATTACGTCTATCTCCGAGTGGACGGCTGCGCCCTCGGGATCGAGCTTGTTGGACTTGGCAAACGGGCGCTCCGCCTCGGACTGGCAGCCTTTTTCCAAAAGAAAGCGGGGAAACTCGGGCACGAACGTGAGCCCGGCGATCAATACGAGCGACCACAGGAAACACAGGCCTAATGATACTCTCCACTAGACCGAGTTGTCGTAGCTTTTGGTGCCGTAGATAGCGCAGTAGCCGAGGAAAATGGTGCATGTCGTCATCAGACCTCAGTACGCCAGCAACATACCTCCGAGGCGCTCGGGTGCGGTTTCCGAGAGCAGCATCTGCGCGATCACGCCGATGGAGCCAGCAACCAGCCCGGCAACGATTCTGCTTATGAAGTACTGGTACCACTTGTCCGAGGAGGAGATCTGGATGACGATGCCCACGATGTAGACCGCGGTCACCATCATGAGCCCCATACACCGGCCATGCGAAGAGCGTGTGCGTCGACGACTGCGAGGCGCTGCTTAAAAGCGACTGGTCCCCGGAGCACCCGACTGGTCCTTGGAGCGCCCAACGGAGGTCAACGCGCCCCCAGGCGTTTGGATAGCTGTTTCAGACACTAAAAGTCGCGAAAGCAATGCGAGAAGCTTGCTGATGAAACGCTTTACAACTGCTCTTCATCCAGCACGCTCGAGCGCCGCGATTATACGCGAAACCTGCCTCCAGGTCCCGCGTTCCCAGGCCATGACCATCGTTTCCCGAGCATCTACACGCCCCGCGACAAAACCGGCGACACAGTGGGGCGTTGCAACCAGCGATCCCCATGCCTGCACTGTGCTGGAGCGTATACGCCCGCCGGGTAATATGCCGCGGCTGTCACTGCCACCACCTCTGTTGTTGCTCGCCAACACAGCCGAGCCCTCTGTGTACTTATCTTTGTGTCTACTTTTCCGCCCATCTCTGCTTGCATAAGCGTGAAAACACCCGCCCATGAGTGCCCGTGCGCGGGAACATAGCTCCGCGCACGCTCATCTGCGCTTCTAACGCCGACCGGTTCCCGACGGGCTTCCCAGGGGGCTTCCCAGCTCGAACGCGGATGCTGCTACCGTTCCCTTCCACCGCAGGCCCTGCGTGCGCACCCGCATAGCCGCGCCGGGATCAGCCGCGCCGAGCATACCCGTCACGTTAGCTGTCCCGAGATTCTCCGCCACGCGAATCGCAGATGCCAGCGCTACCCGCGGAAGAGCCTTAGCCCCCGACTGCGTTTCTGTGGCACTTCCTTCCGCGCCAGTTTTCCCGGCTCTATTCCTCCGGCCACGCATCCCCTGCCGTTCTTCCCCGGCCTAATTTTCTACCCTGGCATTACGTGTAAATCATGCATGCGGAAAACTCCGTATGCAAAAGTAACTTCAACGGCGTGTCGGCTCGAGCCGACACGTGGCGCTTTTACGAGGAGCAGAGGTCGCACTAGAGCATGCCCCACCGCGTGCTGCCGCGTGATCGCTCTGGGGCGGAATTCGAGACACCTGCCACTGCAACGGCGCCAGTTCGCGTTTTTGACGCCCGCGTTTGCCGAATTCGTCGGGAAAATATCTGCCGTCGCGAACGATCATGCAGGGCCATGCACGACAGCTATTGTTTTCCCCGTCTCGCGGCAGCCCGAGAAGCGCGCGTGGCATTGGCGGTTTGTGCTCGGGGGAAAAACAGTAGTGTGTGTTAATTAGGCCCAGAGATGCAGCGGCAGACGATTAGATCGCGGGGCGTAGAAGGCCATGCGTTGCAGTGGCGGGGAATTTGTTTTGGATGCTGTCTTAGAAGCTGGTTTGGATGCTATTTTGGTAGGCCGTATGGCAGTATGGCGGTATTGTGTATGGCGGAATGGCTGAATGGCTAATAACGGCGATATGGTGATATGGTTGTGGAACGGTAGAGGTCCAGAGACGTGGGTAGCGTGTGGGCGCGGGGCAGGCGCTCGGGAGGTTACTGGGACGCGGACTGGGACGCGGACTGTGGCTAGTGTCCGGGCGGTTCTAGGGCGCGTACTGGGGTTGAAAATGAGGATCGGAGTGGGATTAGTACTGAGATAAGTTCTGGGGACTGTACTGGGGATCGTACCGGGGTGCGTACTTGAATGGTAACGCGGCAAGTTACGAGACGGGCATCGAGGTGTGTGGGGAAGTGGGCACGGGCTCGCGGACTGGCGGATGGTGCGCTCGAGAAAGCGTGTATAAGAGGCGGTTTTGGTCGAGAAAAGAGCAGTGTGGGGGTTTGGACTGCGGTCTCCAGTAGTCTCCAGCAGCCTCCAGCAAGCACCCCCAGACTCAAGCATGACAATCACCGCGCACCCCAACACACAGCCCAAGTGGTGGAAAGAAGCCACCGTGTACCAGATCTACCCCGCCAGCTTCAACGACTCCGACAACGACGGGTGGGGCGACATCGGCGGAATCACGCAGAAACTGCCCTACCTCAAGGAGCTCGGCGTCGATTGTATCTGGATCTGTCCCTTTTACGACTCGCCCCAGCAGGACATGGGCTACGACATCTCTGACTACGAAAAAGTGTGGCCCCGCTACGGTTCCAACGAGCAGTGCTTCGAGCTCATCGACCAGGCGCACGCCGCTGGGCTCAAGGTCGTCGTGGACCTCGTGATCAACCACTGCTCGGACCAGCACCGTTGGTTCCAGGAGGCTCGCGCGTCCAAGTCCAGCGCCAAGCGCGACTGGTTCATCTGGCGCGCGCCCAAGGCCTTCGACCAGGACGGCAAGCCCATCCCACCCAACAACTGGCGCTCGTTCTTCGGAGGTTCCGCCTGGCAGTATGACGACGCCAGCGGCGAGTTTTACCTGCGCCTGTTCGCCTCGGGCCAGCCCGATCTCAACTGGGAAAACGACGAGTGTCGCCACGCCATCTACGAGTCCGCTGTGGGCTTCTGGCTCGACCACGGCGTCGACGGCTTCAGAATCGACACTGCCGGCCTGTACTCCAAGGTTCCCGGCCTCCCAGACACGCCAGTCGTCGACGAGACCTCCGAGTTCCAGGACCCCAACCCGAGCACCCACAATGGGCCTCGCATCCACGAGTTCCACAAGGAAATGCACCAGTTCATGAAGGATCGCGTGAAGGATGGGAGAGAGCTGCTCACCGTCGGCGAGATGGGCGTTGCAGACCCCAAGGTCCGCTTGGACTACACCCTCGAGGAATCTAAGGAACTGAGCGAGCTGTTCAGCTTCGCGCACACTGAGGTGGGCACCACGGGCTTCTACCGCTACAACATCTCGCCATTCACTTTGAAGGAGTGGAAGCTAGCTATTGCAGACAGTTTCAACTTCATCAACAACACTACTGCCTGGTCCACCATCTACTTGGAAAACCACGACCAGCCACGTAGTGTGACCCGTTTCGGCGACGACTCGTCAGCCTGGCGTAAGGTATCCGCCAAGCTTTTGGCTCTTCTGGAGATATCTCTCACCGGTACTTTGTACGTGTACCAAGGCCAGGAGCTCGGCCAGATCAACTTGAAGAACTGGACCATCGACCGCTACGAGGACGTTGACGTCAAGACCAACTACAACATCATCAAGGAGAAGTTCGGCGAGGACTCCGTCGAGATGTTAAAGTTCCAGCAGGGTGTCGCGCTTGTTTCCAGAGACCACTCCAGAAGCCCCTTCCCATGGTCCAAAGAAGAGCCCTATGCCGGTTTCTGCAAGTCCGCTATTCCATGGTTCGGCTTAAACGAGTCTTTCAGAGAAGGTATCAACGCGGAGGAAGAGTTGAAAGATCCAGACTCTGTTTTCCACTTCTGGAGAAAGGCTCTGCAGGTTAGAAGACAACATAAAGACATACTTATCTATGGTTTCGACTTCCGTTTCCACGATCTCGACGACCCCAAGATCTTCAGCTTCACGAAGCAGTCCGGTGACAAGACACTATTCGCAGCCTTGAACTTCAGCAGCGATGAAGCGAAGTTCACTGTTCCAGATGAAGCAGCAACTTACAAGCCCTTTTTCGGCAACTACGAAGATACTGACGCCAACTCCACAACTTTGAAACCTTGGGAAGGGCGTCTCTACTACGTCGAATAGATTTAATAGATGGCTTTTAGATAACGAATACGTAATGAGATTTTTATGAACCAATAAACTGCTAATCTCTAGCGAGCGCTCATTTGGTAATTATGTTCTACATGGTGGTGACATTATTTTGACAATCAGGCGTGCTCTCCGATGTCCAAAGGCACAAGTTCTGAAATTTCAACCCGAGAGAGGCGCACTCGCCTCCTTATTATATTGTTTCTATAACTAATTTACGTGCATTAGTGGGTGACACAATTGAGCAAAAATTGTTGCACAACTATATGCTAATTGAAGATCAATACCAAGGTCATCATTTCTTCGCGTTGGGGTCCCTCTCGTCGGCGACTCTGTTCTTCTTCTTAGGAACTCTTGCCAACCAGTACAAGAACACCGCCATACAGAAGTTGAAGAAAATGTAGCACAAAAAGATACCGTAATTTCTCCATCTGTGAGCGTAGTTGGAACTAACAGCGCTCAGGTATGAATTAGTCGAGGAAACTGTACAGAACGAGCAGTTGTCCATTGCATCGGGATCCTTCAGATAACCTGTACCAGTAGAAGAGATGTATGACGACATATATTCAGCACATGTCTGCCCAGAACGAGGAGAAAATTCAACAAACTCGTAACTGGAGCATTCAACCTTGGAATTGGCCACACCTGTTGATAGTACGCCATCAATGAAGTAGGTCAAAGGTGAAACCCTGTACATAAACTTCCAGAAACCAGGCAAATTACCGGGTGTCACCATAACACCACAGAAAGACAGCGCCATGGTGTAAAGTAAAGATGCAGTTTGTCCTGCGGACTCAGCAACCTCCTGACCCGCAACACATAATTGAGCCATGGAGCTGGTGAAAATGTAAAACGCAGTAGCGTACAACCAGAACAAAGCACCTCTTTCGTGAAGCTGGCCAGCGTAAGACGCGTTCCTGTAGAAGCTTACTGGGTAGTAGTAGCACAAAAAGCCAATGGTACCAATCAAGATGTTCCATGGAATCTCAACTGTGATTTGCGACATTATGAAGGCCACCCAGGAGAAAGTTCTAGATGGGCGTTCTCTAGCTTCGTAAAGATCTCTTTGTGAAATGTAAGTTGGCAAATACTGCTGTAAACTTGGGTTGAAAATAACTGTGAACATAAAGACTGAAAGCATCTGGTTCTGAAGACCTTGCAATGAGTTGTCTGCCTTGAAAAATGTAAATCCAATGAAGAGCTGGGAAATGATTGTCAACAATGTCTTTGACCACAAATAAGATGGAGTACGCCAGTATTGCTGACACAAACGGTGCGTCACTAAATAGTACTGGTAGAAAAGAGATGAAGCGAATTCACCTTGTTCAGCCGAATTGTCCATTGGCTTCTTTGGTAGTTCTCTTTCCATCCACTCCAATTCTTCCTGAACAGCTTTGTATTCCTCGGAGTTTCTCCAAACTTCATTGTAATCCTGATTTGCGTGGGAACCAGGAGCAGCACCAATAACTTCAAGCATCCACTCTGCAGGGTTCGCACCCTTTGGACATGGGTGCGCACCATGCTTTTCGAAATAGTCGATCATTGTTTGACAACCCTCACCCAAGTCTCCAAAGTAAACGGTTCTACCACCACGCTGCAAAAACAATAGCCTATCAAATTCTTGCATCAGTAAAGCGGAAGGCTGGTGAATCGTACACAAGATGGCTTGCCCATGATTGGCAAGTCTTCTCATCAACTGACAAATAGACCAAGCTGTTTGGGAGTCGAGGCCAGACGTAGGTTCATCAAGAAACAAAAGAAGTTTTGGCTTAGCTGCCAATTCGACACCAACGGTCAACCTTTTGCGCTGCTCAACATTCAAACCCTCTCCTGCCACGCCGACAACGGCATCAGAATATTTTTCCATTTCCAGAATCTTGATAACCTCTTCCACATACTTGTTTTTCTCCTCAACGGAAACTGATGCTGGTTGACGCAAGTAGGCAGCGAACCTCAAAGACTCTCTCACTGTAGCAGTTTCAAGATGCAGATCCTGTTGCTGACAATATCCTATAGATCTAGCAAACGACGAGTCACGAAGGTAACCGTTAATAAACATGTCACCCGTGATAGTACCTGTCGTTACTCTTGATGCCAAGCAGTCAAGCAGGGTGGTTTTACCAGCACCAGATGCACCCATGAGTGCAGTCAGGGTGCCAGGTTTGACCCAGCCGTCAACGTGATCCAAAATCCGCCTGGTGTCCTTTTTGATTTGAACGTCGTAGCAAACGTCTCTCCAGTGGTAAATGGCTTCAGATTTACTCAACTGGGCGCCCTCCATGGAGGAAGTAGAGCTCCCGTTATCGCTGCTTTCCTCCAAAAGCTTTTTCTCACTGGTAGAAACAGCACCGGCATTGTACTCGAGATCTTGAGACTTCTTCGTTCTCTCCTTCTTCATTTTCTTCAACGTAGAGTGAGTGAATACCAAAACTTCACCAGTTTGCTTGGCGCTTTCGTTGAATTCTGTGAAGACCAAGTAAACACCCAAGAAAAAAATCGCGTAAGCCATGCCAATACCGAATCCACGCCACTTGTGGCTGTGGTAATAGCCGTAACTAATGTTGATGTATCTTTCACCTTCAACCACGGTTTGGCCAGCTTCGGATCCAACACTTGAGCATACCCTTTCAACTCCAGAGATATCTTGATACCCGGCACCAGCGGGAATAAACTGAGAGCATGTAAAGCTGCGGTCGTGGAACTCATTAACCATTAAGGACTCAAAAATATACGCCAGGGGATTGATGTACCATATCCACTTAGCCCATCCAAGAATCTTTGTCTTAGGGATTGCGAAACCTGTGTAAATTGACATGGCAAGCAATAGAACAGATGCAGGTACCATGGACTCCGCATAAGTCTTTGTAGCTGCTCCCAAACACCTAAAAATATGGGACATAGCAAATGTAGCAACAAGGGTCATCAAAAAGTAGAAAAAGAATGCACCCGCATTCCGTTTGAAGTTGCACAAAAAGTAGAGTGTAATGTTGAAGACGATGGATGTTAGAAGTTTAGTGGGCACCTCTGATATAACGGAGGCGAGCGCGTCCGCCGATGGATGGTAAAGCGAGTAACGCTTGTGCTTCTCTGAGATTGGCCTGGCTTCATATAGAGCCAAGATTTCCAGCAGACACGAGAATGCATTGAACAACACCGCAAAAAATAATGCGGCAGCTCTGGAGTATAAACTTGCTGTACTGTCGTGTTTCAGAATCTTGTAGAACATTGAACCTAAAATGAAGGCCATGCTACCATTTCCGATGATCATGAAGAGCGTCAGTCCCATGCTATTACGGATTCTCTTAAAGTTTCTCTGGAGTAAGTACTTGACTTGCATCCCGTAGCTGACTGTGTAAGGAGAGCCTGGCCTAGAGCGCTTCGATTGCTTAGCAACGTGGGCTTCACGCAGTTCGGCTTGCTTTTCTTCGGCGTTAGAGCTGTTGTATTCTTCAATACTTCTCAACAGACGTCTATAGTTCTCTGATTGCTTCCAGTAAGCTTCCATCTCTTGGGCGGTCGAGGGGATATTTGTCTTCTCTTTATTCACAATTCTCTCAGCTGGGTTGGTTACGGCTGTGAGAAAGTCTGCAGTGGTTTGTCTGGCAGGACACACGTAGCCCATCTCTTCGAAGTACTGTTTTGCTTCGTTGGCGGGACCAAAGAAAATCTGATATCCCTCATGCAAGACACACACTTTGTCAAACAAATCGTAAGTGTCTTGAGAACATTGGTAGATGGCGACGGCCGCTGAAGAAAGAGTCATCTTTGCATTAGTTTGCAGAGCCTTAACAAATTCTAAAGCTGTAGCAGAATCCAGGCCTCTTGTGGCGTTATCCCAACACTGGAATCTTGAACCACAGATCGAGACTTCGGCGATGGATACTCTCTTACGCTCACCACCAGAGACACCTCTGACAAGCTCGTTACCCACCTTGGTGTTCTTGGTGTGCAGGAGCCCATACGTGGCCATGGCGACCTCTGTCACGTGCTTCGCGAAATCTTCACGGCTGACGCCCTCGATACGGTTCTCTGGGGTCGAAAGCAATGCTACTGTGTACAGAGTGTCAAAGACCGTCAGGTGTGGGAAGTGCACATCGGCCTCGGCGTTGTAGACAACCTCACCTCTGTAGTGCTTGTTGATCTCTTTGGGCGTCATGCCATCGTAGGAAATAGTGGTCTCCTTGTCGACGTGGAAACCATGGGTATTGGAAGAAATGGATTTTAGCAGTGTCGAACACCCGGAACCTGGACGTCCCAGGACGACCAGAAGCTCTCCGGGGTTGATCTGCCCGTCCATGGGCTTAAGAATGTCGAAGGTGTCCTCAGCGCGCGCCTTGCGCGCGTTTCTGTACAGAAATTCGGTCAACTTAACCGGCAGGTTAGCCACAGTGGACTGGTACGCGACGTCGGTCGAGTTACCGTAGGCGCGCAGGTTGGTCCACGAGCAGCCAATGGAGTAAGGCTTGTAGTGGTCAGGATCGCTCATGACGAGTCTGCTAATGTTGCGGACCCACTCGGCAGACGAAAAGTCCTCCGAGTTCGGGTCCAGCTTGGGGTTGTAAGCGGGGGAGCCGGCGTTGGTAAACACAGGGTTGATGCCGGGCGTCGAGTGCGTCGAGGCTCCGCCCTCGGACGCGTGCGTGTTCGTCGCGGACGCATTGGTGAACGTGCGCGCGAGCTCACGAATCTCGTCTTTGGCGTGCTCGTCTAGCCCGTGGTACGGCGTGGTGCCGCCGTTGTCGGAAGAGCTGCTCATGTCGTGCTTGTCACGTGTGGGCTTCTGTTGCGAGCGGTACGAGAGTTCTTTCGTTCGGGTTCTTGTGTTCCTTAGAAGATGCGCCTTACGTCTATCAGCCGCTATCTGCCGGGGGAAACTCTTCTAACCTCGATTTTGACTCCGCAGCTACACTTAGAAGCTTGTTGTCGATTTATCTGACCTCTGTTGCTACCTCTTCGATACCCAAAAACCTCCTGTACGATATATATATACAATACCTTGTTAACATATGTGAAGTGCATCCCGCCGTTCATCTCGGCCGCAGCACCCATGGACCCCGCGGAGCCTTCTGTCTTCCACGGAAAAAATAGATCTTCCGAACCCTCTATTACAAATACAAATAACCATGCAGCCCTTCGGCCGAAACTACTCTACGTCCGTATGAACGGCAACCAGAGCAGTGCTATTTTTTGTAGCGATGAGGCGCCGTGCGCCCTGCGTACGAGGCGTACGGAAACTTTAACGGCTAAAATGCTACTCGATAGCGCAGCCGACCCGTGAGATGCACATGACCCGGAGGTTCTACTTACTAAGTATTTTATTTCACATAGAGATCATGGGCGAGGAACCTCATCTTTGGTGGCCTTCAACTCCGTGGAAGAGGAAGATAAGGCTTCCGCGGACGCCGGAGCTAGTTAAAGTGGCTTTAAGCGCGGAGCAGGGTTGACGTAGGTGGCGCAACTGGCCGCGTTCTGGTGGCAGTGTGTCCTCGCAACACCTGTTGAAGGGGAGGTCAAAGGCCTCAGTTTGTGCTTAGCGCTGCCGGCATCCGGGCACTACAAATGGTGATAGTGCAATTTAGTAAACGCTTGCTGGCGGAACCACGTGACCACATGGACTATAGTGCTCTCGTATCACATTACTCAGACGCCTAGCGACGCTCCTTTTCTGCGGAGGGTTCTAGGGTGGACGCACGGGCCCCGATCACGTGATCAGAGCTTCTGATCACGTGAGGGCAATCTCGCAGACTCGCCCCTGCTAACTCATGTAACTCACTTACGCAGCTACAACTAACTCACGCTGTCCCGGATAACTCAGCGCTGCGTAACTCACTGGAAATTCGCACTGTAGCCAGAGATCTGCTCCGCTGCGATGGAATCAGTAGGAAAGCGCGCCAGATCGGGCTCGCACTCTGAGGACGGCGGCCGGCTGTCCCAGCTTGGCAGCCCCGATTTTCACAAGCCTAAGGTGCTCAAGTCTTCCGAGAAAACTAGCTCCAAGTGGCTCGAACGCTCCAGGTTGCGCATACACTTCACCGTGGCCTTCCACGGAGGCCAGAAAACCGCCTCCTGCAACTACTGTGGCAAGGTATACCAGGACGGTGACTCAACCAGCAACCTCGCCCGCCATGTCACTCACCGGCACACTGCGGAGTACAAAAAGACCGTTGAGGAGCACGCGCTGTCTAAGACGGCGCATCCTGCGACGCGGCCTCTGGCCGCGCTGACGAAACCATTGTCTGCGGCGCACGCGCCACCGGCTGCCATGAGCCAGGCTGGCAACCTGAGTTCCCTAGTTGTGTCGAGCGGGCGCTACTTCCTGCCATCGGGCTGCCACTCCTGCGCTCTCGAGCCGCCGAACTTTGAGTCAGACATTTACCAGCACATGGAGAACTACGCCCATAGTTTGGACGCGAGGTTTGGCCTCTGTGAAGACCTCGTTGTCCGCTCCCTCAAGGAGCGGCTGTTGAAGTCCACCCATATCAATATCCAGCTTGAGCTTATGCAAAACACCTGGGGCTCGCATGTGGCTGTATTTGCGTCATTTGCTCCCAATCTCGTTGATAGCGAAGACAGCGAGTCATTTGAGCAGGACGAGATGCCTTTAGCCAACTGCCACATGCTCGACATCTTTGAACTTGGCAGCGATAAAGGCGAGTCCCTTTCTAGAAAGCTTTATGACGCATTTAAAGAATTTGGAATCGCCAACAAGGTTGGCACCATAACGGCAGATATTGCCACAAGCATGGCCATCATCAGTAGAGGGACTACTGAGTCGCTGCCGACCATAACGTGCGCGCAGGGCTTGATAAGTGTGCTCTTCAAGTGTATCTTTAACGAGCTTGTGAGAGCCCCCGCTTTTAGTACTGCATTCACGAAGATCTCAGACTTTGCCCAAAAAACCATAGCGACGCCAAGTTTAAGAGCCTCTATGGAGACATTTGGTGTCCCGTTTCTCCCGACAAGTATTCAGTCCGACAGTGTGCATGAGTGGAGAGTTGTAAAGTCTTTCCTGGATAACCAGGGCAAGTATCTAGAATGGTTGTCGAAATCGCCCATAAACACCGCACTTACTCCTGCAGCATGCACTCTATCTCAAGAGCAGCTCAAAGTCCTCAAACACTTCGTGAACTGCCTTTCAATATTTGAAGTTTGGGCAACAAAGCTTCAAAATGCATCTAGCAACACAATCATGAATGCGGTTCTGGTGTATTATTCCTTAAACCGCTTCTACGCATCTGCCCGAAGCACACTGCAGCGGCCAGATAATGAATATCCTTTCTTTCCAGTTGAATACGGCACCAGCAGAGAACAACGAAATCAAGTACTTCAAGGTATTTTGACCAGCCAAAAAATATTTGAAGCACAATTTGATTCATTCAAGCGCAATCCGCTATTTTTCGCGGCTGCCGCACTTAACCCCGTTTCAAAGTTCGAGTCTTTCAAAGAGTTAATGGACGAAGCCGAGCGTTCTGCGAGGATCACCGAACTTGATAGCTTCTTCCATGGATGGCTGACAGGGTCGCAAGACAGCCGATTGCTAGAACCTGCTGGGGAGATCACTGTGAGCTCTCTGACCACAACGCACGTACCGGATCCAGAAGCAGAGCAAATGGCGGTTGTGGATGAATGGGATTTTTACAAGCGCGAACCAAAACTTTACGGGGGTTCCGAATTGGATGGCGTGAAGTGGTGGTACGACCATCGATCTGCATACCCCCAGTTATTCAAACTGGCGGTTGCACTCTATTATACCAAGATCAGCGTCAGAGGTTCAGAACGCCTCTTCTCTGCTAAAGAGTCGCTGCGCCGCCGGGAGCGGCAAAATATTCAGAACGAGAATATAAAGCGATCGGTTATTTTGAGAGATCGGCTAAAATCGTTCAGGTTTGTGAGGTCTAATGACCAACTATAATATTAAAAGTACTGCATATTTCATTAATTCGTCGGGGGGACAATGTTTTAAACTTTTTCAAAAACTTCCACAACAGCCTTGTCGGAATCAGATGTGTTAGACGCGTCGACAGCTGGGCCACTGGAAGGAACGAAACTCTTGGAGTATCTTGCACTTGGGCACGTCTCGAATAGCTCGTCGATTTGTTCAAGTGTTAGACCCTTGGTCTCGTAAATGAAGAAGTAAACGAATAGGAAGCACAAGAAGGTGCACCCACCCCAGATGAAAAACACCTTAGATTGAAGGTTTGCGTGTTCACTGTCGACCAGGTAAGGAGTTGCGTAGGCAATAGCGAAGTTGAAAAGCCAGTTAGATGCGGCGCACACAGCAACTGACTTGGCTCTCACTCTTAATGGGAAAATCTCTCCAACCACGACCCAAGCCAAGGGGCCCCATGTCGCAGCAAACGAAGCAATAAAGGTGCAAGAGAAGGCAATCAATGTCTTGTTGGCAGAGAAACTGTCTGGCAGCGCCGTACCAACAGCAGCGACGATCAGTTCACTTACGCACATGCCAATAGCACCCCATAACAACAAGTTTCTTCTCCCGGCAATTTCGACCAGCGCAATACCGGGGACAGTCATGACAACATTTACCACGTTCATAATTAGTTGGATAATGAAGGGGTCCTTGATGCCTGAGTTTTGGAAAAATTGAGTACCGTAGTAGAAAATAAAGTTGATACCCGTGAGCTGCTGAAGAGCTTGGATAGCAATACCAATGAAGATCCGCTTCAGTTGGTGATTAGCAGGCTTAAAGCAGTCCCAGATGGAGGTGGATCCGAAGGATTTTTCATAGTTATAGTTAGCACTGATTTCTTCGAGCTCGTTTTGGATAACTTCATGCTCTTCTGGGAGACCTCTGAGTCTAGAGAGCGCCTTGCGTGCCTCTGGGACTTTCTCCTTCATGATGTAAAATCTTGGGGATTCGGGCAGAATCACCATGCCAATAAACATGATTATAGCCCAGAGCAGCTGGAGTGCGATTGGGATTCTGTAAGAGCCGCTGTCGTTTCTAGCGTGTGTTCCCTGGTTCACACAGGCAGCCAAGAGAAGACCAATTGTGATAGCCCATTGGTAGCATGACACAACAGCTCCTCTGATCCACTTAGGAGATGCCTCAGATTGGTATAGTGGAACAATAGCAGAAAGCACACCGACGCCGGCGCCGGCAACAACTCTTCCCACAATGAGAAGGTCCTGGCCAGTGGCTGCAACCTGTAAAATGACACCAACGGCGAAAATGAGAGTGGAAATAATGAGACCCAGTCTACGCCCAAGTGTGTCTGAAGCCAGTGGAGCAAGCATAGCACCACAAAATGTACCAGCTGATAGAATGGCAGTTATTAGCGATGTCTCGTTGGCTGTGAAGTGGCCGCGTGAGGTGAAGTGTTCTTTGACATAGTCCATAGCGAGTACGCCCGAAATGGTACCGGTGTCATAACCAAAAAGGATACCGCCAAAAGCGACGAAAAGGCCGATGAACACGGCGCGAAATTTGGACCCTTGAATGTCCTCTTCTGCATGGAAGAGCGTTTGCAGGATACCCATTGTTCTTGATTAGGTATTTTGCTGAGTAATCGACAGTTGATTACTTAATATTTCTGAAAGTTGTTTAGTGTGATGGTGGTAATGATGGTAAGCCAGCACCAAGAGAGCTTGTATTGTTTGGATGGAGAAGAAAAGGTTTGAGGAACAAAACTCACATTACCATGCTTCAAATCCATGTTAAATACAAATTTTGACGGTACCATCTTCCCCGCCATTTAACGCGACTTTCAGCGGCGAGTGGCAGTTGTTCGTCGCAACCGCCTTCGGAAGAAATTATCTTCAGCCCCGCGATGTAGACCCCGCAATCTCTCTTAGCAACAGCCAGCGCCTATGTCGTCGAGAAAAATTTAAGTGACCTGAAATTTAATCGGAGAAGCGTTTTTCCGGATAACCGGAATATAATTTCTCCGACAGAGGAAAGTGTCAAAAAAATTAAAGGCATAGTGAACATCTGGAAGGGATCTATGAAAAACACTCGAAGTACTTTCAAACATATTTTGCGTACATGAAGCCCTTTATGTCATTAGTCTAGACGTTATTATTATTTCAAACCCAAGAGTGTTTCTTGGATTCGAGTCGGCAACTGTTGGTGCCACGCTCGCCTCTTCAAAAGGAAAGAAAAGACATAAATGTGAGGACGTCACGACCCGCGATCTTTCTTATTTAGGCTGTGCGGCAACTGCGACTTCGATTTTAAGAAATAAACGAGATATCTCGATTACACGAACTAAAAATGAGATTGCTGTACTAACGCTATTCGTACAGCAGCGAATTTTATTAAGTTATCAAATTAGCATGGGATGCCTAGATCAAGAAAGCAACAAAACCCAGGATGATGGCAGAGAACCCACCCTTGATAGCAACTGCAGCGC
This sequence comes from Lachancea thermotolerans CBS 6340, assembly GCF_000142805.1. Lineage (NCBI taxonomy): Eukaryota > Fungi > Ascomycota > Saccharomycetes > Saccharomycetales > Saccharomycetaceae > Lachancea > Lachancea thermotolerans. Next base: position 1,671,277 of record NC_013083.1, on the reverse strand, counting down.
CCTCGTAGGTGCTAACAGTGATAGATGAAGAGGCGGAAGCCTTAGGAGCCTGGGAGCCAGAAACAGTGGCAACAGTGGTGGCAGAAGGAGCAGAGCCAGAGTGAGCACCCTTAGTAGTAGTGGTAACACCCTCAGCAGTGGAGCCAGAAACTGGGGCCTCGGAAGCGTTAGAGGTAGCGACGGTACGGGTGCTGGTAGAAGAAGCAGTCTCAGAGTATGGGCAGTAAGTGGTGTAGACAGTGAAAACACCAGACTGGACCTCTGTGATCACAACAGATGGAGCTAAAGTTGTGCCCTTTGAGACAGTGTAAGAGCCAGTCTCAGCGGAGATTGGGCAGTAGGTGGTGTACGCGGTAACAACACCGTGCTCAGTAGTGGTTGCGGTGGAAACGGCAACAGTGGTAGCCTTGACTTCGCAGGTTGGGCAGGTGGTGATCACGGTAGTGGACAAAGAGTGAGCAGTGGCAGTGGCAGTAGAAACTGGACCAGTGACACATCCGGAGGTGCAGTTGACACCGAATGAAGCGGCAGCATAGCCAGAAGCGGAAGCAAAGCCAGAAGCGGAGCCAGAGACAGAAGCGGAACCAGGGACAGAGGCGGAGCCGGTAGCAATGGTAGCACCAGTAGAGGCGAAGGTACCATTGGCAGAGCCAGAAGCAGATACAGAGCCAGACTTGGAAGCAGAAGCCGAGATAGAGGCAGGGGCGGAGCCGGTGACAGAAGCAGAGCCAGTAGCGGTGGTAGAACCAGTGGTAGCAGAAGTACCGTTAGTAGCGGCGGTGGTGCTGGACTGGACAACGGCACCCGTGGTGACAGCAGAGGAGGCAGAGTTGATCTTCAAGATAGGAGCCTCAACGAAGCCGTGGTAGTTCTTGGTGTAGGTGTAGGCAGTGACAGACTCGCTGAAAGAGGAGAACTGGACGTCGGAGACACTGGTGAAGAACTCACGGGACTCCTCGATGGTGGCGTGAAAGTTCAATCTGAGGCCGACAGCGGTGGAAGGCAAGGCACCGACGAAGGTGACGTTGATCTTGTCCTCGGTGGAAACGTCGATCTGCTCGGTAGAAGCCAGGATCTCGTCGGAGCCGTACTGGTCGAAGGCGGTGGTCAACATGTTGTAGTAGAAGTTGTTGAACTCAGGGCTGAACTTGTAGCCGGCCTGCTTCTCGACGGAGATGGTGAAAGTGCTGTTGACGAGGCTGGCAGGCACGTAGACGTCCCACTCTAGGGTCTGGCCGCTGTTCTCGGTGTGCACGTAGACCTGGTCGGTTGGGTATTGGTTGTACGCAACGGAGGACTTGAACTCGCCCGAAGAGCTGGTGAAGGTGAAGGTGTCCTTGGTTGGCGCGGTGATGGCAGCGGTGTAGCCGTAGTCCATCTTGGTGAAAATACCTAGCTTGGCCTCGCCGTTTTTTGGAACCTTGTCGAACACGATCGAGAAGTTGTTGTTGTTGTAGCCGGTGGAGGTCACGGTGCCGTACTCCCACTGGAAGGGCGAGTCGGGGAAGTTCTCGAAGACGTCCTCGGGAACGGTGATCCAGGCCTCGCCTGGCTGCGACGCCTTGAGCGAGATCTCGATGAACGCGGCGTGCTGCACGCCTTGGAACTCCGAGGACCCTGTGTCCACGCTGGTGACGCTGACGTCGGAAATGACAGGCGTTGTCGAGTTGCTGAACGTCGCGGCGCGGGCGCCTGCGACAGCTGACGCCAGAGCGGCGAGCTGGGAGATCTTGACCATATTTAACGAGTGTATGGGGTGAGGATAACGCGGAAGTGAGCGAACGATAGTCGGTGGCCGTTAGCTCAAAAAAAAACAGCACTGCCAGGATTTTTCCCTCGCGAGAAGACCCTGAATTTATAACTTTCCGGACGCACGCCACCTCTAGCTTCGTTTGTGATACGCTCGCAATACGCTCACACTCGTCCTGCCCAATCCTGCACCTTCTCGACCCCAGTCTTCTTCGTGCTTCCAGTTTTCTCGCTGACCACGCGCGTGCGCTCTTACGCCCGTTTAGCCCGTTCGCCAACTCTGCCCCGTCACGGGATAGTACCCCTTGCAGCAGCTCTGTGCATGCCCAAGCACTGAATTCGTTAACATGCATCGGCATCGGCCAAATACGGCCTTATGACAGCCTCGGCGCCGCAGCGGTCACCAGAAAGGGCTCGCTAGCCCCCACACCAATGCAGCCCGGCCCGGGGTCTTTAATTGTGTCCCAGAACAGTGCACCGTGCCCAGATTGCGCCGCAGCCGCTCCAAGCGCCAATCAGGAACACCCGGACACCCGCTCACTCCAACACGCAAGTGCGGTGCCGCGCTAAAGAAACCCTCACATGATTCTTGGCCCTGGGACCCTGGCGTGGTAATGGTGTAACAGGTTGAGAATGCAGGGCCGCTTGGCCGGCACGCAGGGTTCTAGGGGGAGAGGGGTCCATGATCTCCGTTTACTTAAAACGGAAGTCCGTTTCGTGGACTCAGCACACACCGCGTTTGTCGAGAGCCGAGGCGCATCACAGAGCCGCCAGCAGGGGTTTAAGAGCCGCCCCCGAGGCCGGCATCGGCGGCGCTGTTTGTTGAAAAACGCTGCGCAAGCGTCTGCATTCCGAGAGATCTGCGCTGATGTAATCCAGGGATTGTTTATCTGCAAAAGCGAGACTCATAACAAAGACACTGTGGCGGCGTTGTGCGGGCTTTCTAAGCGGAGCCTGCAGGAACGCCGCACGCTGTGAACGTGGTTCGAGGCGCGTCCCGGGAAATTTGGTGTTCAGGGTGCCACTGTGATGATGGAGTAAGCATAGACTTCTTGCCTAGTGGGTGCGGTGCTCGTGTTTTCCCGGCATTTTATTTTTCGCGTCGCGCTTTTTGTCAGTGAAGTCCGTAGTCTTGCAGAGAGCTCGGAGTCGAAAGCGTCGCACTCATACGGGCCCGGGGTGGATTAAATGATTGTTCGGCCACTATTATGTAATTACGTAGACAGAGACTAGTTGCATGTGATTTGTGAGGGAAAGGGGCTGGTCACGTTACAGAGCAACGCCGGCGCGGCGTGCAAGGGTCTCAGAGCTTTTAATGAGCCACGTCACGTGCTCGTTGGTGAAGCCCTGAGAGTAGATGGCCTGGCCCTTGCCGTTGAAGAAGGCCGGGCTATGGCTTTCCAGGGCCGGGGTGACCAGCAGCGGCGCCGTGCGCTGCGCGTACTCGTCCACGCTCTGGTACCAGTAGCCGATGAAGCCCTCGACGAGACGCGACTTCCAGCTGCCCGCGGCCAGCAGGTTGTCGCGGATGTTGGTCCTGATCAGGCCCGGGTTGAGGCCGTAGAAGCGCACACACGGGTAGCGGCGCGCGCAGTCGAGCACCAGGGCCTCGTTGCACGCGACCGTGTTCATGTGGGCGCGGACCGGGCTGTAGGTGCGGTCCGAGTTCAGGTCCTCCGGGTCGCCCAGCACGCCCGCGCCCGGGTAGCCCATCACGAAGACGCGGGGCTGGGCCACGATGTGCGTGTCCACGCTCTCCAGCGCGGGCAGGATGGCGCGCAGGATGACGAGTCGGCTGAGGAAGCTCACGGCCATGTCGCGCTCAATGCCCTCCACGGTCTCCTCACGTGACATGCCTGCCACGATGCCCGCGGTCAGCAGCACCAGGTCGAAGGGCTGCCCCGCGAGCTCGCGGCCCACGCGGCTGGCCTCCGACATGAGCTCCAGGTCCGCTTCTATGAACTGTATGTCCGCGATGTCGTCGTCGCGGTACGTCCGGCCCACGACGGTCACGCTTGCGCCTTGCGCGTGCAGGCGCCGGCTGATGCCCTGGCCGATGCCGCCGGTCCCGCCGATGATCAGGGCCCTGAGCCCTGCGAGCTTCAGCGAGTCCGCGGGCACATGCTGCCACTTGAGGTTGTTGTTGCGTTTGACGGTTGCCTTGATTCCGAATACCATAGCTATGCTGCTTGTTGTGTTTGCGAGTTGTAGTTTGCTGTGTTTGCGAGTTGTAGAGTTTCAGTGGCCGTCTCTTTCTCAGCAATGCGCCCTGGGCCTTTCGGCAACCGCCGCTGGCTTATATACCCTGCGGCGTCCGTCCTGGCGTGTTCCATGGTCATTAGAATTCTCCAATCCCGGGATCCTTGCAACTCGCTTCGCAGTGGTTGCCTATGCCGATGGAGCACAGCCATCCGGTGCCCCGGTATCCCCTGTCCTAGTACGTTCCATACGCAGCCGCTGAGAGCGTAGCGATGCCCGCGTGGGGGTGGCGCCATGGCAGCCAAGCTCACACCACAATGGTGCACATACAGCAATAAGGCTGTGCCCCTGCGACCCTTAATTAGGGATATTGGTGTACCCCTTTGTTCCCTTTGAGTGCAGGTCCGCCGCGGGCCCAGCTGCCAAACATGAGTGCTGGAGCCCTATTTTTGGCGCAGGCCGCTCCCAACTTCTGTGCGAAACAGGCGCTAGAGTCGCAATCTCGACGAGGAAGACGTTTCTCACGTGTGCAGCCCTCGGCCGCTTGTGCATGCTTGGAAGAGGAATTTGTGGAGCGTATCTGGGTACGACGTCCTTCTGGTCCTCCAGAGCTTTTTTCCCACGGAATCTGAGAAAACTCAAGCTGGAATTTTCTTTATTGACTCTTTCGCAGCCCATCTTGCTCATTATCTCTGATATGAAGGGTTCCTGTATTTTTGCCTATCAAAATTATGACTAACTTTTTGAACTTTAAAAGCCAAGCCTGACGCGAACTTGCTCGTGCTTGTGATCAACTCTCTAAGACCAAAATGTCTGGCAACAAATCGGAATTGAAGCTATGGGGTGGCAGATTCACGGGGGAAACTGACCCCCTGATGAACTTGTACAATGCGTCGTTACCATACGATCAGAAGATGTACAACGCAGACTTGGACAATTCCAAGTACTACACTGAGGGGCTCCTTAAGGCCGGTCTACTGACCCAGGAAGAACTGGACGAGATCCACAGAGGCCTGGAAATTATTCGTGGTGAATGGGCCAGCAACTCATTTGTCGAGAAGGACGGCGACGAGGACATCCACACTGCAAACGAGAGAAGACTTGGCGAAATCATTGGCAGACACATCGCAGGCAAGGTGCACACTGGTAGATCCAGAAACGACCAGGTCGCTACGGACATGAGAATCTACTGCCGCGAAGCTCTAGACAACATGGCCAAGATCCTCAAGGACCTGGTCGGCGCCATTTTGCAGAGAGCCGAGCAGGAAATCGACGCGCTGATGCCCGGCTACACCCACCTGCAAAGGGCTCAGCCTATCAGATGGTCGCACTGGCTCAACTTGTATGCTACCTACTTCACTGAGGACTTCAAGAGACTGAAGCAAATCAGAGAAAGACTCAACGTGTCTCCCCTGGGTTGTGGCGCCCTGGCTGGCCACCCATACGGAATCGACAGGGAGCACATCGCTGAAAGACTGGGCTTCGACGGCGTCATTGGGAATTCCTTGCAGGCTGTCTCAGACAGAGATTTCGTTGTGGAGATCTTGTTCTGGTGCTCCCTTTTTATGAACCACATTTCTAGATTCAGCGAGGACCTGATTATCTATTCTACTGCGGAGTTCAACTTCGTGAAGCTTTCTGATGCCTACAGTACTGGCTCTTCGCTGATGCCACAGAAGAAAAACCCCGACTCTCTAGAACTTTTGAGAGGCAAGTCTGGTAGAGTTTTCGGCTCTCTTTCCGGCTTCATGATGTCTTTGAAGTCGATCCCTTCCACCTACAACAAAGACATGCAAGAGGACAAGGAGCCACTATTCGACGCTCTTCTAACTGTGGAACATTCCATTCTTATCGCAACAGGAGTCATTTCTACGTTGACCATCAACAAGGAGAGCATGTACAAAGCCCTGACCATGGATATGCTGGCCACCGACTTGGCTGATTACCTGGTTAGAAAGGGTGTTCCCTTCCGTGAAACCCATCACATCTCAGGTGAGGCTGTTAGAAAGGCCGAAGAACTGAACCTCTCCGGGATCGACAAGATCAGCGTTGAGCAGTATAAAGAAATTGACTCTCGTTTCGGCGATGATGTGGTCGATGTTTTCGACTTCGAGGTTTCTGTCGAAAGAAGGACTGCTACTGGCGGCACTGCTAAATCAGCGGTTTTAAAACAGATTCAAAAATTGAGAGCCGAACTGAGTTCTTGAACTGTTAACATTATATATAACTGCATAGAGGCAGCTGTAAATTTATAAAGTGAAAGTTTATGATCATTCTTTAAGTCGCCCTTTTAAACACTGATAAGATACTAGATCTTTTTTTTACCCAGAGCCAAGGAATTAATGTTTGAATCTCAACAATAACTTTAAGAGTTGAGAGTTGGTGACAAATCGCACCCATGAAGCTATAGCGTGAGCCATCCAGCTATAGGAGAAGTAAACCTTTCTATAAACTTGATTTAGTTTACCGTAGTGCAACTTGTATTAACCGCAAACAAAGGTTGCCAATTACTTCCATCGGATATGAATATTGTTTACCAGAACACCCAATGGCAGCCTCATGACTCGAGAGATAATTCTCAGTTGCTATCTTCTGATGTTGGACACGCTGCCAAGAGACTGCAATAACGCCTCGTGAAACTGAAGAGTTAATGCTGCTGATGCAATAGATGGTGCTGTGTTGAGAGAAGAGAGACGTAGCCGACTACGCCATGATAATATCTGCACGCCAATAGTTTGAATTGTGAATATGAGTGCCTTGAGTTCAAGAGGCTTTACCTTAGAGTCAGACGCTTCGTCGCCGCTGCATGCTACGAGGCCATGTCGTATAATGCAAGTACGAGAATTTGAACATCGTATCTCCCACGCCATAACCATAGTGGCGATCAGAAGAGTTAGCTGCGCAAATGCGCGGAACATGGGAACTTCATGCCAAGAGGCCGGCTAATCGCATACATGCGGAGCCAAACGTTCACAGAAAGATATGTTTTCAATTGCCGATGTGTCCCAGAAATTATTTGAAAAACTATCTTCCAAAACAAGACTACCAAGCTGAAATTAGCAACTTACCCTAAGCAGAAGCCAACACTGGCCTCAATTAATGGCTAGCAAAGATACCTCTCGGGGCACGGTGAACTACTTCACTGAAGAATTAGCAAAGGAGCACGAGCTGTACTTACTTAAACATGCTTTGCTAATTTATAACGATCCCGGCCTCTCGCTGGGCCCGCTCAGTGAACCGCCAAACAGGTCACCAATGCTGCCTACGTATGTGATAAGAGAACGTATTGCTGATACCGGGGACTGCTATGTCATCGCTAGAGGCGATCAGCAGGGTGAAGCAAAGATAAATAGAAAAGGGGATCTGCTAGGAAGCAGGAACTTCCTTTTTCCAACTTTTACGTTACCAAGCAGGCCTCATGCAGTCTACGTGCTAGTTAAAGACTTGATAAAGTGCCTTGAAAGTGCGCTGAGTTCTGCGGAGTTCCTGCACCAGAATGCGCAACTCTATGGCGTAAAAGCTAGCCCTGAAGAGCTTGAATTCTTGAAAGAAAATCGCCTGTGTTCTAGCGAAGAGGCTAATGATGACATCTGCTTCGTGACTGCAAAATCTGCTTTCATGCTCTTCGGTGCTAGGGTAGTTGTGGGCGGCACCAGGCTAGTTGATGATTACTGGGAACAAATAACGAAGGAGCAGGGCTTCCTTCCTCACCACAGAGTGTTCGCCATCAAATCGAAAATACTTAAGGTGCTTCTTACACTTAAACCTTCTGCAACCTCTGATGAAACAAGCAAAATCTTAGATTGTGACATCCCGAACGAGCCCTCCTATCAAATAGTCTCAGAGCAGCCTTCATGGGAGCTGCGTCAAGAGTACGCGCGTGATCTTACACAAGGAGAACATCTTAGTGTCATAGTCCCCGGGCAAAACATCACAGGATCCCTGGAGCTCAGTGCCCAGTTCAAGCTACCAAAATATCATGGCAAGACGTCCCTCCAGGCTGCAATACAAGCTGGAACGCAGGATACTCCCATAGGCGCACTACCCTCCCCCTTCAACACCTCTCAGCCGGCGCCGTCTGAAACTGCCAGCAAAAGTGACAAGCGACTCTTGAGTGGAATTCTGTATCCACTAGCGGGCCCAAAGCTTGACAAAAACAGCGGCACTCAAAGCTCGGGGTCAAGCTCTAGTCACGACGTAACCTTGAATGTGAATGGCTGGAAGTTCGAGATGCCTGTGAGATCAGACCCTAGCGATACGTGCACTTATTCCTCGAAGGGCCTTCCCATCCATGACAGCTGGTCTATAGTTGAGCGTCTGAAGAGCTTAACTCCAAATGAGATAAACGAAATGCAGCATATCCATGACTCAGTCTACGTGAATACTGGCCTTCAAAAAGCCAGACGAACTCGCAAAACAAGGTGGACAAAGTATTGGCAATACAAAGCTGGAGTTCCAATTGGAACTACGCAACAAAATGCGTCTGCTGTCATGCAAAAGTACCTCAAGGAACTCGAGACCCACATTGAAGTTGTCAGAACTCTAGATGAAGCCAACGATAGAGAGCAAGTAACGACCATTAGAAGAGTACCGAATCCCAACTTCCTTGGGCACTCTAACATCACAGGTCTAAAACCACCTTATATTAGTGAATAATGAATGATACCTACATATAATGCACAAGAGGTTGTTAACGCGAGAGTCAAAATCCCATTAGCACATTTTTGACCACGAAAACAGATGACGCTCAATTCATAAAAGTTTTGTCTTGACAATTTCTTGACGGATTCTGAAGGTGTAGTAAGCCATCACCATCATCACGGCAACCAGGGGAATTAGCCAAATTGTGAGCTTCCGGACAACCTCATCAATATGAGGTCCCCCGTTAGAGGATGTATGAGTTTTTGAAGCTTCTCTGAGCTTACGCTGCTCCGTGAGCAACTTTTCAAGCTTTTCGTCCAGCTTAAAGAAGTCTTTGAATGACTCGTCTCCGGTACTGTCCGTGCTTTCTTGCCCTATTGATTTAGAGCCCAGCATGGCAAGCACTTTCTCAAGGTTTTTGGCTTGTTGCTTCTGAACCTGGATAAGCTCGTCAATAGTACTTGCTAAAATACCGATATCATTTGCCAATATTTTACCCTCTAATCTATTCATCTTCTTGAGTAAATCATTGTTGGTGATGGCGGTTCCAGCGGCAGCCATTTCTAACGGAGAAGTCTCTCTTAGCTCTTCGTCTCCAGTTTTTTCGTTTACAAGCTTTGTAAAGAGCTTAGGTTGTTCCATGGCGTTGGCATTTGGTTTCAGAGCTTCTTCCAAAACTCCATCGAAAACCTCGAGTTGAAGCAACTCAAAAGATTCTTCGTTGTCTGCATTTGTCGCAGTGATACCAAATTTGTAATTTTCAGCTGGAAAGTGGATTTTCTTGGTTTGAAAGCAGACCCTGTTGTCAACTTGAACTTTAAAGAAATGTTCGTTTGCGGAATCATATGTTAGTCTTACGGTGAGAGGAACCGTCGAGTCCTGGTAGGCAAGCAAACACGAGCCGAAGGTCTTGTCGTAGATATTTGCACTGGTAAATTGTTGAGTTCCATCGTTCAGTTGGCCACGAAGAGTGCTTTCTAACTCCCCGTTATTGTCAATTAAGAGCTGTAGACCTTCAAATTTAGAGGGACCATTGAACAGCTCCGTATCCTGTGGGCTGTTGGCGTTCACGAACCACAAAGCCAGACCACCTGGCGACTTGCCTCTGTGGTTAGTGCTTCTCACGGTCCACTCTGCTGTAAAGGAAGTCCCCAGAGTATAAGCATTTTTGGTCCATAATGAGCCCTTAGATGATTTCTTGGGGGTGAGTACCACTCTGCCCTCTTCCAGAACCGCATTTTCGCCAGGAACCCACGCGTCCGGTAGCTTTTTTGTCTGGATCAGATCCGGCAGAGAGAAATCATTATTCAACAATTGCTCTTCTGTTTTAGGCTTCGAGTGCGCCAAACCTAGCTGCGCAAACGCCGCGAGAGTCCACAAGTGTTGCACTAGCATGCCAGCGAGCGTGTTTTTGATTTAGCCTTGCTTCCTTACAAAGTGGAGCTCTACTGAGATCGTGGTGTCAAGGGCAAGAAGAATGTATAAATTTTTTTGATAATACAGATGCCAAATTCACAGTGACAAGTGCCTTTGATACTCCAAAATACTAAAAACAGGCCTTCAGCGTTGAGAGCTGGCAGAGAGTGGCTCAGAACTTCCGCGATTATAGACAAAATACATATATATGAGTTTTATCCACTTGTTGAATCCATTAAATAAGGAGTTTCGTGATAAGCAACCCAATCCGTAAAGTTCATGCTTTTTTTGGGACGCAGCGATGACCAAGGTAGGCCGAGGTTTCAATGCTGTCTTAAAAGACCTGCAATAGTTCGTAGAATCTTGAAATCTTATCACTTAAGTTGTGCTACTAATACACTCTGGGCGCGATGTTAGGAACCTTGAACTTGGATGAGATGGGTTTCACACCATATTATATCTTGTTTCGAGTTGGATTCAGGTCTCGCAATCGAGACACTGGCCGGAAGAACTACAGTCTGCTTTGTCTACCAAGCTCTTTGTTTGCGCCTTTCTAGTGATGTGAGCACCGAGCTGGTCTTGGTCGTCTGCATCAAGAAGCAGCTGTTTTACCTTTTGCTTCAAGTACTTGCTGTCCGGGAAGCCCCCATCGACAGTGCGGTCCCATATTACAACCTCTGGCTGGTCGTGTTCTTTGTAGCCAAGAACACGGAACTCGCCTGATTCCCCGGGAATAAGGGAAACTTCGCCTAGAGAGGACTGGAAAGTTTGTAGTAGCTCTTGAAGATACCAAGCGCTCCTAAGGTTCCACTTGCATTTGGTGCAAAACCTTATCGAGATTTTAGGATAGGGCATTGACAGTTTGTTGTTGTTGTACTTATTTGAAACAAGCCGATTTAAAATACATCAGATCAATCTTTTTGAAACAAATGGGCAAAAACCCAAAAAGCAGCTAAAGGAATGCCCTCGTTTTCTGACAGTTTCTGGACAGACGACTTGTCGGCAGGTATTGAGAGGCTTTTCGAAGAACTTCACAAGGGCTGCAATCAGAATGTGTTGTTCATACAGCTGTTCGCATCTAGAATGCAGTTTGAGGTTAATTATGGGCGTCAACTATGCAAGACTACGTCCAGCGTTGAGGGACTCTCGGCTACGACAGGATCGCTTTTCTCGCTTGATATTGCCCTGAATCATGTCGCTGATGCAATGGAGGAAGAGGGTAGAGCTCATATTTCTGCAGCAGCCGACATCGAAACTACAGTTCTCCGACCTTTTAGCGCGTGGTGCGATGACCATGAGCAAAGAGTTAGTTACTCTGAGAAAATTCTCAAGACCAATGTCTCGAACTACCAAAAGTCTAAGAAATATGTCGAGAAATTGGAACAGGCGTACTTCAATAGATGCAGACAGCTCGAAGATTACAAAAGGGCAAATTATAATGACGAAGAGCTCGCAAACGCCATGAAGCAGCTAGAAATATACCAGGAACAAGAGCATAGTTTGGCCAAAGAGCGTGAATACGAAAAATTTGGTAAGTTTGGAAACATAGACTTTGATGTGCGCACTATGCGAGAAACGGTCCGACTTCTGCTCACGAAGTTAGAAAAGTCAGATTACAAAGTGCCTTTCATTAACTATCACTTCTATAATACCAACAACGGAAGTGAGATTGTCAAGTTTCTCATGGAAAACCTCACACTGAAAGACGTTGACCAAGCCGAAGCCTTTGGCCAAGATCTTTTAAACGGCGGCTTCCTTAAGTATTGTAATGGTATGGGCACAACTTTTGTAAACTCAAAGAAGTTCCAGTACAGCTGGAAACCTTACGCTTACAAATTTGCACAGCTGTCGCAGCCCAACGCTAACGAGGTTGAAGACGAAAACACCGAAGAAAGTTCGCAAGCATTCTCAGACTATTTCACAGACCTAACCACGATCATAACCCAAAATCAGAACGCTGGCTCCAAGAATTCGAATCTTCCCACTGTTTCAAACACCGAGCGAGCTCTCTTTAAACTAATTAAGGAAATGGAGGCTGCAGACTTAAAGTACAGAAAAGAATGCAAAAAGATAGATTCTTTGCGCTGCTCTTTGGAGGAGCTTATAGTCGACCATTTTACATTCATGGAAAAGTGCGAACTTGATAGGTTGAAAGCATTGGAGAAGGTGGTCCTAGATTTCTCCCCTATCATATCCAAGAATGCCTCAGCGGTTGAGAGTTTCCAGGAGAGTGTGCTCAAAGCTGCATCAACAGTTGACCCAACATTAGACCTGATGAGGCTGGTTGAAAATGCCAGAACAGGATTTTTTCAACCACGAGTAATTCCATATAACAACTACTACAATCCAGGTGGGTATCAGAACTTTGGAATAGACCTGGAGACGCGATGCCGTCTGGATAAAAAAATCGTACCTCTGATCGTATCTTCAATCTTGTCCTATATGGACCAAGTGTACCCTGAGTTACCTAATGACAATGTTAGAACAACCGTGTGGACTGTCCCGGTCAAGCTACATTCTACTCATATATTGAGAGCAGTGCTGAACCAGAAGCCCTTCAAGGACGAATCCGAGGTATTTGAAAAATTGAAAGAGTTTAATGAAGAGCCAAGCACGATTGCGAGTGCCCTCAAAATCTATTTATTAGAACTCCCCGAGCCACTAATCTCTAACGATGTTTATGACACGCTAAAAGCGTTATACGCCGAATTTCCGCCATCTGAACTAGAAGACGAGTCGCAGGCCTCTGTGGATTCACAAAGAGTGAGTGGGATATCAAGTGCTTTCAACGCGCTTTCCAAGCCCCAAATTGCCACCTTGGATGCAATAACATCACATTTCTCTAGGCTAATCAAAATTCTAAAAATGGGCTCTTCAGAAACTAGTGAAGCGTTGGCGAATGAGTTTATCCGCTCAATTTCGGAGGAATTCGCCAACTGCATTATAGAAGTCAAACTGCCTGACGGCAACGACCTAGGTTACAAGATATTTTCAGATTTGCTCTTGTACAGAAAGCCCATATTCCGCGGCTTAAAGAGGCAGAATTCTAAAATTCGTGACCCCACTAGTAGCACCTCGTCTCCCCGGAGCCAAGCACATCAAGGAGACAATTTTGGAACCATCAGTCATTAAATCCATGCTTTTCATTATGTAAGTTACCGTTTCTAAATATCCCCAAACCTGCTAAAACCAACGGTCATTCCTGAGAACCCTTTTTCCGAAAATGCTGCTCGAACAACATCCTGGGTCGAAACCGCTCCTGCTCTTCTGCATTCAAATGCCTTTTCTTAGAAGTTTCACCTTTTTTGTCGATATAGGATACAGTATCTTGTAAGGCTGGCTCCTCAGCCAGGAGAAGCTCTTGGCGACGCCTCCTGGTCTCTTCGTCAGCAACAATGTGATCGGCGAACGGATTCTCCAGAACCTTGCCCCGTATACTAATTTCGTCAGGCTCCTCGTCAGAGGAGAAACACCGGCTAGAGTTATTATTCCAGTCTTTGGCGAGGTCAAAAGTAACGATTTTATCGCTTGGTGTAGATGGAGCCTGCTCCGGCGGGACCTCGGTTGCGCGTGGAGGAGTTTCCCAGCCGCGCGGCGTTGGAGAGCACTCACGGTCCTGCAGAGGGTCATCTTCGAAAAACTGCTCGTCAAGTATGGCCGCGAAAGCTTTGCTAGCTGGGGCAGGCGGCAGTAGCGCAGGTGCATCCCGAAGCAGGCGTCCGGGCGCTGGCGGGCTTAGAAGGCGGCTCTCGAACGTACTAGCATCGGAGCTGGGCCCTGGGAACAGCACACGGCCTACACCTGCGAGTTCTTGCTGATCGTCTGGAAACTCAAGCTTTCTTCGCGCCTGGGCGCTGGCGTCTACGCCCGCGGGCCTCGCAGGCGTGTACTCGGGCGTTCGCAGGCCTCTTGCTGGCGATCTATTCAGCGGTGAGCGCAGCTTTTGCAGCTGGCCTGTGTGCCGCTTCCCACTCACGCTGCCCGGCGTCACGGGTACAGCAGGCCGCGTCAAAAGCCGCGGCGATGACGGACATACAGCCTTACCGCGTCTGTTTCTTGATCTTGGAGGGGTCGCAGGTGCCATGTTTTAGTTTTGGCGCGTCGTCAAATCGTCGTAGGTTGTCAAATCGAAAAGCCCGCGCCCTAAAATTGTCTCTTTTTATTGTCTATGATCTGTCTGGAATCCCTGGTTTCCAAGAGTCCCAGCCAGATATTTTTCATTTTTCATATCTCTGGGGTTAATTACCGGGTTCAACCAGCCATGTTAATTAATGATGAGTTTCACCGCAAGCAACCAGGGCACAGGCAAGGAATGCTGCGATGGGCGATTCGGCTCTCAAATACAGAAAGGGTATATACGCTTGGCAGTTAATGATCTCGTGCGGTGATTTGAGTTATTTGGATTACGGACTGCAGTAGAAGAGCGCACCCTTCCATCAAGAACGACAATATATGCCAGAAGCTATGAAGGCCAAAGACTGCTACGAAATATGGGCTTTGCAAATGGTGTCATTGATAGTGCTGTTAATGCACTCAGGGTAGATTCTCGATTACGCGTGATGGAAATCAAATTGATCACCAACTACGGAATATCAAGGTGCATAAGGCGCTCGCCTGGCGCCGGCCCTCGAGTGGCCGGCTAGTGAGCATTAAGCTGTTTCATCTTATGCGGCGCCGACCGTTTATCAGAACCTGTTCGGTAGCTGTGTCTCAACAATGAACCTATGATGCCCGACGCGTCGAATGTCGGAAGCTGAAGCTGAATTACTGCCCGAGGCCGGCCGCAATAAAAGTAAACGCGCCTTTGGGTAACAGGAAGGTAGCAATTGGGCGCCCATACCGATCAAGGTTTGCTTCTACGTGTTGGGAATGCTTGACCTAAAAATTCCATCATTTTTGCGCGAGACAACTCTTGAGTCCAAACGCCCTGAAGCGAGCCACCGCGGAACAGGAGACGACTGTAGTAGTCGTTTCAACTTACAAGCAACTAAAGTTGTACTTCTCGATACAGTGGTGCGGTTTGAACGTGGTCAGAATTGTTCGAAGACCTAGTGAGGTTCGTGTGGCTTTGTGTGGCACGCCTCTCAGATAGCAACAACGCGTACGCCGTTAAGCCACTTCAAACCATCCACTAAAGCTAAGCAACCTCTCGGTTACATCTTTCTACTTGTAACTACCAGCAAAGCTTCCACAGCAAGGCTCATATTGGCGATACTTTTCCTGCGAGTTATAGAATTTGGACTGCAGGCGACCGAGTTAACTAACCAGTAGTACCCCACACCGAGTCGAGAGCTTTTTCTGTGTACAGCGTCAATTCATAACTATTCAGCTACGGCACGCTCACAACTTATCTTCCCTATTCGCATGTCTATATTAGTGGTAATTTGGCATAGTTTTGTTGCGGCCATGGCTGACGACCGAGAGTCTTAAACTGTAGTATCGCAACTGTAGTACCAATCAAGAAGGCACCCCCTGGCCTTCTAATTCATGCTTTCTGTCCGTCTTGTTCAGCTCTATTAAAATAGTAAACACTCCGAAGAAGGCAGAAGCTGCATGAAGCAAAGGCGCTACCCCTGAACAACGTAGTGTTACCGAACTGCGCCGGAAAGCATTACGCTGGTCATCACAGGGGCCCATGGCTTGCCCACATCGGGTTTCTGATACACTTTGCTTACTGACTCGCCACACACGAAGCACTTCAGCTCATCGCGCCTTGAAACCATTTCGATCGATCCACAACACACCGCCAAATATATCAGCAACCTCCGACTGTCTGTCAAAATGGTACGTTACGTATACGCAAACGCGGTTCTTGCTCTCCTTACTAACTAACCGCTTCGCAGAATGCGCTGTCCAACCATGCGACCAAGCAAAAGACACTTCTGCAGCGAGACCTGAACAAGTTCGAGAAAGAGCTTGCTGTAGCCCCGATATCGCTGCAAGGTGCGATCGCAGCGACACTGGTGTCGCTCGAGAAGACTATTGTGCAGTACAAAGAGCTTTTGACGAGGCAATTTGCCGGTAGCTCCAAAGAAGAAGAGGCCAGTAAAGTCAAGTACCAAGAACGACTTGAGTCACTACAGCAGGACCTTGAGGCCGCTAAAACGCGATTTCAGACACTCAAGAAACAGTGCAGTAGCACTAACTCCCGTGAACAGCTCCTTAAATCCAGTAGCAATCCTTTTGATGAAGAATCTACTATGAGCAAACGTAACACAGCTGGCTCGCCGGGCTTGGGCCATGCGGGAAACGCGAGCTCAGGATCGCAGCTACCACTCTTCCAAGGTCTCCAGAAGGAGCAATCGGTTTTTGAAAGGGGCAATGCACAATTGGACTATATCCTGGAGATGGGTCAGCAATCCCTGGGCGATATCATTGATCAGAATGCGGTCTTGCGCAAGATGGAAGTGCAAATGACCAAGAGCATGCAGACACTGGGCGTGTCAAACGAGACCATAAACAAGATCAACAAGCGTGTCTTCAAGGACAAGTTCATCTTCTGGATCGCGCTGGCGCTCATGCTGACAGGATTTTACTTTGTGCTGAAGTGGCTGCGGTAAAGGTGGCGGCAGTACATACAATAAATACAAGATAACTATACCGCCTTCCAGTATATGCAACTGGATTCTTCCCCAGCGGCAATGTGCTGTTCGGGTGTCAAGCGTAAGGAGCCGCTGGCGCCTAGTAATTGCTCAGGGCGGCTTGTACCTGGCTCCAATAGCTTTGGAATATTAGTTGGCTTACAGGTTTTAATCTTTTTGCCATTGCCCAGCTGGCCGGCATCATTACTGCCCCAGGCGACAATCTCATCATCCTCGAGCCTGCAAAAAAAGTGTTCGCCGCCACAGGACCATTCGCTGACTTTGAGTCGCTTTGGAGCTTTCGCCTCCGCTGACTCGGGCGAGTCGTTCACAACCTTCAACTTCGTGGGCTCCTGCTGCGAGTGCTTGAAGTGGCCATTTCCAAGCTCGCCGTGAAGACCATTTCCGAAAGAGAAGTAGGTGACCTTGTCCAGTTCCTCTTCTAGCGAAACTTTGCCCTTGTTAAGGAAGTACTTGTGTACATCTTGGGGCACCACACTTACAAAGGACGTGTTGGAGCCGCAGTGGATATCTGTGCACCTTACATGAGTGTCTCTTGTGAAATGCGCATTGAAATTACCCACTTTCTTTGGGAACGGCACGTACTCCATATCGTAGCTGATAGGATGTCCTAGCTGACCATGTGTGTTCTGACCAAAAGAATACACATCTCCAAGTGAATCTAAAGCCAGGGAATGATAGTCTCCACAGGCGACTTTTTGAATGGTCCTGCTAACCACTTTATCTCCGCCGACACCGTAGTTAAGCAGCTCAACCTCAAAGACTTTGTTTAGCTCAGGGAAGCGGTCAAACTGGGAAAGGGTTGGCACGCCAAACTGGCCCCGAGATTTAGCTTTCTCCGGAGGTGTAATGCCTGTAGCACAAACATATGCCTTGCCTGTGTTCGAGATGAAAAGAAGATGGTCTTTGCCCACGTCGAAATCTGTGATTCTTTTTTCATTGCGCCCTGCGAAAGCAGTTTTGGTGTCAAGCTTCCATGAATACTGGCGGTATTTCTTCCAAGGTAGAAACCAGGACCTGCGCCATTTAACGTTATTAGATTTTTTGGCCGCGTCGCGCAGTGGAACCACCAAGATTTCGCCCTTCTTGTTCAGAGCGTAAGCTGCTCCATTAGAAGCTTTCACCTTAACTAAGCTCTGGCCCTCAAGAACCATGTGGATGCTTTTTGCGTCCCAGCTCAGCAGGTCGCCTCTCTCGTCAATGGCCAGGTTCCCATCCGTCGAAGACAGGGCCACATCTCTTAGCTTTTTGTGGTCAAAGTAGGGGACACGGAGGGGGAACTTTTGGTTCTGCCCATCGTTTCTGCCTGCACCCCAAAAGTAAAGACCAGGTTCGCTGCTAGGAAGAGCTGTGGCAGGAATTACCGGAAAATCAAGAGCACGCTTTCTCTCTTTCCGTCTCTTTATTTGTTCAATGGCATCATCATCCAGCTTCATATCCCTGGTGATCCACCATCCCTTGATTTGTGGCCATTTCATGTACACTGTCGCAGCAGCCCCAAGACCCGCGACAATCAACAGGCCTTGTAATGCGGCAGAAAGCTTCATCATCTTCGCCATTCGGTCCTCGTACTCTTTTTTCATCTCCTGTGATGACCGGTCTGTCCACTCAAAGTCGTCTCTCCGTCTCTTGGCTTTGTATGTCCCATGGTTCAGCTCGTCTGCTAATAAATCGGCATCGTCAAACTTTGGAACGTTTTTGTATAGCGGCCGGCAGCTCGCAATTCTGCGGCAGAATGGGCGGGCAAGTGATCTTGAAAGCATTTCTTGAGCGCTTTTGGTTGCTTGCGAGTGCTTGCGTTAGAGTTCTTTGTCTTTTCGTGGGAGATGGAATCTCCAAGATTTTGAATACAGAAAGAGTGTCTTCTAATTGACCCTCAAATAAGAACAACGATTAACGCTCAACAAGAAGAAAGAGCTTTTGACCATGTTGAGGGGCCTCAACCAAACCTTTCGGCCTAAGCGCATGCTTCACGGCTCTAGAATGCTGCTGGATAGCCTCGATCCAGTGCATATACGGAACACGAATCGCTTTCGACAACTACTGGTAGAAAAGGGCGAATTCGCACCACAGCAGGCAAATGCGCTGGTTGAGATCATGTCTGATGCGCTGAAAGGGGGCGTGACGCATGTTTCCCAAGATCTGGCGTCGCGCGAGAAGCTTATTCAACTGGTTTACCAGCAGAGGGTTGACTTCGCGAAGCTGAGGGATCAACTGCTATCCGCAGACCGCAGCGAATTTCATTCGATACAAAACGAGCACGAAAGTATTCGAAACGACCTAGAAAAGCTGCGCACTAAGTTGCGGGAAGAAATCACTAAGGCAAATGCAGGGTTCAAGCTTGATTTATCTTTAGAGAAAGGCCGGATACGTGAGGAATCAAGTCACCACGACATACAGATCAAAGAGATCGACACACGGATCGACCAGGAGGTTAGCAACATGAAGATGCAAATTGACTCCGTTAAAACACAGGTGATGCAATGGCTGATCGGCGTGTGCACAGGTACATTTGCGCTTGTGTTGGCATACGTGCGGCTGCTATCATAATTGCAGACATATGGTGTACGCCATCGAGCGCTGTAAACATCGGACACGCTTGTCTATATAGCTAAAAAAGCAGGGTATAGGGTACTTATTTCAAGTCAAAGATTTCGCGCAGAGCTTTGACGGTGTCATCTGGGGTGGTAACGGAGTGACCGATGGTTCTTGGGTCAACGAAAATCTCGTAGTCATTGCCGCCCACCATGGTCTTGTCACCGAAGAAATGAATCTCCTTGAAACCGTCTTTCTCGACGTGCTGTAGACAGTAGGTCTTGTCCCAACCGGTTGGGAACACGTCGAAGGAAATTTGGCCACCGATGGAGAAGGTGAGCTTCAAGTGAGAGAACTCTTTTCTTAGGGCCTCGACGAACTTGGCTCTGATCTGGTGCTCCTTGTCGTAACGCTCGAACTCGTTACGCTCTTCTGTGGAAGCGTTTCTACCGATTGGCGAGACGTTGATCATACCGTTTCTGAACTCCAAAAAGGTACCTCTTCTCTTTGGCAACTCAATACCGGACAGGTACTTGAGGATAAACACAGCCAGCTTGTTGTACTCTTCCTCGCCAATCCAGTTGATGAACGATTGAGAGGCTAGCTTCTCACCCAATCTGTAGGCGGTCAACCCGTTTTCCGAGAACGCGTAGTCAAACTCGTTCAGGACATTAGGGCCCAGCTGCTCGAGCTGCTTGCTCAAGTCAGAACCACCGACAAACCCAATCACAACCTTTTGCCTCAGCTTGGCCAATGTGTCTCTGACTTCGTCGGAAACGGTCAATCTGGCGGGGGTCAGGGTGCCGTCCACGTCGAACAGGACCAATGTGTCGGGCTTTTCTTTGTAGCTGAATTCTTGCACAGGCATTGCGGCAATGAGGATAGACGGGAAGCGAGTTAGATGTGTTTAGCGATGTGCAAGATGCAGGAAGTAGCGACTATTTATTTGTTGATAATAAAGCCACGGTATTTAAAGCAGCTATCGACCACGTAAAAAAATTTTATCAGAGGGTAATAGCGACGCGAAAGCGATATGCAGGACGAGCGCCGTGTGCACGCGCAGCTTTCGTAGACCGTCGCTCCCGCATCGCGCGAGGCTCCGGAGCTTTCGCGCGAGAGATACACTCGAAGCTAAGGACCCAGATTCGGGTGCGTAGTGCTCAAAATATTAGCCACTTGCAAGAAGTTAAGTTATACAGGTTGGATACGTCAAATACGTACTAACACAATCAGGCCTTGGCGAAGTATTCTGGGAACTCTCTAACGTTCTCCTCTAGAGGACCCTTCTTGGACAAGAACTTGACGAAAGCACCGTCGTCCTTGACCTCACCAGCGTCTCTTCTTCTGATGTACTCAGCTCTGTTCAAGTTGGTGAAACCCCACTTCTTGGACATGATGATCTTCTGCTGACCAGGGAACTTGTATCTGGCTCTTCTCAAACCCTCAACAACAATGTCTTTGTTGTTGTCCTTGGTTCTGACAGAGAAGATAATCTGGCCAATGGCAACACGAGCGGCCAAACCGTGAGGCTTACCCCAGGCACCTCTCATACCTTGTTGCAGTCTATCGGCACCGGCACACGACAACATCTTGTTGATTCTCAAGACGTGGAATGGGTGGACTCTGACTCTCAAGTGGAAGGCGTCTCTACCAGACATCTTGGTCATGTACTTGTTAGCACAGATACGAGCGGCTTCCAAGGCCTCAGAGGACAGCTGTTCCAACTCGTTGGAGACCAAGTGGACACACAGAGGGAACTCATCGACAGTAGCCTTCTTCTTACCCAGATCGTAGATTCTGATCTTGGAGTCTGGGACGGCTCTGTTGTACCTAGACTTTGGGTAAGGCTTGTTCTTTTGGTATCTGTAACATCTAGCTGGTCTTCTGGCCATCTTGGATAGTTGCTGCTGATTGAGCTTCAAAAGGGTGCAAAGGATGAGTAAAGAGCTTCCATGCTGACATTTTTTTCTTCAGCAGCGCTGCGAGGTCAGTAGAATTCCGTTGTGAGTGACTAAGGATAGGCCAAGGAGTGCCCTCGGAAAGTTTAACAAATTTGCCCTCGTAAAATTCCTGGAAAAGTTTTTATTTATGTAGCTTCCTAAGAAATGTATGGGTTCACAGTCTCAGATACCTCTTCACGAATCCAGCCCTGTAGGGCTTCAAACGTACATAGAGATAGGAGTTGATGGGCCCGATGCCCTCTGGAAAATTTTCTGGTAGAGGGCATCTCAGCGCATCAGTGTGACATTTGACAGACAGGAACACATCGCTCGGATAGGCTCAGTGCATTGTTCTCAGCAACCTTTGCATCTTTACAAAACATGGGTAGATATTCAGTCAAACGGTACAAGACAAAGAGAAGAACCAAGGACTTGGACGTGATCTTCGACGAGCTTCGGTCGCAGGAGCAGATCCAGAAGCTGATGAACCAGCCTCTGGACGAAACAAAGCCTGGGCTGGGCCAGCACTACTGCATACACTGTGCAAAGTACTTCGAGACTGGAGTGGCGCTCAAAACACATCTCAAGGGCAAGGTGCACAAGCGCCGTGTTAAGGAGCTCAAGGGCGTGCCATACACTCAGGAAGTTGCGGACGCAGCGTCCGGGCTGAACGTGCAGAAGTTCCTCGACCGCGTGGCGCAGATCACCCAGCAGACTGGGCCCGAGAAGGAGTCCAACGAGGCTCAATTGAAGGAGCACCTCGACACAACGCTGGCCAATGTCGCGACTACGGAGCCCACGCTACCGCACCTGGCATCAGAACCCGCGGCAGACCAGGACGGCGAGGTCGTCATGCAGTAGCGGGCTGCGGCTGGCGTGCAGGATTGTATAATTTGGGTTTGTACATTAGACTAGACAAAATATTCAAATGGAAGTGTACGCGTGAGCGTCGCGCAAGCTAGCGGGAGATACCACTGCTCTGACCGAAATCGACATGGCCGGTTTTCTCAGCGTGTCGCGCAACCTCGCGCTCGCCCACAAAATGATGCCCGCACACATTGCACCGGATCCGGTCGCGTGTGGTATTGAAAGAATAGCCGTGTTTCTTCAGCCGCGCAGCCGCTTCCAGCGCTCGTGCTAGCATCGCGTCCGCTCTGTGAGCCTTTTGGTTGAACACCGTGAGGGGTCGGCGGCTGCCGGTCTCATCAATTACCTCCATCGCATCGTAGTGCACACCGTTGAACGCCACCATCACAAAATTGTCGAACTGCTCCTCGTTGAACCTTTCGAATTTGCACGCGTCCACGTCCATTACCATGATACAGGTCTTGAGCACGCGCGATAGCACTGCGAGCTCGATGCCACCGCCCCAAGAACTGCGTTTCAAGATCCACCGCGAGTACTCGTGATTCGGCCGCCCCAGGATGGCGTCGGAGTATTCGATGGGGTCGCCCGCGATCTGCGTAGCCACAACTCCACGCAACTCTTGTGATCGTGAGAGATCCTGGCTTGTGCAGTAAGAAATAGCGTGGAACATGCAAGAATTGTCGTCCGGAACTGAGTGAACCTGTAGAATTTTGCCGGGCCAGATACCATCCAATGAAATCTGGTTCTCATGCAGCCGCACTCGCTGCACCGGCTGTGCCAACTGCGCTGTCTTTGCTGTCGGCGTGTCCTCCCGCACGATGGTAACCTTTTCCCCCGAACCAATCCCCAGGCCACTAAGGCTCTGGCCTACGTTTGCCGTCGTCACTTCTAACACCTGTGGCGGATATCCATATCTCACCCACCGGATGCCATCGATTTCCCCCCATGCTTTTAACAACTCTCTGAGAGAGCTTTCTCCGTTTACGCTAACTACCTTGTCGGTAGCACCTGCACAGCTCACTTTAACTCTCATCCTGTTGGTTCAAGTCTGAGGATCCTTTATTGTTTCGTTTCAGACACCATCCTCCCCTATAGTCGCCTCTTGGTCCTTTGGCCATTGTTACGATGCTCCACGTCAGAATCTATTTTAAATTACCGGGTAACGTATATTTAGCCACAAAGAGCCAAAAACGCCGAAATCCTGGTACTGAATCGTCCGAATCAGTTGCTGGATGCTTCCGACTTCATTAGACCTCCAGCACAAGGCTCACTTGCTTGTATCTCGCTTTATCGTCGATTTCTTACCGAAATCGAGCATTTTGTGTGCGTTCCTTCAATTTTTTTCACCAGTTCACCTTAACCGCTTCTATGGCACTCATCTCATCGCGCAGACTGGCGCCAAAATTTTTCACAGTGATGAGATGCTGTTCTTGAGAAGAGCATGCTGAGAATTTGAACTCTGGCGCGCTTATGGTAAAGAAGCTTTCTGGGTTTGAGTCAACCAATACAGAACGTGAATAAATCTATGGTGGTAGAACCACGTTTAACATGAAATCTTGCCATGAATTGAGCGCAGCAGCGGCGGATTATCGGTTCAACCCGCGGGTGCCGGCAAAACTGTACTTGAAGACATGTGTCAGCCTGCTCGAAGAAGCACAGGGGAGCTTCCAATCTGGGCAATTGGAGCGAGCATACGTGATGTACCTGCGGTATTTGGACCTGTGTACGAAGAAACTACCTACGCATCCACAGCTCTCCGCACGAGCCACGGGCGTGGACCTGGACGGGTTGGCGAAGGAAGAGTACCTTCAGCTTCTAAAGCTGGAGGTTCCAGCAATCCTGAGGATCACGGAAGACCTAAGGACGCAGCTGGAGAGATCCTTTGCACAGCATGCGCGGACGCTAGCGCGCAACGTGGCTGGCCCGCGGCCGGCCGCGAAAGACAAGGCCGAAAAAGTCGAACTGCCGACAACATTTGACGAGAATCGCTTCAGACGCTCTGTTGCGAAACTGCAGAGCCGTGGCGGCGGGAGCGCCGGAGGCGATGGGAACGCGGGCCTCGCTCAGCGGAGTTCCGCCCTTACATACCCAGAGCTGCCGCAGTTGAACCTTCCGTCTTATGCTTCTTTCTAGTGCAGCATGATCTCCTAGTGAGACTGTTGCTCTATTCAAGTATCAATTAAGTAGTCCACAGCATCCTTGATTTTCGAAGCATCCACGCGTTCGGACTCGCCAGCGCTTAGCCGCGTGCTATTCACGACGTCGATGAGCTTATTAAGCTTGAGCAGCAAGTTGTCAGTCTCTCTGAGTGAGACTTCGCCGTCCATCCACTGGTCGACGACATAGCGCAAGTACCTCTGGTATTGCTTTCTTTTTTGAACATCCACATTGTAGGAGTCTTCCGGAGCACCATGCCGCTCGAGCCATTCCCGCAGTGCAAGTGGTTTTCCGCCCTTATCGGCGTTGGTGGTTTCGAGAGTGTTCCCTAGCAGCGACTTGAAGTGTGACACTACTTGGTCAATGGAGATGTTCTTTTCTGAAGACCAATTTTTCGCGTTGGCCCTCTTGAGCTGTTTCAAAATCGTTTGTTCACGCATCATTACGACAAGGAGCAAAACAAAGTTGATTATGAGCAGAACATTTGTTACACTCGCTTGACCTAATAGGCCCCATTGTGTAGGCTTGGGTGGCTCAACAATGGCAGTTACTTCTTCTTCCTCAACGACTGTAGGTTTTGGCAACCGCGGAGAGTTTCTGCTAACGCGCCTGCTTTGAG
This sequence comes from Lachancea thermotolerans CBS 6340, assembly GCF_000142805.1. Classification (NCBI taxonomy): domain Eukaryota; kingdom Fungi; phylum Ascomycota; class Saccharomycetes; order Saccharomycetales; family Saccharomycetaceae; genus Lachancea; species Lachancea thermotolerans. Next base: position 1,646,552 of record NC_013083.1, on the reverse strand, counting down.
GCTGCCTTTTCTGAGGCTGTTGCTTGACCTCTATCTGAGAAGACCTCGTAAATTTGTCGACATATTCTCTTATCAGTTCGATAAATGCGTCTGTCGCCTCGATTTGACCCGCTTTGCAGCTTTTGTCAATCATGGACTTAATCCAGCTGCTCCCTGTCCACTCGACCCAAAACGAAATCTTCAAAACACTTGTATTGGGAGAAGCCCAACGTAACATATACCTTGTCTTAACGCAGAAACTGTTGCCGCTTGGAACATCTGGCGTTTTGGTGGTATTAACAACGTTGATGCAATTTTCATAATCTAAGCCCAGGACAGTATCTGTCGCAAGGCACTTAGTGGATTTGGGCCCGACAGCGTAGTTGAGTGCTTTGGCGTAGGAATACTCGCGGTATTGCTGCCCGTCTTTGTTAACCTGATCGAAGGCAGGAATATCTGATAAGTTTGACGAGTTTTGGCCCTTTAAGAAGGCCTCAAGAAAACTCGTGTTATCACCGCTGAAAATCAACTGGTAAACCACGCCCGGAGGCGCTTTCAATTCTTCTTCTGCAAGCACGGTTTCGTTGTTCTGGTTAGGGTCATATAGGAATTTTGTTTCTTGGAAAAATGAAGGCCCGTCGTACTCGAAACCGGAGCCTTCTTTCAGTACATAAACCTTTTGGGTGGCCAAAGCCGTTTCGCTTTCAATGATTGCAAGAGAAGTCAGGTCATTTGAATTTGAGCAGTTATCGTCATCGTCATCCTCGTACTCGTAATCATCATCGTCGTCGTCGTCTTCAGCGTCATCGTCGCCAGCTAAACTCTTCACGCCGTTCTTTAAGGTAATTGTGGGCGTAAAATCATCTACTGAAAGAATTGCATCCTCTATAGCTGCGTCATTTTCACTTATAATCGAGGCGCGACTGGGCGGTATGTCAAAATTTCCGTCGGTTGGTACGAGAGTGGCAACTAGTTCAGTGTGCGCTTTGAGGTCATCGCGAATACTTGGAACGCTGGATTGCCTACTCATGACAGGAAGCTCCGCCGCGTCAGTGCCATTGAACTGAGACCATACAGCTTTGATGAAGTCAAAGGTAGAGTCCCGTGAAATAAAGCTAACAAATTGGTGTTTGCCCATGCGAGTCTCTATAGCTATCCCATTAGGAAATAGCCCGGCGGTTGAAGTTTTTTCCATCGTCGTAATGTCCTTCATAGATATCACAAGGTGCGTCACCCAACCTAGTAGATTGGAGTTAAAACATATGTTAGACTCAGTAATGTAAACCCTACCCTGAAATAGAAATTCACGGCTCAGCGCGCAACTGAAATCATCTAAGAGGCGGTCGTCAAGTGGAATTGATTTGAATATTTTATGCAGGTCTGCATTCCGCTCCTCGGTAGCATAATGGTAATTGGTTTTTGCAAACCGCTCTTCCACATAAAGCTTTTTGTTATATTCTTGGAGGATTAAAACGTCAGGTTTCTCCATTTCTTGCAGGGGCGACGCGAGTGAACTACTGTCCGCGCTCGTTGAACGTCTGTTTTTTTTGGAAGGGGTTTCTCGCCGGTATGAAATAATTTTAGGCGCCTGTTGTGGGGTATCCGTTTGTACCGGCGGTAGCGGCGGGTTGCTTGAAGAGCCTTTGAACGAAAGCGTTGTTAGCATGCTGTTGAAAAAAGAATTGTTCGACGCATCCCCCACGTCTTCTGGAACCGCCGACGCTTTTGTAGATCCTATGATGTGACTGACCGAGCTTAAAGCAGAGCCATTTTTACTAGTTAACGGGCTATTCACTCCTGTAACGGGGTCCACCGCGGACAGCTGCGGGTCGGCAGGTGTCGATTTCAAAGCCGCGCCATCGATTGAAGAGACTGACTCACGTTTGGAACTTTGTAGCGATCGAATAGGCGATCTCGACATCTTGCTGCGCTCTAGCGGCTCGCTGGTGTTCTCTGAAGGGGTTGGCCCTAAAAGCGTGGGCTCCGTAGAAGGGCTGGTTGAAGACCCTTGGTCGTCGTCCACAGGGTCCCACTGTTCAAAATCTGACGTAGACATCTCGATTACACGCATTAATTGCCCATAAAAGACTCTTACGCTGATTGATTGCTCCCCTGATGAAGGAAGCTGTAAACTATATTCACGTCAACTTTACCCTAATTTCCAAACCTGACCTGGCAAAAAAAGAACACCGAACAACACAAGCAACTCACCTTGGAAAATGCGTGTCTCTCTGGAGCTTTGATGAGCTATTTAATGAACTCACCTAATCGTCTTGCGCTCGCTCAACCAAGGTGCTCTCCCACCCTACAAAATCATTAAGGTCATCGTCAACGGTCACCCGGCCCGACATTGTAAGTTAGATGAACTTCCTCCATTTACCATCTAAACTCACTTCCAGAATAATCAGGTTCTTGTAATACGTAGGAGAGTCGGCGGACGCGCGAAAGCTGAATGACAACCGAGGTTCAAGGTCTCACCATGCTGCAAGTTAATGGAGGGGCGAACGCAGAAAAAAATTCGCAGCTAGCCAATGGGTCATCAAAGATGGTCAGTCAGAAGCGTGGAAAAGAGAACAGCGAATCAGTGGCAGTGACTAAGGCGCCGGAGCTTCCGCACGTGGAGGTCAACCAACTTCCGCTGGCGCTGCTGATCCGGAATCTCACCGTATTCGCGGTTAAAGAGCTGGTGCAATTCTTGAAGACCAGCGTACACGAGGGTCAGGATAGCAGTGCCAAGAAGACAACCTTTTTGCAACTAGTGGTGTTTCTGAGAAACCAGTTTCTCAAGATTTATGTGCTTGTGAAATGGTGCAGGACGATCAAGAATAACAATTTTAGCACAATGATCGACCTGTTGAACTGGTTCCGTAATTCTAACATGGCCGTCAACAACTGCATATGGGCCCTGAAAAGCAGCCAGGCAGGAATGACCAATGCAAAACTGCCCAACCCAGATCTGATAACGGCCCTGGAGGTTCTCAGCCTGGGGAGGCCCAACCTGCCGACGCACAATTTCAGGCTCAGTGGTGAGGATACGAACTCTAACCCCGAGACAGGCGCGGCAGCTATTCCTGCAAAGCTAATCCTAAAGAAGTTGAAAGACATGAACATCATAATGTCAGTCAAAGTATCGCTCATGGAGGTCCCAGAGCAGTTTAGCCATTATTCCGTCCGAGACGGAAGACTGTCGATCCGCGTTGAAAACGAGTTTGAGATCCAACTTTCGACGACTAATCAACGGTCACCTCTTTTCTTTGTTGACCTCCGGCTACTGTTCAATGAGTTCTTGCCTCTTAACAAATACAAGCTGGAAAAAGTCATCAACGAGCTACTATACAAGAGCCCACGGCCCCTATTTTCCCTATACAAGTTGTTGCACAATTACGTTCTTTCGACTCAAATGTACATGTTGCACGCCGAACTGCTTGATTTGGAGTCTAATGGCAAATACTCCGGTGGAAACTTGTTACATCACTATGACCCACGGAAGAACCGTATTGGTCTGAAGTACTGGTTGCATAGCAGATTGAGCGGCAAATGTAACGCTACCATCGGAATAGAGAGACAAACGGGTAACATAATTTTAAGGTGGGACATAGAAGGCGGGTTTGACAGGCAAATTGACGTACCAGTCCGTTATACCAATGTTCTTAACAACTTGGGTGTCATCCTGGATGAAATCATGTTCAATCATTCGCAGATGATCAAGACAGAGCTTTTGTCCACTGGAGTTCTACAAGAGGACGAGGAGACATCCGATGCATTGCTATTCAATGTGCCGACAACACCAGCGTCCGTGATGCCCATTCAACTCAAGATCAATCCTACGAGTGGTGTGTTCTACGTGAGAAATCCAAGCGGACTGCTAACGTACTACATCAACCAAATCAATGCTACTAGCACAACAGAAGATTTTATCAAAATTCTCAGCAGACTAAAGCTAGACAAGACTATCCTGGTTCTAAGAAACATGTTCGAAAAGGTTGGTTGGGTTTGTAACAATGTGATCCAGCTCGGCGGACCGGTGTCAAAAGACGCTAGTAGGGCTCAAAAGAAGATTTTGTCCCGCGACATTTTCATACGACTGGACAATTGGCCTGCAAACTGGTACTTGATCCTCAGTGTGGTTTCGTCGAATACTGCTTGCGTCATTGAGAAGCGGATTGGTAAGATTACGGCATCCAAGGGGAGCTGGGAGTTGAAGTACCTCGATACCGAAAATTTGATGATACTGAAACTTGAGTCTATGACATATCAGAAGATCATTTATCTGAAGAAGACCTGCCTGCATAAGATTATCGATCATATGATAATCGATTCTCTCAACGAGCTACACATGCGCAACAAAATCTGCGCGGGCGATAATCTTGCGGCCTTGCCTGACTACATGTTACAGGACAACAAGACACACCATTTGTCGATTATCGGCATTGAACTCGAGTCGTTCCTGGGTGGTTCCAACGCGCTGAGCCATATCCTAGAAAAAACCATGTTTCTGAGAATTGACTACCATGAGTCCACGATCAAGCTCTTTGGGAAGTTCAAGCATGACAGCAAGGTGATAGGATACCAGTACAACGATATGTTAATCCAGTTCACCGGCAAAGGCGCGCTCTCTTTTTTCATGTCGGAGGAATTCACCGACCTCAACAACATTGTGCAGTACTTTCAGGTGTTCAAGCAGAAGCTGATGCAGATTGTGATTCTCACAGACGTCATAGAGAGGCTGCATGAGTTTTACTCGGAAAACTTTAGCATTGTGGCACTCAAGCCCAACGAGATCGCGTTTAAGTACCTGAAGAACAGCAAAGACGCGCACGACTGCATGACCAACATAGTTACAAGTGACCACAGCGTTGAGAACCTGAAGATCAACCTCTCTCCGTCGAACCCACAGCACATTGTTCAGCCGTTCATCGAGGCCGGCAAGCAGGACTACCACTTCATCTTCAATTACCTCCGGTTCACGTCGGGCTTCTTTGGCGTTCTGGAATCCATCCTGACAGACCCGCCCACCAAGGACCACGCGCAGAACCAGGGCCAGAACCAAAACGGCTACACTACTGTGTCTCTCCAACTGCATAACCTCTCGGAGTACGAGCTAATATACTACAACCCGGAGACCAACACTAAAATCACCCTAATGATAGAGCTGCGCAACGTGTTCCTCAACGGCACCAAGAAGCTCCGCTACTTTGTGCACTTTTCTGAGGACGAGCACATTTCCACCAAAAGCCCAGCCTACCCGCTAGTGCACCAGGTCCGCAACACCATTTTTATGGTGGACACAGCCTCGCTGTCGGGTGGTCCTGCAGGATCGCCCAAGAAGCCAAAGTATCCATCTGCCGTCCGTCTTACCGACGGTGTGTGCTGCGACGCCGTGGACATCGAATCCATTATCAGAAGCATCAACGACATCCTCAAAATTGACTGTATGTAGCCACACCACGGAACTCGCCTGCGGCCACGCCGCAGACGGCCGGCGACCGGCCTTTTCCACACTACGTACCATCCGCGACAAACCATTACATAGTCACAAGGGAAACCTGGAGATCAACAGATACCCGCTACAGGTGCCTGCTACAGGCACACGCTGCAGCGATGCCGACTATGACCACCACTGGGCGGAAAACTCTCGCTACGCCGACTACTACCCCGCGATCTCGCATTTTTACGAAAACACACGCCCTAGGCTCGCCATTCCCCGCATTTGTAACACTTTCTAATGATGTCCGTAGCCCCCCGCGCTACTGCGGCCACTCACGGCACTGCTATTTATGCTTTTTGGCGATTTCTTCACCAATTATTCCACATTTCATAACATTGAGAGCATCACGCGCCCTCAAATTGAGACAAGAATCCGCACAAACATCAGAAACTCCCTCAATAACTGTTGCTAATGGCGTCAAGTCCGGGGAAGTGGCAGTCGCCAAGTTGATGTTAATGGAAAAAGCAAACGGCAGAGATATAAAGGAGAGCGGCCGGAGAAGCTAGTAGAACGTTCGACGAGTTCTTACAATTATCTTGTACAGTATAAATTGAGCCTGTTAGCGACTTCTGAGCACCACTACGGAGCACAGTGACAAGTGATAAGCAAGCATAACACCAGGTTACGTAACTCGGTCAAGGTTAGCAAAGAATTGCTGAGATAGAGCAACTATAGAGCAACTTTAGAACACCTATAAATCGACTATAGAACACCTATAGAATAACCATAGAGAACAATAGAGAGGATAGAGAGAAATAGACCAGAAAATGAATGAAACACAGGAAGCGATAGTCCTGGTGCAGAAAGGCGAGATTGCAGTGGAGAGCAAACCCGTGCCTGAAATCACGGACCCACACTACGTGAAGCTGCAGATCAAGAAGACGGGAATTTGCGGGTCGGACGTGCACTACTATGTGGCAGGCGCGATTGGCGACTTTGTAGTGAAGAAGCCCATGATATTGGGCCACGAGTCAAGCGGGCTGGTAGTAGAAGTCGGCAGCGAAGTCTCGCGCGTACGCGTGGGCGACCGTGTCGCCATTGAGCCTGGCGTGCCCAGCAGATACTCGGACGAGACTAAGGCCGGCCGCTACAATCTCTGCCCCCATATGCAGTTCGCGGCTACTCCTCCAATCGATGGTACGCTCGTCAAGTACTACTTGGCCCCCGAAGACTTTCTGGTCAAGCTGCCGGACCACGTCTCATACGAGGAAGGCGCGCTCGTTGAGCCATTGTCCGTTGGTGTGCACGCCAACAAGCTTGCCGGGGTTGCGTTCAACCAGCGCGTGGCTGTGTTTGGTGCAGGTCCCGTAGGTCTTCTGACGGGTGCCGTCGCACGCGCCTTTGGCGCCTCCGAGGTGGTCTACATCGACGTCTTTGAACACAAGCTCAGCCTGTCTTCCAACTTCGGGGGCACGCAGTTCGTGAACTCTGCGAACATCAAGGACGAAGACGACTTGGTCAAGGAGATCGAGCGCGTGCTTGGTGGCGCGCGCCCTGACGTTGTGTTCGACTGCACCGGCGCTGAGATCTGCATTCGTACCGGCATTAAGGTGTGCAACTCGGGCGGCACCTACGTTCAGGTCGGCATGGGACACGACGACGTCAACTTTCCCATCGGGGCTATTGGCGCCAAGGAGCTTAAGGTCCTGGGCTGCTTCAGATACGCCTTCGGCGACTACAGGGACGCAGTTCAGCTCATCGCAAGTGGGGATGTTAACGTCAAGCCACTGGTCACTCATCGCTTCAAGTTCGAGGACGCCGAGGCTGCGTACGAATTTAACATCAAGCACGGCTCTGAGGTTATAAAGACTATAATTAGCGGGCCCGAGTGAGGTGTTCTGAGTTTGAGCTCACTCATGATGAATATAAGCCTGGCATGCAGAGGCGAGGAAGTCCTCGCTAGCCAGTTTATGACACATGCTATCTAATCCTATACAAAGTTAATTACGAAACGATTCGGGGTTTAAACCCTTGTGACTTCTTCTTTTCTCATGCCCAGCTTTTGGAAATCCACCCAGCTTTGTGCCAAATTTTCAGAACAATCGAGTACTTATGATGTTGACTTCTGACGAAATATCCCGGGAAGCTTGCTCCTGACTAACAGTTCTAAAGCTTTCGAACTCAGTCAGCACGATGCAATGCATTTTAGGACTTGTTTTCATCATGTCTGCGCTAGCGCAGGCCGCTTTGGGTAGCCAAACCCACGAATACAACTTTACCACTGGGTGGGTACGAAGAAATCCAGATGGGATGCACGAGAAGCAAATGATTGGGTTCAACGGAGTGTGGCCGCCCCCTGACATCCACCTAAACAAGGGCGATCGCCTTATTTTACGCCTGACTAATGGCTTCGAGAACCTGACAACTTCCTTGCACTTCCATGGTTTGTCGCACAATATCACGCAGGGCAACTTGAACCAGATGGACGGACCTGAAATGGTGACACAGTGTCCGATCATGCCAGGCGACACCTTTGTTTACAACTTCACGGTACCAGATCAGGCAGGTACTTTCTGGTACCACTCGCACTCTGGCGCGCAGTACACAGACGGTATGCGAGGCGCGCTAATTATCCACGATGACGATGAGCCGTTTGAGTACGACGAGGAGATGGTCATCCAGGTAACAGACCTATATCACAAGCCTTATTACCAGGCCCTGGATGAATTTCTGACGAGATACAATCCAACAGGCGCAGAGCCCGTCCCGGAAAACATTCTTTTCAACAACACGGTGAACGCTTCAATCTCTTTCGAGCCGGGCAAGGTTTATCTCTTGCGGTTTTTGAACGTGGGAACTTTTGTGTCGCAGTACATCTTCATGGAAGACCACGAGTTCACCATTGTCGAGGTTGACGGTGTTTACGTCCAGCCTAATACCACCGACGTGCTTTACTTAGGGACAGGCCAAAGAACCTCTGTCCTTGTGCGCGCCAAACCTGACGCTAAGAAAAACTACGCGCTCATGCAAACAATGGACCAGACAATGTTGGATGTCATTCTTCCCAACCTGCAGGTTAACCGCACAAACCAGGTAGTATACAACAAGTCTGCGCCTGCAGCAAATGAGTACTTTATCGATAGCTATGATGTGGCAACCAACGACTTTTATCTGTCGCCCCTCTCCGGAAAGCCTCTATTTCCAGAGCCCGACTATCGAGTTAAGCTGGACGTAGTAATGGATAACCTAGGAGACGGTGTCAACTACGCTTTTTTCAACAACGTTACGTACGTGCATCCCAAAATCCCTACGCTTGTTACCGCAATGACGGCACCTAAGGATCTAGTCAAGAACCCTTTGATCTATGGCGATAACATTAACGCTTTCGTCCTCGAGCACGGTGAGATTGTTGAGATTGTTTTGAACAACTACGATGACGGAAGGCACCCCTTCCACTTGCATGGTCACAACTTTCAGATTGTTCAAAAGTCGCCAAGTTTTCTGGAAGACACCGAGAACGGACCAGCGGAGCCTGTTCCCTATAATGAGTCAGCACCCCTAATGGACTTCCCTGAGTCGCCTATGTTGAGAGACACTGTTGTACTTGAGGGCAATGGTCATCTTGTGCTGAGATTTGTGGCGGACAACCCTGGTGTGTGGATTTTCCACTGCCACGTCGACTGGCATTTGGAGCAAGGCCTCGCTGCTGTGTTCATCGAAGCCCCAGATGTGCTCAGGCAAGTTGAGCAGCTCAACGACAACTTCAAGCAAGTGTGCTACAACGCCAACATCCCAACAGTAGGTAACGCTGCAGGGAACACGGATGACTGGTTTGACTTGGCTGGTCTGCCCAAACAACCAGAGCCTTTGCCTGATGGTTTCACTTTGAAAGGTTATATTGCATTTGCGGTGTCCAGCATGGTCGCTGTTTGGGGGCTATACACCATTGTGCAATATGGACTTCACGAGGCTACTCAGGATGACGAGCTCATTTACAGCACTTTAAAAAATCTTCTAGAGGAGAGTGAGCAAAGCTCTGGTTGAACTGGGTATGTTATATCGTGCTAAATAGGTGATCTGGCTTCAGAACTCGTCATGCTCTAGTGTCGATAATCTTTCATACGAATGTGTCTAATGTCTATAAAATTTTTGATTCGAAGAAACTGACATTTCTCGGCTTCAGATAACAAGTCGCAGCACCTACCACGGAAGAGTCTTCAGGAACACCATGTCCTTCTTGAGGAGAGCTGTTTCTGGGCACTCTTATGGCCCCAAAACATTTGGGAGAATGGGATTGCTGAATGGTTCAATTATGCCTATTCTCACAACACAACGACAAGTTCATGCCTCTTCTGTCCTTAGAACGTATGAGGAAGAGAAAGCTGTTTTGGATGAAATTGCCCCAAGACTCACTGAAAGGGATCTAGAAACCTCGAGAAAGTTGCGTAACATCGGTATTTCTGCTCACATCGACTCAGGTAAAACTACTTTCACGGAGCGCGTTCTTTTCTACACCGGGCGTATCAAGGCTATCCACGAAGTTAGAGGCCGTGACAACGTTGGAGCTAAGATGGACTCTATGGACCTTGAGAGAGAGAAGGGCATTACAATTCAGTCGGCTGCAACCTATTGTTCTTGGGACAAGGACGGCCAGAATTATCATTTTAACCTGATTGACACACCAGGCCATATCGACTTCACTATTGAGGTTGAACGTGCTTTAAGAGTTCTTGATGGTGCAGTTTTGGTTGTTTGCGCCGTTTCAGGCGTTCAATCCCAAACTGTTACAGTGGACCGTCAAATGAGGAGATATAACGTGCCAAGAGTCACTTTTATCAACAAAATGGACCGCATGGGAGCTAACCCCTTCAGAGCTATCGAACAGATCAACAAGAAACTCAAAACGCCCGCTGCTGCAATTCAAGTCCCAATCGGTGCCGAGTCAGAGCTGAAGGGTGTCGTCAACATTATTGACCGTGTTGCTCTTTACAACGAGGGCGCAAACGGCGAGCAAATCGTAGAGGGCCCAGTTCCAAATGAGCTTAATGAGTTAGTGGAAGAGAGAAGAGCAATGTTGATTGAAACGCTTGCCGACGTGGACGACGAAATTGCAGAGATCTTCTTAGAAGAGCAGGAGCCTTCAACTGAACAAATCAAGGCAGCTATCCGTCGGGCTACGATTGCCAGGAAATTTACACCTGTTTTGATGGGTTCTGCGCTGGCCAATCGAAGCGTGCAGCCTGTTTTGGATGCTATCGTCGATTATCTACCCAACCCATCAGAGATTCTTAACACTGGCTTGGATATTGCAAACAACGAAGCTAAAGTTAACCTCGTTCCTTCGGTACAAGAGCCCTTTGTCGGCCTAGCTTTCAAGCTGGAAGAAGGCAAATATGGCCAACTAACCTATATTCGTGTTTACCAAGGCCGTTTGAGAAAGGGAGGCTATATTACTAACGTGAAGACCGGTAAGAAAATTAAGGTGTCCCGTTTGGTGAGAATGCATTCTAACGATATGGAAGATGTTGATGAGGTCGGTTCAGGCGAAATCTGCGCCACGTTTGGTATTGATTGCGCTTCCGGTGACACTTTCACGGATGGAACTTTGCAGTACTCCATGTCTTCCATGTATGTCCCAGATGCCGTTATCTCTCTCTCGATCACTCCTACATCTCGAGACTCTACCAACTTTTCCAAGGCTCTGAATCGTTTTCAAAAAGAGGACCCCACCTTTAGAGTTAGATTTGATGCCGAATCGAAGGAAACTGTTATCTCCGGTATGGGCGAGCTTCACTTAGAAATCTACGTCGAAAGGATGAGAAGAGAGTACAACGTTGATTGTGTAACTGGTAAGCCACAGGTTTCCTACCGTGAGTCTATCACTATTCCTGCTGAGTTTGACTACACACACAAGAAACAGTCGGGTGGCGCAGGTCAATATGGACGTGTTATGGGCTCATTGAGTCCGTTAGAAGGGTCAAATGGTAACAAATTTGAGACAGCTATAGTTGGAGGCCGCATTCCTGACAAATATCTAGCAGCATGTGGTAAGGGATTCGAAGAAGCTTGCGAAAAAGGTCCTTTGATTGGCCACAAGGTTTTATCAACACATATGTTGATCAACGATGGTGCGATTCACGCTGTTGATTCCAACGAGTTGGCATTCAAAACTGCAACAATGGCAGCTTTCAAAGAAGCGTTTTTGGAAGCCAAGCCTGTTATTCTGGAACCAGTTATGAATGTTTCTGTCACGGCACCTAACGAATTCCAAGGTAATGTCATCAGTTTGCTAAACAAACTACAAGCTGTCATTCAAGATACCGAAAACGCACAAGATGAGTTTACAATCAACGCCGAATGTTCTCTCAATACTCTTTTCGGGTTTGCCACGTCGCTTAGATCTTCGACGCAAGGCAAGGGCGAGTTCTCACTGGAATTTAAGCACTACTCTCCAACGTCTCCTCATCTACAAAGACAACTTATTGCCGACTTTGAGAAGAAGCAGCAGCAGAAGAAGTAGTGGTATTTTCGTTGCCAATAATTCTCCTGTAAAAACACTGTAAATAGCCTATGTGAAATACTATATCATTATTCCAGTAAACCGAATTCCTGCTATGCTCTAGTTTGTGTAAGTGTCATCAGCTTTGATCTTACTGAGAAGGTCTTCTATTTTAGGTCCCATTAGCGGCTGGCCAGACCTGGTACGCTGTGTAACCTTTTTAGACCTTTGATTCCGTTGCTTCTCCCTCTCTTTAGCTTCGTTAATCTTTTGTAGCTCGGTTTTCCTTTTTTCCTGAGCCTTTTGATACTCCATTCTTCCTCGTAATTTCTTCATCTCCTTTTTTTCATCAAGCTTCTTTCTATTTGCTGCAGTAGCTTGTTCCCGAACCTCACGGTAACTGCGCTTTGTCTTACTCTCTTGTTTCTCTGGTGCAGTATATCCTTCTTCTTTCAAAGCTTTGAAGTAGTCCTTTCTCAAACGGGCTCTCCGAACAAGACTTTTTTGGATGTCTCGCACTTTGGACTCCCTCGTGTGTTTTTGGACTCTTGGAGGCATTTTGGTTTGCTGAGTGGGCGTATAGGCTTCGACTTTTCGATTTAGAGAAGTCGCGATGAGCTTATGCTCTTCAAAATTTTCCTAAATTTTTAGAAGAGTTAAAGGATCTATCTATGATAATATTTGGATATTCGAAAGACTTACTGAATCAGTTACTGGCTTTTCTTAAGACCAGAAGGGCGTGCTTCGGAGTTGTGATATAACTTACATGATAAATGGATGGAGTTCGAACGTCTCTTCTGCGACATATGCAATGCTGGCATAGCCATTGCCAAAGCAGGTACTCAAGCACAGTGACAAGCTGTCTTCCTCGAAAGATAAAAGATATATTTGACGACGGAAAGGCGGAACCGCTGCAAACACGTCAGCTCAACAGGATTCTCTCATTCGTTCGGGAATCGCGACCACACTCAAGCCAGCGGTCTGCGCTGATCAAATGCTTACACAGAAGAAAAGCACACAAGGACGTAGTCCTGGTGGCAAAGTCTGCGCTTTTTGATTTTAACCATAATCTTCAACCGGACGTTTCAGCATACGAGCTCAAGAAGTACTTCAGTTCGCTTCTGTCAATAGGAAAGAGCATACAAATGGAACAGGCTATGTTTCAACTTATAAAGCAGTTCTCGCTGACTAACAAGAGCATGGTCACGAATGTCATAAATGCGACATTTGTTCAATCAACTACCACAGAAAGTGTGTCTCAAGCGTTACTGACCTGGGTTCGATTTAACAACTACCTGCATGGGCATGCGGACTTCACGAATTACGAGCAATACAAATATATCTTGAAGACACTTCTATTCTTCTTAAGGGCAGAAAAACCGGAACCACATGTTTTAGCGGAAACTTTGAATTTCGTGAATTCTACGCAAGGGCCACTCATCACTTCTCAATTCGCATCCACTCTAATTTACTTGTCTTGCTACAACAGAGACTTTTCCGTTACAGAAAGTCTGTGGAACTACAAGCGAGAGAAAGAGTATCCTATCATAAAATCCGACTTAACTTCTATTTGCAAAGCGTACGCTCATTTTGAGAAGTTCGAACAAATTCAGGCGGCGTGGTCGGAGTTCCCGGATGCGCAAGACGACGCCCAGTTCGACTACCTGTTGATAGCTCACGCTAAGCTACAAGACTGGGGGAACCTTCAAAACCAATTCAATGCCCTTTTTGGGATAGGAGACCTTCCGAGTATCAATCACTATGGTATTGTGATGTTTTCGATTGCACATTTGGGGGAAAGAGAAATGGTTGAAAAATTGTATAATCAGCTTCTCCGAAGAAAAATGATTCCAACGCTACCAGTTTTGCAATCATTGCTACAAGTGTGTTACAAGACGGGTGATATGAATGGTTGTTTCCAACACTTTGAGCTCTTCAAGAAGTATGGTATTAAACCAACGCCGTCCACCTGCAACATCATGCTGCGTATTTTTAGAAACCTGAGCGACATTGACGGCTCTCTGAGGTTTCTAAAGAGAATGACTGAAAATGGTATCGAGGTGTCCGAGAAACATTTTTCAACGATCATCAACACATGCGCGAAAACCACCAACTATGCAATTGCAGGGGAACTTTTTCAGGTAATGAAAGATCATTATGATATAAAACCCACGGGCTCCTCAGTGGCAGCCTTAATGCATGTGTACATTAAGAGCGACCTCCCGCAAGAGGCATTGAAGGTATTCAAAGAGTATCGATACACCAAAGCGCCGTTAGAATCTGAAATATCCATTTACAACAAAGCTGTGGAGGCCTACATGCGTATGAATCGTAGCGATATGTCCGAAAAGATATTTGAGCAAATACTTTCAAAGAACTTGCCAGCCGATTCTGAATTTTACCGTGTCATGATCAAACATTCGGCACTCTACATGAAAGACTTCGAAACAGCGGAAAACATCTTGACCCAGTTACTCTCACATTCTAAGTTGAAGGCGACTCCTACGCATTTTGAAGCATTAATGGGAGCTTACGATAAATACTCCAATCGTCGTGGCGTTTTAGATCTTTATCAAAGGATGTTGGAAAACAACGTGCCAGTGAATTCAAAAGTTTTGTTTTACCTGATCAAAGCTACCTTTAAAACAAGGCTAAGATCAAGGGAAAATTTGGATGAGGCCATCAGTCTTGTTGATGACATTATGAGTCAAGCCGCAAACAGAACCCTTGATATTACGTTCGAAAAATTGCATCCATCTGTTATGGCATGGCCTATGAGAGCAGCTGCTAAATACCACAGTCCTCTTAGGGCCCTCGAGCTCATGAACAAATATAATGATATGTTCTTCGACAAGACCGATTCTGCTGAAAGCCGGCTTGTTGTGATAAGAAGCTTAATGGTCCTTTCAGCAGAGGTTCACCAGTGGGACGATTTTCAAAAATTCTTTGAGAGATACATGAACCGTATTCAGTACTACCAGAATTTGCCTTCAGCAACAGTTCGAAACAGAAACTTTGCATCACTTTTAAGAGGAGTACTGACTTACAAAATAAAGCATCTTGTGGCAACCAATCGCGCTACTGAGATACCGGCTTTACTGGAGGATGTTTCAGCCA
The DNA here is from genome assembly GCF_000142805.1 of Lachancea thermotolerans CBS 6340. Lineage (NCBI taxonomy): Eukaryota > Fungi > Ascomycota > Saccharomycetes > Saccharomycetales > Saccharomycetaceae > Lachancea > Lachancea thermotolerans. The sequence goes on along the minus strand of NC_013083.1, from coordinate 1,631,529 downwards.
AGAATTTCGTCATAGACAATGAGGCTTGGAATGAAGCGATCACTAGCATGTTTGCGGACATGCGAACTATTGGGAAAGGGCTACAAGCTGTCGATACAAAGTTAATTCATGGTTTCAACTTAATCCACAAGTACAGATTGTTGAGAAATAAAGCTGCCTCGAACACATCTACGGATAGAGGCTCTTGGTTTTTGGAGAAAAAGAGGCAAGCCCCTTCATCATACCAGCCCAAGTTGTACCTCAAATCAAACGTCCTGGAAAAAACATTTGAGTCAATGGACAACTATTTGAGCACGATTAGCAACGTTGAGTCAGAGCTCAAAGACCTTACATCGCGCTTCAAGTACTATATGAAAAGGTACCTGATGCACCCAAGAAACAAAATACCTGGGTGGAATGAGATAGAGGTGAAACACGCTGCATACTTCCAAAAATTGCGAGACTCTAAAAGGGCCATCAGCCCTGAGGAGCTCTCATTTTAGACATTATTCCTGTGCATACTACTGAAACTTCAAAAGTTCAGTAGCCATATTTTCATATAGCTGCCCTTTAGAGGAGGCAATATTATTTGTAATTAACGAAAAACCGCTGTAGTCATGACTGTAATAATATTCACACGTTGACAAGTAAATACTTAAACCGCCTCAGACCTTTTAGACGTTCTCGCGCTCTGGCTTTTGGGTTTGGTTTGAGGCAACGTTACGGGGGATTCGCCGTTGGTCTCACCATACACCAAAGGCCCTATCCATGGCTGGATATTCCAATGCAGTTTGAAAGTCAGGTTCCTGTCAGAGAGCTTCTCTTCGATGTCCCACACAGAGTATTTCGACTTTGCGTTGTTCAAAGAAATGACGGCTCCTTCTTTATCAGTGATAATACTGTCCCACAAGGTAACTTCGCTCTTGACACTTGGCTTCTTTAGCCCGTTGTATTCAGCCGTCAAGTAGACAAAAATTTGCTTCGTATTCCAGTTAAATAGAGGCGTCAAGTCCGATTCGAGGTCAAAGGAAATCTTCAGGTTTTCTTTAGGCCTTCCGTTGACAGATCCATAAAATCTGCTCGTTCTCACATTGATTTGCCTGTAAAAGCCTCATGTTAGTAACATCCTTAAAGGCGGCGCAATACAGCTCACTTACGGTTGAATGTTGCCGATTGACGAGGAAAGTCCGAACACGTTATCTTGGTAAAGCTGAGCGCAGAAAGTAGCCACAACAAACGCTGCGGCAAAAATGGCAAAGCTCAGGGCCTGGTTGCTGGTTTGTTGGAACCTCTGTGATAACGAGAACATCCTGGTAGCGCCAATGAATGAAATACAGCCGGCTGTTTGGTTGCCAAGTGCACAATTTCTCTTCGAATGTGGGTCGACGTATATCAAAACCTAGATTATATTTCAAACACCTCAATTTGGCGCTAAGGTCACGTTATCACTTTGTCGCGCGTCGACGCCTGCGACAGGGAAGATGTAAAGCACAAAACATTGAAGTACAAATACTTCATAGTTGACTCTGAATACTTACTCTAGTGTATACAAGCTTGAAGTGCACTTAAATAAATCTGTAAAACGACAAGTGCTATTCATCAATGAAACGAAATCCAGACTACGGTTTTGGGAAAATAATTGGAACCGTGGCAGTTGCAGGTACCATCCTCGGTATGGATGTGTCTTCAATGACCGTGTTCCTGACTTCCAGCTATTTTAATCAATATTTTAACTTTCCAGGTCCTGCTTTGCAGGGTTTGATCACTGGGGCCAATCCGGTTGGAGGGCTTGTGGGATGTATTCTTTTTGGTATAATGACGGACAAGTTAGGAAGAGCGCCCACATTTCGAGTCTTAGCCCTTATCTGGATTATAGGGTCAATAATATCAGCAGCAGTTCTCAACGTATGGATGCTAATTGCAGGAAGATTTATTCGGGGGATTGCAGTGGGTTCTTTTTCTGTGCTCCTCCCGGTATACATCGGGGAAGTCGTTCCTGAGCAGAGGAGAGGTCTAGCGACGTCAGTTGTGCAACTTGCTTTAACTTCAGCCATCCTGGTTGTCTTTTTCGTTTGTTTCCTTCTAAACTATTTCGAACATCAGTATTCATTTCGAATCGCATGGGGTCTGGAGATGGTTCCAGCTCTTTTGCTGCTTGTGCTTTCGTTCTCGCTATTGGAGTCTCCAAAATGGCTAGCATCGCATGGGAGGTATGATCAAGCGCGCACTATTCTCCAGAATTCTGGCGTTATTGAGAATCATGATAGAGAAGAAGTGGATGCGGCGCCCGTAACCAAAATTGACATTTTGGAACTTTATGGTGGTTCCCAGAAAATAAGCTACGGTGACCTTTTTTCGGGGACTCTTCGAAAGCACATGGCTGTTGGCGTAACTGTGCAAGTTCTGGTTCAAGCATGCGGCATCAATATCCTGATGTTTTATATTGTTTACATTTGCGAGATGATAGGGCTGCGAGGCGGGACGAAACTTGCAGCCGCTTCAGTGCCATACTTCATCAATGTGGTCTTTACCTGCATTCCTATAGCTTTATTAGATCGCCTTGAGCGGAAAGCTGTCGTTTCATTTGGAGGGCTTTCTCTTGGCTTTATCATGGCATTAATGGGAGCAATAATGGGCTGGTTTGGTCATAGCGTGCTGCCCGTCAATGGTAACGCGACTATTGTGTGGGAGATAACAGGAGCTCCTGGCTTCTTAATTTTGGCACTGTGCTTCTTGTTTGTGGCACTGTTCGCATCCACATTGTCTTGCTGTGCATGGCTTTACAGCAGCGAAGTTCTACCACGAGACGCGAGGTCAAAAGGAATGGCATTGTGTATGGCAGCTAGCTGGTTTTTAAATTCCTGCCTCACGTTCACCACTCCTTTGCTGCTGCGCAAAATCAAATGGATAACATTTGTCCTATTAGGATCAACAACCGTTCTTCTCTCGATAGTGGTTGCGGTATGGTTTCCCGAAACTAAAGGACTTAGCGAGGATCAGATAAAACAGATCTTCAGGAAACCAGCCATTGAAATTGAGTTAGGCGAAAAAGAGAAGTATTCCGACGAGAGTGATACAAGGTCCTCCGCGCCGTCACCTGTAACCAGTTAGGACGTTATTGACATTAACATTACGAAAATATATAGACTATAGAGCAAGTTCAAAAGTTAAAAGGACTTGGCGGCAAGCTGCACCACTCAATTAGTTTGAACGTGCCAGAATTCAAGATCATTCATTTGCAATTGGGAAAAACAAGCGTTTCAATCATAGCCTTTTGCTTTTAAACCGCCTCGAACCTAAACATAAAACATGTTACTTCGGACTTTTTTATGTTGTTTTTTAATATCGTGACATTAAGCTGTCAATATGTATTCAAGCAGAGGGGAAGATTGGCGTCTTGGCCAACATCGAAGCCTCAGGCGGGTGTCAAAACAATATTTTCTGTCAAATTCACGCTACTAATAGTATATATTGGTGAATGGTTTTCCTTTATCCCTATCAGGTCAAAAAAAATCGCAAGTAAGGACGAAGGCACCACCGAAAGCTTCATCCTTGTTTCCATTAGGTCCCCAAAGATGCTTAGAAACACTTGAGGTGGACGATAGAAGGTCCGCTTTCGTCGTACTCTTGCTTCGAGATCCACATCTGTTGGAAAGTGGTCAAAGAAGCCAAAATAGAACCACCGATCCAGACAGAGTACTTTCTCTCTGGTGGGGCAATGATCTTCACCTTCATGGAGGATGGAGCCAATGCAGTGATCTCCTTCTGCATTCTCTCGGCAATACCTGGGAACATGGTGGTACCACCAGACATGACGATATTACCGTACAACTCCTTACGGACGTCGACGTCACACTTCATGATAGAGTTGTAAGCAGTCTGGTCGATACCAGCAGCTTCCAGACCCAGCAGACTTGGGTGGAACAGGGCCTCTGGGGCTCTGAATCTCTCGTTACCGATGGTGATGACTTGGCCGTCAGGCAACTCGTAAGACTTCTCGATGGCAGAGGACTGGGCAGCGGTCTGCATCTCTTGCTCGAAGTCCAAGGCGACGTAGCACAACTTCTCCTTGATGTCACGCACGATTTCTCTCTCGGCGGTAGTGGAGAAAGAGTAGCCACGCTCACTCAAGATCTTCATCAAGTAGTCGGTCATGTCTCTACCAGCCAAGTCGATTCTCAAGATACCGTGAGGCAAGGAGAAACCGGCGTAGATTGGCACAACGTGAGTAACACCGTCACCGGAGTCCAAGACGATACCGGTGGTTCTACCGGAGGAGTACAGGGACAAGACGGCCTGGATGGAGACGTAGAAGGCTGGAACGTTGAAGGTCTCGAACAGGATCTGAGTCATCTTCTCTCTGTTGGACTTAGGGTTCATTGGGGCCTCGGTCAACAAGACTGGGTGCTCCTCTGGGGCCACTCTCAGCTCGTTGTAGAAGGTGTGATGCCAGATCTTCTCCATGTCGTCCCAGTTGGTGACGATACCGTGCTCGATAGGGTAACGCAGGGTCAAGATACCTCTCTTGGACTGAGCCTCGTCACCGACGTAGGAGTCCTTCTGACCCATCCCGACCATGATACCCTGGTGTCTTGGTCTACCCACGATAGATGGGAAGACGGCACGTGGGGCGTCGTCACCGGCGAAACCGGCCTTGCACATACCGGAACCGTTGTCAATAACTAGAGCAGCAACCTCTGCACATACGGGATACGCGTTAGTAAGACCGAATAGTAAGGGTAGGGGGAGCATGATAGTGAGCGGGGAGAGATAAGAGCCGACAAGCGTGTGCGTCACACAATGCACAGGCGCACGTGCGTATCACGTGCCTATTATAGTTACCCGTCCGAAGTACCCGGGTTTTTCTTGGGCCTACCCGATTAGGAACTGCCAAAAAAAGCGTACGCTACTGATAAAATAGGGGCTCGTTTTCGTTGATCTCGGTGCAGCGATAGCGCGAGCGCAACTGGCATGGAACGGCCAGATAGCACGAACCAGGTCGCGCGACGACACGCGTAGCACGCAGAACGCGGCCGTAGCCACGCGGCGCCGCATTATTCCCTCTGAAAAGCGTCCTGACGCGCTCGCAGCTGCTGTAAACTCTCAATCTTCTAGAACGCCACTAGTGACCTTGCGGTTTCCGTCGATCCATGCACGCGCACGCGTGTCTCGAGCACCCATTGCTCGTAAGTCGTAGGCATACCCCTGGCGCGCGCACACCGGCCCTCAATCGCACGCAATTCCCCGAAAAAAACAAGCCACGTACACTCACTAGTGTCCGCCCCTCGGGCACGATTCGCACCGCTGTTGCGGCGCCGCACTTCTGCTCCTATGCCCCCGTCGTAATCCGTTTCCAAACATACCAGAATCCATTGTTTTGTTTATAAAAGTCTCTTGTTCGGCTTGTCGAGTTCACACTAGACCAGGAACTTGTGATGTGTATGGTGGCAAGTTTTATAACCTGTGCCATTGGATCCAAAAAAATTTCAAACGCACCGCGCCGATGTTACCCGGCACACACCGCTTCGTACCCGCTTATATAAGCGGGAGCGATGGGTGACGATCGACGCACTGTGGTAAGCGAGGCCGAGACTAGGAACCGTGGAGGACGCGTGGGCCCATTGAAGAGGCGCTGGCTGAGCGCTGCTCGGCAAACGCGCTCCTTCTACTCCTCGCAGAGGCGTGAGGCCCCGGAACGCTGCTCGGACCCGTGAGGCTAGCGGCAGTTGCTGCTCAACTGTTATTCCCAACCGAATTGCACCCAGCGCGGGCGGAGACGTGCTCGGAGAGCACCAACGGTGCGTTGTGGGCACGGTGGGTACACGCACGGCGGTGTCACTTTCGTACATAATGAGAAATGAGGTGCTCACGCCCGTATACGTGTGAAGCGTAGGCCACGCGAGCCTGTGAAGCCGGGCGTACGTGTCCGCTGCTTGGCGTATCGTGCGGGGTGGGCTTATCTTGCTTTGCGAGCCGGCGGCGCGGCTCCACTTTTCGCAGTGCTCTCGTAAGGAAGGCTTGCAGGTGGTGAAAAATTGGCTTCTGTTGAACCAAGGGCAGGATCACGGACAACCATTGCACTGCTCGATTTAACACGCACAATGGCTGGCAAAGCATCCAAGAAACAAGCTCACACCAATGCAGCAGTGCTGAAACGGCTGTACACCGTCGCCGGCGCCATCCTGGCGCTCGCCGCCGTCCGGCTGCTGCTATCTGGAGGCAGCTGGTTCAAGCTCATCGCGTTCCATGCACCTGCTGCTGCGTGCGTGTACATGCTCGAAAAGGGCGGGAGGCCAAAGTTCGACGCGGATGGCAGGGTTGTGCGCGAGGGAATGGACCTCAACCAGGAGGGCCTCACCGAATGGATGTTCGACATCGTATACTTGTCGCTGTTCGCGGACGTCGGCCACGCTGTCTTCAACACCTCGAAGTTCTGGTATGTGATGCTCCTGGTGCCAGTGTACCTCGGCTACAAGATCAAGGGCGCCGCGGGCCCCATGCTGGGCGGCATGCGCAACGCACAAGCGCCCAGCGCCGGCGCGCCAGCCAGCGCGCCGGCCAAGTCCAAAAGACAGACCAAGCGCGACAAGAACGCCGACAAGATCCGCTACAAGTATAAGTAGGAATTTCGACCACATAACAGGCCTTTGTATTTCAAGTCGCAAGTATACACGTCAAACAAACAACATACTGGAGCCCCGTCTCCTCTTCGTCTCCTTCAGCAGCACCCGCCTGAGGCGTTCGACAGACTCTGGCCCTTGAGGTTGACGTTCGCCTTGTCGTCCTTCTTTCCAGTGTCCTTGTGCTGCTGCGCCATGCTCTCCTTGATCTGCTTAGCCATGGTCAAGAACGCCTCCTCCACGTTGGACGAGTCCAGAGCACTGGTCTCCAAGAATGGGATCTGCAGCGAGTCCGCAAACTCCTTTGCCACGTCGTACTCGACCATCCGCTTGTCTTGCAGATCGCTCTTGTTACCCACCATTAGTTTCAGCACCCCCGCTGTAGCGTAGCGGTCGATCTCTTGCAGCCACATCTTAACGTCGTTGAACGAGTCGTGATCCGTCACATCATACACAATGATGATACCGTGAGCACCTCTGTAGTACGACGAGGTGATGGTTCTGAACCGTTCCTGGCCGGCTGTGTCCCAAATCTGCAGTTTCACGGTCTTGCCGTCGAGCTCCACGGTCTTGATCTTGAAATCCACCCCAATTGTGGAAATGTAATCGTTCGTGTACGTGTCATCGGAAAACCTCAACAATAGACAGGATTTGCCCACACCTGAATCTCCGATCAGCAGAAGCTTAAACAAGTAGTCATATTCGCTGTTCATCTTGTATCTTAGACGCTTTCGGCTGTGTTACTTGTGCTGTAGTTGCCCTGGTCCTGGCTTTGCCATTTTGTATGATACCAAGGAGGGGACCACTTTGTTCTGAGTTTTCGAAACCAGAAACAAAGTCTCTACGTAAACAGTGACACATCGATCTCCAAGCAGCAGAAAAGCATCAATTTGCCCTCGGTAAAGCGCTTGTCCGAGGAGCACTTGGTGTGTGCTAATACCAGCTGCTCTGTAATCCACTGCCTCTGCAAGGACTGCTGCTACTAGCGAGGCGAACTTTAACCACCTTACTTCATATAACATCACCTGACACGAAATATGAGTGAAAGGGCGTCCGTCAGCGGCCTCCAGTTGTTCCGGAGCGCTTGGAGCGGCGCGTTGCTCACGGCCTGAGTAATAACGCTTCGGGCGAAATCCTGCAGCGGTGGCTACTAAACAAGATCACGCGTTCCCGAGCGAGCGCGCTGCAATTGCGGCGATTCAATTGCTTGAATTCAACGTAAGCGAAACCTGCACGGTAGTACATCCCTGAAAGAAGTTCGCCAATCAGCCGGAACGGTCACCAAGCACTCTGTCGATTTTTAACGCTCTTCCTTCAAAACGCACCGTCGGTCACATCCTACGACTGCGTCACAAGCCAGCACCCACCCGTGGACGTGGCTCACATCGCGTGCACAGCGCGGGCCGACCACCAAGCCGCAATACCCAACGCTCCAATAATAACTAGAGTAAGCAATTGAAGGGGAAAGTGCACTTGTACGATTGTTTCTAAGAACATGAGGGCAGCTTTTAAATTGTTACCTAGATAAAAGTGCTTTGGTTTCTTGGAATAAAATAATTGGGTGAGTAAACAAGCTCTCAAAAGTGAAGTTATTTTTGTAGCCCGTAGAACACAATGTGAATATTTAGGGCTGAGGGCTGTGCGGTTTGAAAGCGCCGGTAAGAAGCGCTGTTCTTTGAGTGAAACGCAGTTCGAGAGACAGCGCTGTCATATTATGCCAGTAAACTCGCAGTACTCCAAGGTGGCACAACACCACCTCACCTATAAACATGCCATCGAGAAAGTTCATGTGCACGCGTCATTGTAGCTCTCTGGCTCCTATTGCCAGCACGGGAAAGCCTTCTTGACCCCTTACAGTGATAGGTCACTTTGTCACAAATAGTCGCTATCTGTATTACCCTCCCTTGGTTAGGATCGGGCAAAACGTAAACACAAAAATCCATGGTGTTACTGAATAACACTCGATCTGTCTACGTTCAAACCATCACACGTCCTAACACAAAAGGATCCCACATATCAGGACAATGAGAGAAATTGTATGTTACCGCGGGCCAGCAGGGCTAGTTCAGAACGTTGGCGGGTCGCGCGCTGTGGCCGTGTGCCGCTGCACATAACGCGATAATCGCCGCTCGAACAGTGCTCGCGTGCCTCCTCGTTTCAGAAATCAAATCCTCCACAATACTAACATTTTGCTGTTTGTAGATTCACATTTCTACCGGTCAGTGTGGTAACCAGATTGGTGCTGCGTTCTGGGAGACCATTTGCGGCGAGCACGGTCTGGATTTCAACGGTAATTATCATGGTCTTGACGACATCCAAAAAGCGCGTTTGAACGTGTACTTCAACGAGGCTTCGTCCGGAAAGTGGGTCCCCCGTTCTGTGAACGTTGATCTCGAGCCTGGTACCATTGACGCCGTGCGCAACTCCAGAATCGGAAACCTGTTCAGACCAGACAACCACATCTTCGGCCAGTCCTCTGCTGGTAATGTGTGGGCCAAGGGCCACTACACGGAGGGTGCTGAGCTGGTTGACTCCGTGATGGACGTTGTCAGACGCGAGGCAGAAGGCTGCGATTCGCTTCAAGGTTTCCAGATCACACATTCCCTGGGTGGTGGTACAGGGTCCGGTATGGGTACGCTGTTGATCTCTAAGATCAGAGAGGAGTTCCCAGACAGAATGATGGCCACCTTCTCCGTGGTGCCCTCCCCAAAGACTTCCGACACCGTCGTAGAGCCTTACAACGCCACTCTGTCCGTTCACCAGCTGGTTGAGCACTCCGACGAAACCTTCTGTATTGACAATGAAGCGCTATATGACATTTGTCAGAGAACACTTAAGCTGAATCAACCCTCTTACAACGACCTCAACCACCTGGTTTCGTCGGTCATGTCTGGTGTCACTACTTCTCTACGTTACCCAGGTCAATTGAACTCCGATTTAAGAAAACTGGCTGTCAACTTGGTGCCATTCCCTCGTCTGCATTTCTTCATGGTTGGTTATGCCCCACTAACCTCGATCGGATCTCAATCCTTCAGATCGTTGAGCGTACCCGAGCTCACGCAACAAATGTTCGACGCTAAGAACATGATGGCCGCTTCCGACCCAAGAAACGGTAGGTACTTGACGGTGGCTGCCTTTTTCAGAGGTAAGGTATCTGTGAAAGAAGTCGAGGACGAAATGCACAAGGTCCAAACACGTAATTCATCGTACTTTGTTGAGTGGATCCCTAACAATGTGCAGACCGCTGTGTGCTCTGTTGCTCCAAAAGACCTCGATATGTCCGCAACCTTTATCGGTAACTCCACCTCCATCCAAGAGCTATTCAAGAGAGTTGGCGACCAGTTCGCTGCAATGTTCAGAAGAAAGGCATTTTTGCACTGGTACACAAGCGAGGGTATGGAGGAGATTGAGTTTTCTGAAGCCGAGTCGAACATGAACGACCTGGTCAGCGAATATCAACAATACCAAGAGGCCACCGTCGAGGACGACGAAGAGCTTGAATACGCCGACGAACAGCCTTTGCCTGAAAACTTCGAATAAAAAAACCAATACCCATGGCTAAACGCCCTTCAACGCCTCGAATCTTTACTTATCACTTTAATTTGCCAGTCATGTTGCTTCTGTGATTCTAATACTTTTTCTCGATTTTCTGTTTATCCTACGTTATCCTTTTTTTTTGATCAAAGACTTACTGGCAAACTGCACTCTATTGCAAATGTAGTTATATCCATCTTGCTCAAATTATCGAGAGCACCATTTACTAGGGGCCTGTCCTGAGCCTGAGCGCTTAAGTTGCCCCATATTCGTATAACTGTATAGCGGAGTAAAGGAATCGAATTCTGAAAAATTTTCGAAATGACAGATGAGATGAGATGAGATAAAGCAGTTTACTAAGAACTGTGAGCACAGCACCCACGCCAAGCAGAGTTATGTTAAGATTTTCCAGATCTTGCAGCCGAATGCTAGTATCTAAGCGGCTGACCTCACAGCTGAGATGTGTATCTCAGACTGCTTTTCTGAGGAAGCCGTCAGGAAATATCGATGGACTGAGTGGCGCGACAGGTCGGGAAGACATAGGCTTCCTCAAATCATCTTCTGTGTCAATGTCACCACATTTTGGCCCTTTTGACCACTCACATGCTGTCGTCAGCGCTGCTGAATCCAGAGACATAATGAACCTCTGGTCGCTGCTGGAAGCCTGTCTTCATTCGGGATATATGGAACGCGCCTTCTCTATTCTGAAGTCACTCTACGCGTTGAAATCGCATCAGGCGTACTTCATCGATGACTACAACAAATTTCTAATGAAGTACGCGGAAACTCTGCATGACATAAAAGACCTTGACAAGAAACTGTTCCATGATATTCAAGAAACGTTTCCGGCCTGTGAATACAACGACAAAACCCTCGCAATTTTGATTCATCATGCGCTCAAACTCTCTTCTTCTGCTGAGGCGAAGCTGGAACACTGCAAAATTTATTTTAAGATGGCCGTGTCAGGACAAAGAAGTATTTTAAGCAACGTCGATGTCCTTACAGTACCAAACTACAAATCCTTAGTGCATGATCTTAAGTTGGTCAGCCTAAACGAACTTCCAGCTGCTGTACGTCCTCTAATAGAATCCGGTAATATAGTGACCGGGGAAATGCTGTCATCACAACAGTCTTCTGAGATCAATGCTAAGGCGCTCTCTCATGGGGAAGTCGCTCTAGACCGCAACATTGAGCCCCTAGACAAGGACGCCAAAGAACTTTTGGCAGTTGATACTATAGGCATGAAGGTAGTACGACACACATTACTGGGGCTTTCGTTCACAGAGGACCAGAAAAAGCAGATTACATCATTCAACTTTGACACATCCTCTAATTTGCTTAACTTCGATCAAGAGAAAGAGAGCATAGATTTTTTTGAAATGTTTCGCAATCTCAAGAGCGAAGAAGAAAGGCGTTCCTTCGAAAGCGCTCTTGATGAGTTCAATCAGGATAGACAGCACCAGCTCGAAAACCGGGCCACAGACGCTGCAAAAGAGCGCTGGAGGCACGACTTCGAAGAAGCGAAGTCTAGAGGGGATCTCTCCATCCAAAAAAAGCTCAACATTAAACTCTGGGAATGGTTCAACCTTATGCTACCCCTCGTGAAAGAAGAAGTAAGACGCTGCGCTGCGGTGGCAAATAAGACCGCTCAAGATACTTCTTTATCGCCTCAAGAGAAGAAGCAAAACAAGGCCAGGCAAGAATACGGACCTTATCTGACACTGGTTGATCCCGAGAAAATGTGTGTGATTACAATACTAGAACTGTTGAAGCTTAACTCGACGGGCGGAATCATCGAGGGAATGAGGACAGCGAGGGCTGTCATTTCAGTCGGAAAAGCTATCGAAATGGAATTTAGAGCAGAAATGCTTCTGAAAAATGAATCCCACGTTTTCAAGGACGTTAACAAAAAGTCTCATGAATTCAAGCTCATGGTCCAGCGGGCGAGAGCCACTTTCAGATCTATTAAGATAGAAGAATCCAAAGTTCTCTGGCCTCAAGAGGCTCGTGCCAAGATCGGTTCTATTTTGATCTCCATGTTGATTCATGTAGCTAAAGTGAAAGTTGAAGGTGTTGATCCTGTCACAAATGAGAAGATCAAGGGCGAAGCCCCAGCTTTCTCCCATGGGTACCAGTACCACAATGGGTCGAAGCTTGGTGTGCTAAAAATCCACAGATCATTGATTCACCAACTCAATGGCGAACGCTTGGTAGCGGCTGTTCAGCCACAGCTTCTTCCAATGTTAGTAAAGCCGCGCGCTTGGAACAGCTGGAACTCAGGTGGCTATTACTACACCCAATCTACGCTCATTAGATCAAAAGATTCACCCGAACAAGTTGCTTACCTCAAAGCTGTGTCTGATGCAGGTGCCATCGATAACGTCTACCGCGGTTTGAATGTTCTAGGTGAAACACCATGGACAGTCAACCGGAAGATGTTTAATGTTATGTCTCAAGTCTGGAATAGCGGCAAACCATTTTTGGATATACCAGGAATTCAGGAAAAACTCACATTGACACCACAGCCGCCTAGAGATGCAGATCCATCTGTTCACAGGGAATGGAAACTCAAAAACAAAGAGTTGGCAAATGAGTTTTCTGGAAACCGCTCTGCAAGATGTGACGCTAACTACAAGCTTGAGATAGCGAGAGCATTTTTAGGAGAGAAGTTTTACTTCCCCCATAACCTTGATTTTAGAGGACGTGCTTATCCTTTATCACCCCATTTCAATCACTTAGGAAATGACATGAGCAGAGGATTAATGACTTTCTGGCATGGCAAGCGTCTTGGTTCAACGGGCCTGAGATGGCTGAAGGTTCACCTATCAAATCTTTTTGGCTTTGATAAGGCTCCTCTAGAAGATCGTGTACGTTTTGCAGAAGACCACATTGACGATATCAGAGATTCCGCAGAACATCCGCTGGACGGAAAGTGTTGGTGGAAAGAAGCAGATAAGCCTTGGCAGGCTTTGGCAACATGTATGGAGCTCAATGAGGCTTTGAAGATGAGTAATCCCGACGACTTTGTTTCTCACCAACCAGTGCACCAGGATGGTACTTGCAATGGTCTACAGCACTACGCTGCGCTCGGGGGCGACATTGAGGGCGCTACTCAAGTCAATCTTGTCCCTAGCGATCGGCCCCAAGACGTTTACTCTCATGTCGCAAAGTTGGTGGTTGCGAGGCTCGAAAAGGCTGCGGCTAATGGTGATGAGACCGCTGCCCTTCTTAAGGATAAGATAAAGAGAAAAGTTGTTAAGCAGACGGTGATGACTAATGTTTATGGCGTAACATACATCGGAGCCACGCATCAAATTGACAAACAATTGTCGACTCTTTTCAACGACCACAAACGGTCCTACGAATTGTCAAAATATTTGACCAAACATGTATTTGCATCTGTGAGAGAGCTGTTTGAGGGCGCCCACCTCATTCAAGACTGGTTAGGCGAGTGCGCTAAGCGGATTTCAAAGTCTATAAGACTCGATGTCGACGAAAAAACTTTGAAAAATGGCAACAAGCCTGATTTTATGTCTTCTGTTATTTGGACCACTCCGCTTGGTTTACCAATTGTTCAACCTTATAGAGAGAACGGTAAGAAGCAGGTCGCAACAAACCTTCAAACGGTTTTCATAAGTGACCCCTTCGCGATTAATCCTATAAATGCCAGGAGGCAAAAAGCTGGCTTTCCACCAAATTTCATCCACTCCCTAGATGCTTCACACATGTTACTTTCTGCTGCAAAATGTGGAGAAAAGGGTCTCGATTTTGCGGCTGTGCACGATTCATACTGGACGCACGCTTGCGATGTTGACACAATGAATGTTGTTCTAAGAGAGCAGTTCATCAAGCTACACGAGGTCGACCTCATCGAAAGACTGAAGGATGAATTTGATGAGCGCTACAAGAATTACCTACAGATTCTGAAAATAGACAAGAAATCAGAGGTGGCAATGAAGGTAACAGACCTTAAGAAAAAACTAAGCCAAAAGCTCGGAAGGCCGTTTACTTTAGCAGATGAAATCTATATGGAGAAAAAGCGCATCCAGCTGCTGAGCTCAGAAGATGCCTCAGAACAGGCAGAAGGCGCCAACATGGTAACAACAGTCTCCCTGGTTGCTGGAGCAGGTGACATCTCAAATCTTGAAAAGACAAGCGACGCCAGCTGTCTAGTAGTTTTGGCGCCGCTCACTTTGCCTCAAATTCCGCCAAAGGGAGACTTTGATGTCAGGGAGCTAGAGAAGAGTAAGTATTTCTTCTCTTGAGACCTGATCAAAACTGCATATGGACATTTTATGTCCAATTTTAAACCTTGTAAATAAAAACACCAGTCAACCTTTCTCAATATATACCTTCTTTTAATATTTCATGCATTTTTTTGTTAAAGCTCAATACTCATCTAAATAATCTTGCCTTGTCTTTCCAAATTTTCGATCAAAGGTCCTAATGGGTACATCTCCTTTCTATCCACAAGATTGTATTCTTTCGCAAAGCTTATGAAATGAGCAAAAAGAGAGTTCCAATGAGCCTCGAGTGACAAGTGTATAATTTTGTCGAAATGATGGTGATACATGTGGGCGAATATCCTGAACATTTGCACCATTATTCTTTGCATGTCTTGAACAAAATTCTGGGGAAATGGATATCCGTTTTGCGTTGGAAAAAGAGTTTGGTCAGACACCTTGTTGCTGATCCATGTTAGTGCCAGATCAATGTATTGTCCTGCAGGTAAGGAAACCTGTCTACTGTTCGCATCCAGCCACATGTAGTCAGTGTGAGGGCCCGCGTTCATGGTAGGGTAGACGTCCGGTGTAACATACTCGGCGATGATACCGTAGAATTGATTCAGGTTGGTGTAAAACTCGAAAACATTCAGCGCGACCCACTCGCCCAGGTCCACGTACTTTGGCAGCTGTACAATAGTTTTAAAAGAGCCCTTAACGAGAGCAGTCCTCACGAACGGCTCACTCAAGAATAGAGACTGCTGGGTTTCGACTCTTTCTGAAGGTATTGCATGCACCTGTTGCTGTTGCTGCTGCTGTTGAAAACTATTAGTGTTATGAGATGACGGGGCTTGACGAACTGGCGAGTGCACTTGTCTTGAAAGAAGCTTAGAGCTGTTGTTATGAGCGTTCGGATACACAGAGTTCACAGAATTAGCTGTTGTTCCCACATTCTGGTTTTTGGTCTTTTTACTGCTTCTCGTAAATCCTCTTTGTTTTGAGGCCCGTTAGTATTAAAAATCGAATTAGAAGTCCAGAAGCCTCAAAAAATGGCACATACTTGAATGAGTTGAAGAAAGACATCCACGCTTTGAGACTCGCTACGTTTCCTTAGTTCTGGTATGCAACAATGCATTTTATGATGTAGCGATCGAGATCATCAACGAACAATTCGTGACCGATGACCGCTTGGCTTCAACCTCAAAGGCCTTTGGCACTCTACACACGTTATCGACGTAGGCTTGTAAATGTCCTACTACTGAAACCAACAAGATAGCCAGCCTCTCGAACTCTACTTCTTTCTATAAAGTCTGTAGAAAAATCTCATGTTTTCGACCTTCAATGGGTAGTCCATGTCATCTTTTGCACGGTACCATATGGAGTCGTTCTGATCAACGAGCTCCCATTGCCCTTCACTTTCTTCCCCGCGCTTTCCAAGTAGTAGCGTATCGATAAGGAATTGAATAGGAAACTTCTTGGTACCCACCGTGATGTGCGAGTAGCTTCCTGCGCTCTCAGCGATGAGAAGGTAGCAGCCTGAAGAACATTCCTTATTGAGCATCTGGAAGAAGCGGATACTTCCGGCTTTGTCCTCCATAAAAAGCTCGTTTGTGGTGAAAAGTAAGGTAATCAGGTCCAGAGACGGCACACCTAGGTCAGAGGCGCCTGTTTTCAAGACGTTCAGATTGAGTGACTGCACATCTAGATCTGACGAATGGTCAAACAACCAAACATCGCGCATTGTGCCCTTGAGCCTATCCACAACCGCGCTCCAGTCTGCAATGTCAACCAATTTCACGGTCAGTCTCTTGGATTGAACCGCAGATTTGGTGGTTGCGTACTTTGCGTTGAAGTCAATAGAAGGGGTGAAGATACTTGCAATTCCAATAAGCTCACCGCCCGCGCCACCTCCAACACACAAGACGTTACTGCTTGAGCTGCTCTCTTTCTCGCATTTGATAACCTCTCGTACAGGCCGCAGTTGACTGAAAAGAGACGCGTACGCTATTGCTCGGGATGGCGACCACCTTGTACAGTAAGCTGTCCTTTTCTCAAACGAGTTAAAAGCAGCGGGGTAGTCTCTATTGTACAAATCGGTCTTGACACTTTGGATTGCAGCACTGAGCACATCTTGTTCGTTTTTGTAGAGCTCCGGGTCAAAGCAGACTTTGAATAAGTCAACTATATGCTGCGGAGGTAAGCTGGCGGTATGGTGTGTTGGAAGAGTCTTGGTAGCATCCTTTGCCATCTCAGTATGCTGCTGTCCTAAAATGTTGCTAGGTCATCGCATCGACTGAAGAAAATTCCAAATGCTAAAAAAACATGCAATATAGCTAGCTCATCAATGAATTCAAAACGCATCAAAGAAACAACGGCAGAGCGGCCAAAGGCCGCGTGCAGATAAATGCGCGTACTTATGTCCATTATTATACAATTGTTCTTGATACACGATAAACCTGCGCAGAGACGCCTGCAGAGATCCCGGATAAGCAGTCTGAGTCAAACTGCCAACCGGGCCGAGCCGCAGAGTCGCGCCTCGGGCCACCCAACACATATGATTGATTAACACATCAAATTAAAGCCAAACTGAAAAACGAGAAAATAAAATACTTAGGAAGTCCTTGCTAGCTGATGCTATGCAATTACTCTTCGTCTTCCTCGTCCTCTGGGGTGACTTGGTAGAAGGCCAACTTGTATTGGTTGGTCTTGGTGGAGATGAATCTGATCCAGTCTCTCAACTGGTTCTTCTTCAAGTACTTCTTGGTCAGGTACTTCAAGTACTTACCGGAGAACTTGGTGGTCGAGACAACGGTGACAACAGAGTCGTTTTGCTCGACAGTGATGGCGTTACCCAAGTTACCCAAGTGGCCGTCGACCTTGATGTGGTCAATCAAGTACTTGGCGTAAGAAGCTGGGTCGAACACACCGTTTTCGGTTGGGGACGAAACGTCGACGGTGAAGGTCTTGGTGATCTTTTGCTTTCTGGAGGTCTGCAGAGGCCGCCGGTTAGTACTTGAACACGATCCTCAGTTACAAGAATGCCTACTGCTATTAACAATCACAAAGGAACTGTCGCTCCTGATGTAAATAATTAACAAACAGAAAAGCCAAACCACACGGTAGTCGTGTCTTCAATTCGTGGGAGCCTCATGTGTCATCAACAACAGAGATACACTTCGTAACTTATCGTTCAATCATCATATAGCACATACAACTGGGGCCATTGTTCGAGTTTTAGTTCTGAAGACTGATCGTGATGGGTTAACAACTTGAAATCGTGGGCCTTTTCTATATAGGTACCCAAATTCCTGAATTTTTCAGCCAAAAGTTGCGTCGGTTACACATTTTCAAGTTTCCAGCTAAGAATTTTCGAAAAAGTATCCGGACTAACAGAAACATTATGGTGTACAGATTTGCAGTCTCATATCACCAAATACGCGTTAATGCCCTAATGAAAAGTGGAAGCCCTAAAATCATTCAAATTTCAACAGCGCAGTGAACAGTTGAACAGGGTGTGAGACAAGTGCGTCGTAGATGTTCAAAGGCTTGTGTATGGCGCTGAAGAGGGTCAGTTTGTGCTGAAACATGGGAAATGAATCGGACGACGAGTTCGCAGCTGGGCTGAGAGAGCTCAAAATCACTAAACGCAATGCACGCGCGAAGGACGCGAAGGATCGTGCGGCAGACGTGAATGCGTCGTCCACGCCGGCTAAGGAACCAAGAGCTGAGAACATGGAGGCAGAGGGCGCTAGAGAAGCGCTTAAAAGCACTGAAAACCCTAGGGAACAGAATGCGCCCCCGCTTCTAGCCCAGGACCAGGCTGCAGACGTTAATGCACGGGATGAGGAGTCTAATTCCGATTCGTCACAAGATTGGGCGGCAGTGCCTGCGATTTCGTCTTACGACCTGTATAACAATAGTGGCGAGCTGGCCATCAAAGCAGAATGTTCCCCCGGGCCGCAGCGCGACGCGCAGCGCCCCTCGGCCCCAACAGCCGCGGGCCAACAGTCGCCCCAGAAACGCATGTCTACTTTCGGATACACCAAGGTCGCCGACGAAGGCCAGGCACAACGGTCGCAGGTCACCAACAAAAAAACAGAGTTTCTGTTTAACCACAAACTTCTGAATGAATCCAACAGGTCTTTGAACGGGGCAGGCCCTCGCAATGACTCCTTCGACGAGTTTGAGGATCCAGAGGAATCCACCAACGAACTTAACCCAGAAAACCAACTTTCTTTTACCAAGAACTTGCTCAGCGACAAAGAAAAGTTTGCCTATGTTGGGTCCGTATCAGTGCTCGCGGATGAACTATGCACCCGCCTAGCGTTGATCTGTCTATGTACTAATCTCACAGGGCGCAAGAAGCTTGCTCAGAACCTACAAAAGTTACAGAAAGACATGGGCCAATGGAAGAGCACCATCCTACACAGGCTCTACGAGCATATGGATATATCGCCCGAGGAGATCCGCATGGTGGAAGGGCTGACGAGTCACGGCGTAGCTCTAGAAGACCTTTGTAAGTGTCTCAAGGTGTCCCAGGTTGTTGAAAACCCTTGGGAACAAAAGAGTGAAAAAAAGCCCCAAACTCCGGATCTCCAAGAAACCGACGTCAACAATCCTCCCCCCTCCAAAATTCTTCAGCCAATAGACCTGACGAAAGAAGCAAAACTCAAAATAGATGTGGCATGGACAATATTGTGTGATCTTTTTCTCCTGCTTCTTGCAGACACTAATTATGATGCGCGCTCGAGGACTCTGCTCATAAAATTTGCTGAAGTGATGAAGATTTCCCATACTGAGGTCTGTGAGTTCGAAAGGCGAATCATAGATGCGCTAGATATGGAGCAGTCCACTGAAGAACAAGTGTGGAACGAAGATGAGCATATGAAGACACGCAGAAAGAAAAACAAGAGACGTAAACTTTATTATGTGGGGCTTGCAACATTAGGGGGATCCGTTGTGTTAGGGCTGAGTGGTGGATTGCTCGCTCCAGTTATTGGTGCAGGCATAGCCGCAGGTTTATCCACCGCAGGCATAACAGGTGCTACGGGATTTTTGACAGGCGTTGGAGGTACCGCAATTGTTGCCACGACAAGCACGGCAATCGGCGCCAAGATTGGGACGCAAGCCATGTCGAAGAGAATGGGGAGCGTTCGAACATTCGAATTTAGTCCGCTGCATAACAACAGAAGAGTGAACCTTATTGTGAGCGTTTCTGGATGGATGACAGGAAACGAAGATGACGTCCGGCTACCTTTCTCAACTGTTGATCCAGTTGAGGGTGACTTGTACTCTCTTCATTGGGAACCCGAGATGTTAAAATCGACTGGCCAGACCATCAACATCCTGGCAAGCGAAATTTTTACACAAACCCTGCAACAGATATTAGGGGCCACAATTTTGACGGCATTTATGTCAGCTATTCAAATGCCAATGATGTTGTCAAAATTGGGCTATATTATTGACAATCCTTGGAACGTTTCTCTTGACAGAGCTTGGGCTGCAGGTCTGATTTTAGCGGACACACTGATATCTCGCAATTTAGGTCAAAGACCTGTCACTCTAATTGGATTTTCTTTGGGGGCCAGAGTTATTTACTCTTGCTTAATTGAACTGTGTAAGCGTAACGCAGCTGGATTAGTGGAAAATGTTTTTATCTTCGGTTCTCCTGTTGTTTTTAACAAAGAAGAATTGGTAATGGTGAGATCAGTGGTCAGTGGCAGATTTGTTAGTGGGTATTCGGAAAAGGACTGGATTTTATGTTACTTGTTTAGAGCTACCGGAGGCGGCTTCAAAAGTGTACTTGGAATCTCTCCTATAAATGGAATTGAAGGCATAGAGAGCTTTAATTGCACAAAACTTGTGGAGGGGCACATGGCTTACCGTAAAAACATGCCAAAACTACTGAAAAAAATGGGCTTGTCGGTCTTGAGCGAAGAGTTTGTTGACATCGAAGAGGCTGCTGACCCGGAACAAGTACAGAGACAAAGAAAAATGATTCACGAGATCGACGAGGCTCAAAAGAAGATGTCCTCAAGGAAGAAACGCAATAGCTGGGTACCTAAGTGGATGAAGCCTAAGAAAGCTAAATGGCAAGAAATGTGTGAGGAAACAGCTATGAATTATGAAACAAGCACCGAGAAAGATTCTGGCGAGATTATTGAAAGATCCAGACACAGAGAGAAAACCGACGAAGCATTGATTAACACAAGTGCCCTCATGAAAGAGCTTAATAACATTAAGCGGGCTTTAGCCGCTGACCCTGAAGCCGCTTCAAAGCATGATAAAAACCCATCTTGTACTCGTGATGGCGACGATACAGCTCCAATTGAATCCAGAGGAGGTGAAAACAAATTACAATTATTAAGTGCCGGCACTATAGTGCTGCCTGAAGATGAAGTGAGTTATCAAAAGAAAAAATCAGAGCCTGTTAGTTTTGCATTTTCAGATGATTTCTGAGAAGTTACTCAAGCTTGTACCTAGAACCTACGGCTATGTTTGTCTATAAGCAAGTGATGCGTTTAAAGGAGAACTCACAATTTACAAGAAAACTTCTGCGTTTAGTTCGACGTAAGAGGCAGCATATGGCAAATCAAAGTTCTTCATAACCTCAGGGTGCAAAATACCCAATTGCCCGATCTTTTGGGGCTGCTCACCTTCTTTGGACCTGAACATGACATTGGCGCCTCTTCCAGGGAAAAAAGTAGCCACAGAATCATCTTCTTCAATCCAGTATCCTCTTGTACTTGAACCCTTTCCATAGTCTGCCACCCATTGAGTTCTGAAGGTCTGCATTATCTTGCCCAGAAGGCCCTGAATAATCTCAAAGCCTGAGTTTTTGCCAACATAGATTGCACCCCAGTGACGCTCATTATATGCCTTGCGCTCTAGTTTATCGTTTTTGTAAACAACATCACCTGCTTCGAAAACTTTGATTGGCAGAGAGTGCTTACGGTTCTCTCTGACAGTTTTCAAAATACCGGGAAGCAAGGAAGTTCTGACCACCTGGTATTCGCTGGTCTTTGGGTTGGCTAGCTTAACAGCCTGAGTACCATCATCTTCAACTCTCAAAAATTTATAGTTTTCGTCGTGAGAGCACAAGGTCAGGGGCAAAACTTCTAACCAAGAAGCCTGGGCAGATGCTTGTCTAAAAATGTCGGACACTTTGTTGATTGGTAACGCAGCGGCCACAAAGTTAGCATTCGATAGTTTCTTGCCCTTAGGAAGCTTGTTATAGCCGTATCCGATAGCAGCATCTTCCATTATATCACATGGGTGCAAAATATCTGATCTGGTGATGGGAATGTCAACCTTAATAACATCTTTTCCTTCAGGCTGTCCATACAAGGACATCTTTTTCAGATAGTCGCAAATCTGTCCTGCGGAGAGCTCAAGACCCAAGCATGAGTTGATGTACTGAGTAGAAACATTCATCGACTTAGGAGAAAAGTCAGGGGTAGTGCGTGACTGGTGGTTGTGCTCAGAAACAATTTCTACTGGTTCAACCGTGAACTCTTCGGCACAGTAGCGGGAGAACATGGCGACAATTTGATTTATGACAACTTCAACCTTCGTTTTATCAGTAGCTGTGGCTTCAATGAAAATGTTTTTGGTGTTCATAGAGATCTTGGAGTGCTCAGAGTTAATCAATGGAGGTAGAGAACAAATGGTGTTCTCGCTGTCGATGACGACTGGGAACACAGGCGAGTCCTCGATAATGTGGACAAATCTCCCCAAGTTGTTCTTTTGGTCTGGTTGCTTGTAGAATTGAATTAGCTCAGCACCATCAAACTCCTTACTTTGGTTCAGAGGAATGAACTTGATGTCCTTTGGTGGTAGGGCCTTGTAGTAAAATGGCCCCTTGATAGTGTCGGCATCATGCGTACCCATAGCGACGAGGCTTCTGTTTCTGCACAAGTTAGAGTGCAGCTTGTCCTGCAAATCAATGAAAGACTGGTACGAAGTTTCCGTGAAAGTAACGCCTCTCAAAATTGCCGCCGCAGCATAAGGTCTAATTTGTTCCGTGGATGGTTCGATGAAGAGTTTGGTGGTAGGCTGCGACAACTTGTACTGAGGTCTCTGGGCCTTGCCCAAAAACTCATTCAGTGCCTGAGCAATGCCTTCAGTGCACAAAAGGTCGTAACGGTTGGCCCCGATTTCAATCTTCAGCTCTGGCTCCTCATTGTTTTTCAATGCTTCTTCGGTAGTATCTTCATCAAGTTCAATACCAAATTCGAAACAAAGCTCGTCAAACTCCTGCGTTGAGTAATTTTTACCAAGCAGTTCGAAAAAATGCTTTTTGGGAACCGAGACGGTAGGCATTATAGTTAAGTTAAGGCTTGATTTCCTTCCTTACAAGACTGTGGAGGTATGCGATCAATCTTTACTCACTACAAGTCATCGAGATGTTTTGAAAATTTTATAGTCGTGGCGGGTGACCGTAATATAGACTAAGCTCCGAACTCTTACACGCCAAAGCGAAGGGCGGACTCATTGATAGCATTATGTCTGTCCTAGAATCAAGAGTTTCATTTTAAATAACTTCATGCTCCGCGTCGCTGATACTGTTTTCTTCTGATTCCTGGCTTTTCTTGAGCGAGTACTTCAACAGCAGCGACCGGAGTTGTTGCACACTGACTGGCCGCTCCAAGACTTCATCAAAAGCGCAGGCCTGCTGTGCTTCTTGGAAGTAGGCAGTGACTGCAATTATGGAAGTAGTAGAGTTGACACTGTTGGTATTCCGTAAAAGCTTCACAATGTCTATTGCGCCAAGTTTAGGCAGTTTTAGCGCCGTGAAAATAAGATCGAATTTAACGTCACTAGTGGCTCTTCTTACCATCTCATCGCCCATAGAAACGCTCACAACGGAGCACCCCAAACTCTCCAAGTCTCTTGTAAGCTTGAATCTATGGATCGGAATCGGTTCGCAAACCAGCACATCCATATTGTATGCAATGTCACTGATGCCAGATGAGCTCTCACGGCCGCTTCTCCTTCGCCCACGTGTACTGTTGGCCCTTGATAGAGCTTTTAACCTCTCGCCCTCGTCGACGGCAAAATCGCCCAAACTGGACCTCATAGAGGATGTCCTAGAATGAAGTCTCGCTCTCGATGAAGCAGCTTGCGGCGAAAGCGGGGATTTGAAACGAAAGGCTGGGGATGGCGAGTCGCCCTCGTCATGATTCGGAGAAAGCGAGTTTGGGCTAACTTCCACAGCGGAAGGAGCACTACGCCTGGATACCATTGCGTTATCAACGCTATCTCTTCTGCAGGGAGAATGGTTTTTTGACGATCCTGGTGAAGTGGAAGCCTTAAGAGAGAGCGCTGGAGTGCCAGGGGGTTGCGCGCCTTGAGAAGGCTTGGCGTACCGTAATTTGCTCGAAGTGTCGGATGACGAGCTAGAGCCACTTAGGCCGCGATGGTGATGGAGGTGATGATGTGCATGTTCAGCAAGATGCTCGCTCTTGAGCCGATTTATCGCGTCTTTGTTAGCTTTGTCTAAGGCTGGCAAATTTCTGAAGTTAAAAGACCCAAACTCAGTTTGAACCTCGTTTAGTTTACTCACCCTTCTCTCTCTTAAGTGTGGAGGGATCGCTAAGGGAATGTATTTGGTAGTTGGCGAACTATGGTTGCTGCCACTTTCCTGTGGAGGCTCCAAAACGGAACCTATGGTAAGCTTCTGGACAGGCGTACTAGATTGGCTACTACGCTCACTGTTGGTTCTCTTTGGCGCTCTTTCGGAACTGTGCTCAATCAAGTCATTTGCTCTAGGGTGCTCTTGATCTGATTCGCTGAAATCCTCAAGTTGGGCACCACGGAGATCAAAATAGTCAGTGCTTTCAGGATGAGCAACTTCCGGCACGAATGAGCCATCCTCTTCGTAGAGCTGTACAAAGTTGACATCCTGGAAGTAAGGATGATCGAAAATTTCTTGAGCACCATTGGCCCCCAATCTCTTGTTCGGGTCAACAACTAAGAGCTTCTCGACGAGGTCTTTAGCTTCCGGTGGGATGTACTCTTTTTCAGTTTCTGCGTCAGGGAATTCTGGCCAATCGATCTTTCCTGCGAGGATGTTGCTAAAAACTTCTTCAACCGTAGGTGCATGAAACGGTGGATATCCGAAAAAGAATTCAAACAGCATGCACCCTACTGACCACCAGTCAGAACAATCAGTTTCTCCCGTTCCCTTGATAGTTTCAGGAGCAAGATAATCTGGAGTGCCAAAAAATTTCTTCTCAGTTCTTGAATCATCTGGATTGTACAAAGCATAATCTGGCGTTGGACTGTTTTCCCAGTTTTCTGAAACACTAGAATTCGTGTGTCTATGCAGAGAGCATGGTGGTGGAGTGTTGTCTCTCGAGATATCTGTCATCGAGAAAGAGAGTTGAGAGCCTGACTTGTGCAAGGGAGGTGCGTCGACCATTGATTGAGAGCTGGAATTAGAATTTGATCGCTCGGCCTTAGATCCCACGTTATCAAACGCGTTAGCTAAAGAAGGCGAGTCGGATTTTAGTTGCCACTTGAAAGAGCCTCCGAGGTTTATCTCCTCTGAAGTCGCACTTCCCTTCCGGCTATTGGTTAGCAAACGCCCTTTTTGATTAACACCCGTATGTCTAGTTACCAGCCCCATCCTGGAGAGCCCAAAGTCGGTGAGCTTAAGATGGCCTCGGCGGTCAATCAGCAAATTGTCAGGTTTGAGATCGTGGTGAATAATTCCGCTTTCATGCATATCAGCAACTCCATAAATAACTTCGCTGATGTACTGTTTGGCCCACTTATCAGGAAGGCTTCCCATCATCTTGATGAGAGTCCCGAGGTCGCCTCCACTCAGATATTCCATGACCAAAAAGAGGTTGCCTCTGTTTTGGAATGTCGCAAACAGTCTAGCGACATATGGCTTGTTGCTTTGAACCATCATAATGGCTCTCTCTGATTTAACATTGGTAACCTGGTTCTTCGCGATCATATCCGACTTTTTCAAGACCTTGATAGCGAAGTATTCGCCTGTAATTTTCCTTTTCGCTAGAAAAACGCTGCCGTATGCACCTTTGCTAATTGGCTTGATGATATCATAATCTTTAATGCTCGGTGTACTTGGTTTCGCCTGATTAGTAGCCAAGAGAAGGGGGGACAGCGGCTGTTTTGGTACTAGAGCAGTGTGCGTTTCTGGAGTCAAATAATCAGATGATGCAGCATAAGGGGAGGTTACTGGCGAGCGGTCAAAGCTCTGGTTAAGAGGCCTTGAGACAAAATTTCTCTGAAGAGAGGATAAAGGTGTGTTAAAACCCGCAGAAGATGCTAGCGAGTCTCTTCTTGGAGTGAACTCGTGTATATTGCTTAGTTTAGGATGCACATTTGGCTCAGGAAGCACGAGTTTAGGGGTACCTGTTGCCGACTTAAACATCTCTGCATCTTCTTGTCTTGTTTCCTCGTGAGTTTTATCATGCTCCGCCAGAGTCTGCTTGGGCGTAACAGAGCGAGATAGTGGCCTTGAATTCGAACAGCTATCACTCATAGCACTCGAATTTCTAGCTGTGTGCCCCAAAGTATCTCGCGGTATTTCGTCTGTACCAACGTAAGCATCAGAAAATATTTCACCTTGTGGCTTTTGGGGCTGTGGCGAGGCAATTTTACCTCCTGGAACATTTTCACTCCCGTTGACGGTAACGCAGACGGGAGACTTCGTCATAGGCCGAAAAACCTCGGTGTCGCTGATGCTGTTGAGGCGATTTCGCTCTATTCTTTCGCGGATAATTTGCAAAACGTAGTTATCAATCTCATTCTTGATCTTGAGGGAATATCGCATGGCGTTATCCAGTCGAAATAAGTATTCAATTTTTTGAGAAGCCAAAAACATAGTGTCAGACTTGAGAAGATTCACTGCTGGATTTTTGCTGTCTGATTGAGAGTTCCACTTGACCACTTGCTCTATATTCCTTTGAGTGGCAGGAGAGAACTCGTAAAATAAGTTTATACTTTCGTTTTCCAGGGGATTTGCACTGCTTGTTCCTCTGAGCTCGCTTGTATTTGTGTTGATTGCACCATCGCAAAGTTCTAAAAGTCCGGCTAACTCTTTGAAGGGGAAACTCAGGCTCTGAAATATTGAGCTCGAGTTTTTTCTAGCGTTTGAAGACTTTTTGAAAATGTCAAGAGGCGATTGAGAACCATGGGGAATTGAATTGCCCTCACTTGTAGCTAGTATCCCTTCTTCAGGTTTCGGTAAGGGCAAGCCTTTGTAGTTCGTGATGCGCCCATCGTTTGCTTCAAGAGAAGCGAACATTTCTTCCAGAAATAGCTTTCGTTCCACTAATTTGTCGTGAAGAAGTTGCACCATACTTTCTATCTTATGTTCAACTATGCATGATTCGGAGTGCGTTTCGAGCCACCACGCCGGAACCGGAGACTCGCAAACTCTGCAGAGTTCATTTTTAGGAGTGGGTAAGTCAGCTTCGTCAGTTACCATAGAGCTTTCAACCTGAGTCAAATACTGGGAAAAGATTGTGGCGCCAAATCCAAGCCTCTTTACTAGCTCAAGCGGAAGATTATCCAGAGCACCCATCTCGCAAAAGGGTTTAACAATCCACATTGAGTGCGTAGGCAGATTTTTTGAGCTTTCAGAAATCACTATGCCCTGTGCTTCTAATTCTATAATACCTTTTTCGTCTCTTGCAGCTATGTCAGTTGATTCAGAGTCGGCTTCGATGACGTTTTCGCTCTGATTTTGGTTTCCGGACTCGACTAGGAATCGAACCCTATAACTACAATCCTCTCTAAGCATCAAGTCAACTGCTCTTTGAAATACGTTACGGTCCTGGTCACTGCCAACAAGAATGTCGGAAATAGCTTTACCGACAACATCGCTTGTGTCGGTGCCCACTATGTCATGCCAAATCGGACTCACGTATCTGATTATTCCATTCATTTCAAGCTCAAGTAGTATACTAGCGCTCGTATCCGTAGCCAGCTTCAAATACTCATCATATGACAGCGTTGAACCGGAACGCGAGCCTAAGGACGTAACTTGAGAGTTTGCAGAATCGGGACTGGTGCTCCTAGCGGACCGCTGCTCATGTCCCTCTCCAATTGACAAAGAGCCGAGATCCATCATGCCAGCTTGCAGCGGTGGTCTAGAGTTTGGCGGACTCTGTTTTTGTACCTTTAGCAATGCCTAGTGCTAAAACAGGTCGAGATCAATTCGAGATAATCTATAAAGAAAATCGAAACTCGACGCCCACTAATACGGTCAAGTCAGCGACCTTCAGAGACTTTTCTAAAGCCTTAGTTAGTTTAGTTGTTCTTGTGTGGTATATATTCCCTGCAGCGCAATGGCAGGACTTCTATTGAAATTGATATCTATGAAAATACCCGTGCCGTTGCGAACACATAAAGAACAGCATTAAAAAACGCGCCCCGCACAAACAAATTAGCAAACTGAGGCTCTGTGAGTCGCTTTTGTGAGGCGTTTCGAAAGCCAAATTGTTAACTGTTCTTTTGTAAACACTTTATTGTTCGTCTTTTCAGTCTTGTAGAAAGCGTAAATTCGAGATACCTCGTCTGGCCGACCAGGGAATAAATACGACTGGGTCTATGTTACCATCAGAACAAGGAAGGGCAATTTACAAGCTACTCGCAAATAATGGAAAGAGCTCAGGATTTTGCATTGAAAGTATTTTTGAGCCTTCAGTTTAGAGCGCTGGTAAATTGATCTTTTAGCTTTTGAACAAAACCGCATGTGGACCTCGATAGCTAAGAAAAGACTTCCCCGCTCCATTCTAACAGCATCAACTAGCAAGCGCTTGCTGCAAAATACCAAAAAGACAGCGTTGTCCAATATTTACAAACAGAAGAACCCCTACTTGACTCATAAAGCGAGCGCACCAAAATTCGTCAAATTAATCAGAATGAGCGGTAGCGAGTTAAATACTAAGCAAGAGGCGCCCTCCATTTCAAGGCCTATCGTTTGGGTTGATTGTGAGATGACTGGTCTAGATCACGTAAACGACCACATCATCGAAATCTGCTGCATCATCACAGATGGAGACTTGAACATCATTGATGAGGCCGGGTACGAGAGCGTTATACACTGCGACAAGAAGATCATGGACGCTATGAACGAGTGGTGCATAGACCACCACGGCTCTAGCGGTCTCACGCAAAAAGTGTTGGACTCTACAAAGACTACGGGGCAAGTTGAAGAAGAGTTGCTCGCCTATTTGAGAAAATACATCCCTGCAGAGCGCAAGGGTGTCCTCGCGGGGAACTCGGTCCACATGGACCGAGTATTCATGATGCGAGAGTTCCCAAAGGTCATTGACCATCTGTTTTACCGAATTATCGATGTGAGCACCATTATGGAGGTCTCATTCAGGCACAACCCAGACCTAGCGTCTGTATTCCCGCGTAAGAAGGGTGCGCACACGGCCAGGGCTGACATACTGGAAAGTATCGCGCAGCTCAAATGGTATCAAGACCACTATTTGAAGAACAGTAGCGAAACGCAGGAGTTTGTTGAAGGGCGCAGAAGAGAGATGGTTATAGAGGAAGTTGCGCAGTCTGTCGCCTCCGCTACTACTACCGTCGGAAAAACGGCCGAAGAGGCTGCTGGGAATCCTCCCACCAATGTCACAGACACCGCCGCTGCAGCAGCAAAAAGATCTTCCACCGATACAGAGCTACCTCTCAAAAAGCAGAAGCTCGACTAAAATGTCACACTACAAAACATAGCTACATGAAACAGCCAGACCCCAAACTGCTGTCGCAATGTGGCTGGAGAAGCCGCGCAGCCAAGCGACTTCCCGCAGCCGAGGAGTCCGGCTATTCTCGCCGCTCTGAAACAATATCCACCACTGTGCAGCACCGCTGGTACATCAGCCTCAAACCACCTTATACAAGGGGGGGCTGTGGTTTCGCGTTTGACGTCCGTCCAAAACTTTCTCTACGACAGTTTTATGATTCGTGTTCTTTCCAAATTGATACATATGGGGATTTTCGTAAAATAGTATTAAGTAGAGCATTTTTAGAACCTGAGAATTTTTCCTGAGAATCAGATATAAAAGCAGTGCTGGAGGGTGATTTTAATCTTTCCGGAGTTTTCAGACGTCGGAAAACAAGCTCTCTCTGGGCACTGAGTCAGGCGGAACAAAAAGATTCAAAAGAGTAAAGAATGAGCACAAGCATTAACGACATACCCGTTGATTTCAAATCGACGCTGCCCCCACGCAAAAGAGCGAAGACTAAAGAGGAGAAAGAACAGAGACGTATTGAACGCATACTGAGAAATAGAAGAGCCGCACACCAAAGCAGGGAAAAAAAGAGACTGCACCTGCAGCACCTTGAAAAAAAGGCTTGGTTGTTGGAACAAATCCTTGCGCAAGTCAAAGTGGAAGAACTCGTCAAGAATGACATGAATCTTCGAATCATGTATGACGAGTATCAAACACTAGCGACGGAACCTGCGGCGGCTGATTCACCTTCCGGAGATCTTCTCCATGATCACATGCTGGATTCCCAAAAGACGCCGGAGTCCCTGGATGCATCTTCACACGTAAACTGCACCCCCGTGTCGCAGTCCGCGTTGATGTCGTCGCCTTCTCCGGCGCTTGAGTCACCTTTGAGCCAACCTCAAGTCAAACGCGAGAGTGTCTCTGACGAGCCTTTCGAGGTGAGTTTGGCTCAACCAAACATGGAGTTCAATTTCGATAATAGCGTACCTGACGTCAATAACTGGAATCTTCTCCTCACAAACGATACTGAAAACCTAACGAGCTCGACCAACGAAGACGAGCCACCCGTTTTTGACATGACTGATAATTCCTGGGCCCTTGACCCTACGCGCGATCCAGCCGTGATTCGCCGCCTTCTTAGAGCATGAGAAGTGGAAACATTTCGAGAAATTGCGATAGTGAGAGTTTTCCCCCGCCCTAACCGAACACCTTAAGTGGTTGTTTGGTTTATCCCCTGTTCCGCCTGACCAGTGATCGCATCTCAATTATCTCGCTCCCTTCTCATCTCTGCTTGACCTGCCCGAAGCGCAGTCAGGTTCTTTACCCCTGGAATTAGATGATTTCATCACCATTAACTGAAATGGTGGGTGTGGTTTTGTCCAATTGCGAAAGTCAAGATTGTAGTTTGAAGCTTGGCCGGTAAGACGTTGCATGTGGCGCGCCCTTGGGGCTGCGACTGGTGAACAGATCGAATACCGTGCCCTTTGCTCTCCAACATTCAGTCTTTTCTTTCAAGATAGGTATCTTGGTTGGTTTATAGTCGTTCATGAAGAGGCGCAAATGGCCGTCTCACGACGTTTGTATATTAGTTTTTGTTTAGTGACACATGTTAGTGCATACATTTTTCAAATTGGAAAAGCTCAGGTTTTAATACGTAGTTCGTTCTAGTGTTGTAATCCTAAGGGAAGAGCAGCTAAGTTCATCAAGATGTCTGACAGTGACACCAACATCCCTTTCCCTGACATTGACCCTTACGAGGTGCTCGGCGTGAATAAGTCGGTCACCGAGAAGGAGCTCAAGAAATGTTACAGGAAACTTATGCTGCGTTGCCACCCAGACAAGACTAAAGACTGGACCCCAGAAGCCAAAGAGAAGTTTCATAAGATACAGTTTGCGTTCGAGGTGCTCGACAAGTTCAAGGAGACTTATGACAAGACAGGCTCCGTCGAGGCCTGTTTCAAAGGCTCAGATTTCGCAGACTGGAAGGACCTTTTCGACATGGACGTTGCGATAAACAAAGACACGATTGCAGCTGACAAGGCCGTGTACAGGGGCAGCACTGATGAATCACAGGACATCCGCGACTCCTGGCAAGCCAATGCGCAAGGCAAAGTAAAAAAACGCTACAATCCGGACGAAGACCAGTTTACACTACTTTTCCAGGAAGTGCCACACATAGAGGCCAACGAAAGCGACGAGGCTTATCTCTTCAATCTGGTTTCCGAACTGTTGAAAAAAGGCGAGATCACAGACTCTGACGGCAGCTTCGAGCGCTGGACGAAGAACAGGAAAAAGTACTTGAGGGCTCTTCAGAAAAAGCTTGCCAAGGAGGAAAAACTCGCCGAGGAAATGCTTTCGCAAATGGAGGAAAAGAACGCTGTCTCGGACGAAGCAGAACTGAAAAGGGCTATTCAAAAGAAGAACAAAAACTCGTTTGACTCTTTGATATCGAGGCTTGAGAGCCAAGCTAAGAGCAAGAACAAACGTAGAAAGCACGCTGAGCCCGACGATGAAGAATTTGAAAAAATAAGGTCAAAAATATCCAAGAAGCGCGGATGACCGGCGCAATTGCCAATCCTAGGAAATTAAGTCATCCATTCGAGCTCGCCTCCGTCCGTCGTGAGTTTAATGCACCTTAATGTGGGGTATATAAGCCGGAGACAACCTGCCAGAGCTTCGACCTCCGCCAAGAAGCTCCAGTCTGGCAGAGAACACCGCCATCCGAAATGTCCACTGATATCCTACTAATACCTGGTCCCATTGTTATCAGCAAGCGAGTTCAAGACGCGTTGGGAACTCCCTCCGTTGCACACACATGCCCGGAGTTTGTTGCGAAGTTTTCTGACACGCTCAAGAACACGCGCCGACTGTTCAAGGCTGGGGACAGCGCCCAGCCCGTTGTCCTAGCTGGATCAGGCACGCTGGGCTGGGATATCACCGCATCCAACTTAATTTGCCCGGAAGAGAAGGCGCTAGTACTGTCGACTGGGTTTTTCTCAGACTCTTTTGCGGACTGTTTGACAGCATACGGCGCCGAGGTGCGCAAGCTGAACGCCCCTCTGGGCGACGTTGTTCCTTTGGATGAAGTCCGCAGTGCCCTCAAAAAGGACGCGTACAAACTGATAACAATCACTCACGTGGACACATCAACAGCAGTGCTAAGCGATGTCAAATCTATTTGTGAAGTAGTCAAGGAGATTTCACCCGAGACGCTGATTGTTGTGGATGCCGTGTGCTCGGCTGGATGCGAAACGCTTGATTTCGACGCCTGGGGAATTGATTACGCATTGACAGCGTCTCAAAAAGCTTTAGGTGCCCCTCCAGGACTCAGCATCTCAATGTTGAGCCAGCGTGCTACTCGCGTAGCTCTTCAAAAAGAAGAGCAGCACACGTTCTTCACTAGCCTGAAGAAATGGATCCCAATCATGCAAAACTACGAAAAGCGCCAGGCGTCCTATTTCGCAACACCTGCAGTCCAGCTAGTCAACGCTCTGAAAGAGTCGACCGGTGAGATTCTGGAGTACGGTTTGGACAAACGCATTGAAAAGCATCGCGAAGTTAGCGAGTGGTTCAAAAGCCACCTGACTGGCGCGATGGGTCTGAAGCTTGTCAGCGCGAACGACGCGGTTTCCGCGCATGGGCTGACGGCAGTGTACGTGAAGGACCCCCCAGCAGCGATTTCCGCGCTCAAGGCGAGGGGAATTGTCATTGCAGGCGGCATCCACAAGGATATCAAGGGCGAATACATTCGTATAGGTCACATGGGCGAGTCTGCCTGCAATGATTCGCTCAAGCATTTGCAGAAGTGCATAGATGCTTTGAAGCAAGCGGCGCTCTAAGGGCGACCAGTATGTATGTATTTAAAAGGTGGCCTAGTCATCGAAGCAATATTTATGGTTTTAGCTGGTATGCCGGAGCGCCTGCTGGGAGCGAATTGCCAAAGGGCGTTTGTGTGTTTTCCGTAATTGCGCACTGCCATTGTGACGCTGGCACTGCGAAAGACAGGTTCAAGTTCCAAAACTAAAAAAATTGTCACTACCTTGCCAATTTATGGTTCTGGCGGAGCAAGCAAAGAGGAGAAAGCAACGCTGCTAGCATTTCACTACAGCTGGATGGGAACAAATTAACAATTCTACGGTTCAAGCTTCGCAGCGGGGCTAAGTGCGCGATTTGGGCCACCGCCAGCAGCCTAAGGCACCCGAAAGTGCAAAGGCGACTTCGCTAACTAGCGCTACCACTGCAGGACCCAAAGCGTCAACTCCGACAAGCTCTAGGCCGAGCCAAAGCTCGGACCCTCTCTCATGCTAGCGATGCCCGTTGAGTCTCTAATGCACGTGACTACTATTTCCTTATCACATATCACATATCACATGATCACGAACCACGTGTCAGGCAATAACACGTGATGAAAGCCACAGCGCCGCCTGCTGCCGTAATCACCACACGAGTCAAATTCCAATTTCAGCCAAGAATCCCAGCTTCCGCACGCGACAGGGCAGAGCCATGCAAGTCTTTGATGCATTGACTCGTTCAGTTACGCTTCAGTCACGATTCCTAAATTATGCACTAAAAGTGTGTAGGGCCGCGAGGAGGCAGATAGCACCGCGTCGGTGGCTCCGCTCCATAAACGCCAGAATGCGGCTGTTGAATTACGGGATCGCGGTGTGTACTCGTGGAGCCCACAACCCAGAACAACGTTTATTGAGCTTGCCATACAAATCATACTTCCAATATAATGTGAAAAATTAAGGTGAAAATCTGGAAAGAAAATTTGGTCTATAAAAGAAGCCATCGGTGTACCACACCCACCTAAGTTCGTCTTAGCAGTCGCAGTATCTCAACTCCACAGGACCAATTGTCTCTAGTTGCGGTTGATTCATCACCTCTATCATCCTGAATAATGCCTTACGCCCTTTCCGACTCCCACAAGCAGCTTGTGTCTGCTCACTTGAGCGAATCCGACCCTGAGGTGGAACAGATCATCAAGGATGAGATCGACAGACAAAAGCACTCTATCGTGCTGATCGCTTCCGAGAACTTCACCTCGACCTCCGTTTTCGACGCCTTGGGAACGCCCATGTGTAACAAGTACTCCGAAGGGTACCCTGGCGCCCGTTACTACGGTGGTAACGAACACATCGACAGAATGGAGCTGTTGTGCCAAAAGAGAGCCTTGGAGGCTTTCCACGTCAGCCCAGAAAAATGGGGTGTCAACGTCCAGACCTTGTCGGGTTCTCCTGCCAACCTGCAGGTTTACCAGGCCCTCATGAAGCCTCACGAGAGATTGATGGGTCTGTTCTTGCCCGACGGTGGCCACTTGTCCCACGGTTACCAGACCGACACCAGAAAGATTTCTGCCGTCTCCACCTACTTCGAGTCCTTCCCTTACAGAGTCGATCCTGCCACCGGCATTATCGACTACGACACCTTGGAGAAGAACGCCATCCTGTACAGACCTAAGATCCTGGTCGCCGGTACCTCTGCCTACTGTCGTTTGATCGACTACAAGAGAATGAGAGAGATCGCTGACAAAGTCGGCGCCTACTTGATGGTCGACATGGCTCACATTTCCGGTCTCATCGCTGCCGGTGTGATTCCATCTCCATTCGAGTACGCTGACATTGTCACCACCACCACCCACAAGTCTTTGAGAGGCCCACGTGGTGCTATGATCTTCTTCAGAAGAGGTGTGAGATCTGTCAACCCTAAGACCGGCAAGGAGGTTCTATACGACCTAGAGAACCCAATAAACTTCTCCGTCTTCCCAGGTCACCAGGGTGGTCCACACAACCACACCATCTCTGCTCTGGCTACCGCTTTGAAGCAGGCTGCTACCCCAGAGTTTAAGGAGTACCAAGACCAGGTCCTGAAGAACGCTAAAGCTCTGGAGTCTCAATTCAAGAAGTTGGGCTACAGACTGGTTTCCGACGGTACCGACTCCCACATGGTCCTTGTTTCTTTGAGAGAAAAGGGCGTCGACGGTGCTCGTGTTGAGTACGTGTGCGAAAAGATCAACATCGCCTTGAACAAGAACTCTATCCCAGGCGACAAGTCCGCTCTCGTTCCAGGTGGTGTGCGTATCGGTGCCCCAGCCATGACAACCAGAGGTTTGGGTGAGCAGGACTTCGTCAAGATTGTTGACTACATTGACAAGGCCGTCCAAATCGCCCACGACGTTCAGCACTCTTTGCCTAAGGAGGCCAACAGATTGAAGGACTTCAAGGCTAAGGTTGACCAAAACATCCAAGACCTGGAGCCTATCAAGAAGGAGATTTACTCTTGGGCCGGCGAGTTCCCACTGCCAGTGTAAGTGCTGCGATTCAAACAGCAAATCGCTCAGTTTCATACCTTGACTCAGATTGATTCTGGTCAAATCTGCATTTTCAACAAATAAAGGAATTCTAGGGATATTATTAGATAACTTGTGTAAACTCACATAAATAATTCAACATTGTGTGCTCACTTTCGAACCCGAAGAGTCTCGCTTCCAGTTATTTTGTAATGTCGGTGATGACCTTCTGACTAGCGTCAACACAGTCAACTTTTAGTGGTCTATTAGACCTATTTACTTTCCCCTAAGTCCGATAGCTATCTTTGGCTTGCACAAGCGTACACAAGACAATTGTGAAGAATTTTTCTGGTACAAAGCATATTCTCGCATTCCGGAACATGCAGAGCATCGGGAATTAATGGCAAGCTTAAAATTCTGGGGTGCATCTGCTTCGATGTACTGAATTTCCAAGACACATCGCATAACTTCCGTCCATTTGTCAGACTACCGTAAAAATTACTAACTGCTTGGGATTTTCATCGCAGCAATGCCGCAGCTGGTTAAAAATTTAGCTTGCTGTGTCATCTTTTCGAAGGTTCAATCGTTCAAGTACGTTGCCTACAGAGTTGGTTCCTTTCTCAGTTACCGGAATTTCCTGCACCGGAATCTTTTGTAGTGAGTGGCCACCATGCGTGAAGACGTAATCATCAAGCGAAAAGAATTCTGGGTTCCTAAACAATAGGTAAAAGAATTTGAGATGCTTTGAGAACCAATCTGCTGGAAGAGCGTCCAATGCTTCATTCTTAAAGATGTTGTTAACAGCCGTCACCTGGCCAACACCTTTAGCACCCGAACTCTTGACAACCTTGAGAGCTGACCGCCAAAGATCTAATCCCGCCTGCCTCCACTCATCTTCTCCTGTGATTCGATACAAATAAAAGATTGATTCAATCGCTTCAGCAGACAAGTTGTAGTTAGGCAATGCTCCGTCAATGTATTCAGGTAGTTCCGAGCCTTCGAACCACTGCGCTGCAAACCTGGAAGGATCTGAAGCTTCCTCTCTATTCGATATGACGTAAGCTTTAGACGGTTTTTCAGTTGAGCCTCCTGCAGAGTCGTTGTCGTCGACTTTAACACCGAGAACAGAATCGGCCTTAGTAGCAGCATGCTTGTCGCTAGGAGGCTGTAAAGGATCAAAGCTGCATGGGGCCTGCAGGCAGCGACCGACATGAAGAGCTTCAGGCATAACGCCCAGTAGTTGGAAAGTGTGGCTACACCCTCTCGTAATTCTGGCCCCCAATTCGATGTATTTTTCCTCGTCGAAAAGCTTTCCCATCAAGGCGAATGAGGAGCCCAGAGCACAGCTGGACTGATGCATTGTAAAGTCAGGCATGATCTTGATAACTTTCTCGTTGGTGAGGGCATCATAATGCGATTCTGTGGACAGGGAGTTCACAAAAGCAAGGCTCTTTAAGTCAGGGTTGGGCAGTGCGGGGGTGAATATCATAAGTTCTTTGATCCTGTCAAAGCTATTCACCAAAAGCCTTGTGAATTTCAAATCACTAGTAGGGTCAAAGCCATTGAGAAGCTGGTAAAACTTGGCCATGTTACTGTAAAACGGCAGACTTCTGGAATCTGCAGAATAGAAGTTTCCGGCGTCGGATGCAGGCCGAAACTTATTCGTTTGAAGACAGTGGACATATTTGCCTTTTTGTATACTTTTCATCACTTTAGAGACCTTAGCATGTTCTCCTGAATCCACCTGCTCTTTAGGCAGCAGGACACAACCAGAAGCGTCTAGGATTGTAGGGAAAAGGTATTCTATGTCAAATTCATCGGTAGAATCCCATGCAACGCTGTAAACATGTTCAATAGCCCTTGTATATTTTTCATCCCTTGTCAACTGCGAGAGACGCGAGAATTCCAGAGGAAGAGAGCCGAGCTGGCCCAAATTGGAGTCTTGCAAGGGAAACCTATTTCTAAGCTTGGAGCTCCAAGCAAATTTCAGCGAAGGGATTCTATTCGGCGTGTCGAATCCGGTGAGCAGAAAATCTGCTAGCTCAACAGCTTTTTCAAGAAGTATCGAGTCCCTATGCCTGGAGAGCTCATATGCGGATATTAAAGATCCCAAGATGCGCTCCACATTCTGAGCAAGATCCACAAGTGGTTCCTGAGACTTGCTGAAATCCAGTTTTTCGATGAATGCCAGCGATTTGTTGATTTCTTCGGTTTGGTTAAGCATGTAGAGCATATCTAGAGACTCGAGCAAGGTAGTAGCCCGTGAGAGGCCTGATGACGTAGGATACCTGGAAAGAGGCTTTAATTCGTCGCTTCCAAGCGCCAAGCGGTAGTAAGCCCTCCATGAGTCCATGAACTGCTCTGTGATCTCACCCAGGACCTTTTGATGAGCTTCCGGTTTGTCGGATGAAGAGAAAGTCCGCGCTTGGATGCGCGGTAGAGTCAGCTTGGGCTTGAGACTGAACGTGTTTTCAAACGGCGACTCGTATCGTACTGGGTAGTAAAGCTTGTGTGTTTCGGAGTCCAGGGCCTGGAATTCCTCACCGGAATACAGTGAAAGATCCGACGAGGTATGCAAAATGGGGAAGTACTTGTTCTTCTCGACCAGAACAGTGGGGTTTCGCAGGGGCTCGTCCAGGTCAGGCGCGACACGAGCCGCTGGCTTTGCCGCGATGGCATCGGCGCTCTGCCAGTCAGCGACAGCCGGGACTTCAGGCGTGGGAGGGAGGCCCTGCTTGTGGATTTGGGGCAGCGACTCGTTCTCTGCGAACGAGTTGAGCGTGTTGACCTCGTTTTCGAA
This sequence comes from Lachancea thermotolerans CBS 6340, assembly GCF_000142805.1. Classification (NCBI taxonomy): domain Eukaryota; kingdom Fungi; phylum Ascomycota; class Saccharomycetes; order Saccharomycetales; family Saccharomycetaceae; genus Lachancea; species Lachancea thermotolerans. The sequence continues at coordinate 1,593,361 of NC_013083.1, read as the reverse complement.
GGTGTAGTAGAGAAGTATCGTCACCGTTCCGCACAACACTATCACGGAGCGGACGCGCCGAAAAAGCGAGACGAACATCTTGGTGTGCGGGGCGCTACAGCTGCGGCGAAGAGAAGCAGAACGTCGTGTCGGTGGCGGCAGGATCAAGCGCCTTCAGATTGGTCCTGTTGAGAGCGCCGCTCAGTTTGGATACAGGGATCAGATTATGCAGATGAACGGCATACATCATCTCGTCGTATCCGGTGATGTGTATAAAAAGAAGGAAACTTTCGCGTACAGAAATAGTAGGGTACGGGCATGAAACGACTCGTGCTCCAAGGGAAGCGCGACGAGGCTAGGCTGCGGTGAGCTGTGGCTTCGTCAACAAGGCGGCAGGCCTGGGGACACATTCCAGACACTATACGACCGCGGCTTTTTTGCAGAGCATTCGTGTTCTTTTTCGTACAGGCTAAATCTGGAGTTCGATTCCTTGGCCCCGCGTTTAGTCCCGATTATAAAAAGAGAGCCTGCGGCATGGAAACTGGCTATGGACAAAAAGCACGATAAGATCAATCAACCATGGCAATCACGTGACCATAGGAGAGGAATCGGAAAATCGCGCCGGATCCGCTTCTCAAGAGCCATGGCGCCACATGACCCCACTACAGCAATCAGGCCACCAATTGAACCAGCCTTGCCTCCCCAAGGCACTCATCTCGCAGTCCATCCAAGCCGGTATCTACCAAGCGCCCATCAGAAAGATCTTTTTTTTTTCTCAACGTGCACGAATGCTGATAGTATTTGAGGCGCGCTGCTGCTCAGACGCTGCGCAGCACCAGATAACGTGGCAAATTGCCGGCAGGCGATCGAGGCCTAGGCAGAGATTGACACCAAACTCTCGTTGGCTATCGCGTGTGATTCCAGCCACGCCTAGAGGTCGCAGGGGCGCCCGCCAGAGAAGAGCTATGTGGCGTAAAATAGGGTGTTGGCGGAGAAGAGCCAAGATCTGCTGCCGCAATAACCGCAGGCGGGCGAGAGACTCGCATGAAAGTGCATCGGTACCGTTGCTGATCAATTGGCGCTGCTTTGCGAATCGGCGTCCGACCGCTTCCGGTTGTAATGCTCCTGGTGCATGTCCAGGCACCGGCATGTCGTCAGCATTCGGCGGATCCATCGCCAGACTGGGTCCGGCCGGTGAGGTCCGGCCAGAACTTCGCAAGCACCAACAATCGAGTCCGATGCAGCACGTTGGTACCGCATTACCAACAGTCGCTCTACAGGAAAAGCTCACAGCAGGAACATCCGCAAGACGCACAGGAGCGAGGCAAAGTGGCGTGTACAGCCACAGAACTGTGCTATATGAAATGTCAAGTGGTGGCTTGTGCGTCTAGGCCCTGTCGCGCGCACTTGGCGCTGTTTCCACCGGCTCAAGTGTACCTCGCGCTAGGCGGATCACCAGGCGCACGTGGCCTCCGCGGTCTCGCGCAGAGCGCGGGCTCCGGCCCTTAGCTCTGCGTTTGTTCCGCTCTGCGGCTACGTCATGCCCTCGAGTACAAGGGCTTCCGTGTGCTATGACCGGACTTCTCTGCAAGGCATGAGGCGCACGCCTGCGATGTCGGTCGTTTCTTGTTTGTTCGAAGCCGCGCGGGCGCGTCCCCGCTAATCAATTGAGCTGGCTTATTTAACTGGGCCCGTGACTCGTTTTCCAGCGGCTCATCGCGCACGTAGAGCCCGCCACCAAGCCCGAACCGTCCACCAGACGGTGCGATCTGGGCGTTTGTTCAGAAGAGCTCTAACAGCGACTCCCCATAATGGGCCGACGCGTCGTGCCTGTGAGTCCATTCTGAACGACACAGCTGTTTCAAGTTAAGGTTTCCGCACCGTAGCTTAGATGGCATTAGGTCACTTAGGCGGCAGAAGCTACCGCGATACGTGCGTGCGTTCAGAGCGTGCGTTCAGTCGACAATGCTGCGCACAGCGCTACGCTGCGGTGTACGCGGTTGTTCCTCACGCCCAGTGCACCTAGAGAGTCCCACGCGCAGAAGAACTACGAAGGTGCCGCTGCCCGCGCTCAGGCCGCAGCGGGCACGGGCGGAGGCACGAGACAGGGGAGAAGAGGAGCGCAGCGAGGGGCCTATCACCCCAGTGAGCACTGTAGGCAAGCCGATGTTTACGGTACAGAATGAGGGGAGCGGTGTGCAGCGCTGCTAGACGCTCGTAGTAGTAATGGCATTACCAGGAACGGCGTGCTGCCGGCTGCGCAGCGGGCTGCGCTCCGGGCCCACTGGGCGACGCTCCCGGTCAACCAGGCTTGTTTTTTTATTGTTGATTTTCCATTTGTTCCTTGTACACTTTTTTTAGTTTTTTTTTTTTTTGTTTTTGCTTTCTGTGCTTTTAATTTTTCCTTGGTTCCGGAAAGCGGCCCGTTTGTTAATCATGCATGCGACGAAGGCTCGGGCCCTCGAGCCATAAGCCTGAAAAGCGCGCTGCGATGGGCCGCCTTTAGCAGGGATATACAATTAAGAGAAGCAGGCCCCGAGCGCTCCGACAGGATCTTGTGCATCCTGAGGCCACGACACTGGACCCACACGCATCCGCCTCCAGTGAAAAGTACTCACGTGCCATCAGCACTTCCGGTGGACCCACCGTACACACGAACGCCGTGGAAAGTGAACAGATCCAAGCACCGCGCGCAGCCGAGACTCTTACCGTCCCTCGCACTCTCCTTCACCACAGCCCGCACAGCGCGCGCCGCCCAGCACCGCCCAAGCTTGTGCCACCGCCCGCCTCTGTAGCCCTGTGTCCGAGCGCGCACACTCGCCGCCGCGTCCTCCAGCCCTTCGCATTCTCCCCGACACGTGACACAGCTCCTCCCGAACCTCGCATCCGGACGCCCAGCTTTTCATGAACCATGCGCTGATGCGCAGGCCCGCGCGCACCATCTGACGCAACGAGCAGGACGTGCTCCTGGTCTCGCTGCTCACAGAGCACCGCGACCTGCTGCGCTCCGCGCCGCTTCACCCAGGAGGCCGTGTGCAGAAGCGCTTCTGGGACCTCATTGCCCACGAACTCACCGCCCGTTACCACGTGGTGCGCAACGCCCGCCAGTGTAAAGACCGCTTCAAGCTTTTGCACACGCGTGGCACACGTAACATGCACAATGGCGTCGACCCGCAGACGGGGGTCGATGCACTGTGTCTAGACCTGACCCGCCTGTTCTATTTGGACTCCCGCAACAACATCGCGCTGGCGGACAGCCCAGACTGCGACGTGCCTGCAGAAGCCGCGCCGTCCGCCGCGACCGAAAACGCTGACGACGCGGCGGCACCCAGCACTGCCACAGCAGCGGCTGCTGCTCCCGTAAGCAGCAGCGCCTCGAGCGCAGCGGCCGGCGCCGGCGCAGGCCGCCCTGGATCCAACCGCAGCGGCAGCGGCGTAAGCGTCGTAATTGGCGGTCCCGCGCAGCCTGGGCCGGGACCCCTGCACAGCCTGGCGCACAGCCACGACATGGGCGCCGCCGCCGCCACTGCGAGCCCCATGCCGATGAGCGATATGCGCGAGCCAAGTCCCATCACGTCCGACGACGGACAGCCCGCAATGCCGCTGCTCGCGCCCAGCTCTGCGGCCGTGCCCGCGTCCCTGGCGCCCTTCGCGCCAGACTACACCGATCCGCAGATCCAGCTGCTCATGGACCAGGTGCTCACGCTGGACCGTCAGGTCGCAGACCTTTACGCCCGCATCGACGACCTCGCTCGCAGCATGGACGAGCGCCTAGGCCCGCGCACCTCGCTGCCGGCACACGACCCTGAGGGGCCCAAGCCCGCCGCGCCAGGCCCTTCTCACCCGGCCGCGCCGGCGCCGGCGCCGCCGCGGCGCCCCCCACGTGACGACCCCGTCGCACGTGCCTTCTTCGCGCAGTCGCCGCCGCTGGCGCCGCTGGCGCCGCTTGCGTCTGTGCCCCTGTCTCACACCAGTCCGAACCCGGCCTCGCACCCGCACGCGCACCCGCACGCGCACCCGCACGCACTGCCACCGGCGTTCCGGCCCGCGTTCCCGCCTCCAATGCCCGACTCGGCACCCGAAACCCCGCCCCCGCAGGGTCCGTATCGTCCGCTCGGTCAGCCAGACGCGCGGTCCAGCTCACGTGGGCGCGGCCGGAGCTCTCGCTGAGCGAGGGGAGGCGAGTACGTTGATGACTCTGTAACCGCTCTGTACATATCCAGTCTTACGTCACATATGACACGAATGTAACGAACCTTCTATGCATGCAGTAAATACGCACGTGCGTTCGTTTCCTGCTGTTTCTCGAAGCCTGGTCCGCAGACAATGCAGACGGCGGCGCATAAGGTGCGCGCGATTTTTAATCGGCCCTGCGTGCTGTGTTTGCGTTCCTGCGGTTTTTTTTTTTGGCGTAGGTTGGGGGTTCGCGCCCGCGCGGCGTGCTGCGAGTCGTTTCCTTTTTTTGGGAGGCACCGCCGACTCGGTGCCTACGCTGGTCGCAGTGAGTTTCTTTTGCGCGAGATTCCAGAAGAAGGCCATGTGGCGACGTACCGTAGAAGTGAGTTTTAACCTTCAAATTTACCGTTGCCGTACAACCATCTACGTGCTGTGTCAGGCGTGCCTGCAGCTACGAAAATGCATAGCCGCGAGCGGGTCGCACTATCTGCGGAAGGCTCGAGCTCATGCAGGTCGAGCTATCAAGCGGCTGGGGCAGGTGACATAGTTCGGAGCATCTCTGCACCGCACGGACAATACGCCTACAAGATATAAAAAGGGCGGCGACGCGCCAACTCCGGCGCTCAAGGAATCTGGCCTACTCCGGTAGACATCAGCCCCCACCCTCGCTCTCTCACATGTCTCAAAACGCTTCGGACATCTTAAGGCTGCCCGCCATGGCCTGCAGCGCGGAACAGCAGGTCTCGGGTGCGCCATCGTCGGTGTGCTCGTCGCACTCCAACCTCACCTCGTCGCCCGCGGACTCCGGGGCGAAGCTCGACAAGAGCGAGCAGCCCGGCCTGGCCGTGGCCTGCACGCGCCGCGCGCGCAACTTCTGGTCTGTGCACGAGGACACGGTGTTGGTCGCCACGATCATCGACAACACCGCGTTCCTGCGCGGGCCGGCCAACACGCGCCCGCGCAGCCGCTTCTGGCTGCACATCAGCTTCGAGCTCAAGGTGAGGCACGGGCTCAGTCGTAACAAGCGCCAGTGCCGCGACCGCTTCAACCTGCTCTTCTGGAAGGCGGTGCGCGACCACCGCTCCAGCCGCAAGGACCTAAAAAAGCTGGACCGCCTGCTAGCCCAGTGCTTGACCATCCTCTACATTGACAAGAACAACGTGATCATGCTCAAGGAGCAGGCTCCTTCGTCCGCCGCAACGCCCTGTGCGTCGGTCACTTCAAACGGCACATCTGCCCTCGTACATTCTTCGGTACCGCATGCCAACAGCGGCGGGTCCGCTGCCGCCGCCGCCACGGGCGACGACCCTCTGCATAGCCCTCCGCGCTGCACGCTGAGCCCTACCACGCCCCAGGGCTCACTTGTTGGTTCCTCGGCTGACCTCGCCGACTCCAGCTTCGAGGCCTTTTCCGAGCTAGCCGCGGGCCTGCAGCAGCAGGTCTCCTCGCTCAACCAGCGCGTCGAGGAGCTGTGCGGAATGCTCGCCATGGAGCGCTCCCGCGTGGATTACTTACTTACGGCTCGCACCGGCGTCGAGTCTCCCAGCCTGTACCAACCCCCGCTCCCAATGAGCCACGACATGCAGGTGCAGTGCAGTGCAGGAGTCTCGGCCACTGCCTCGGCCGCCAACAGCGTTTTCGCGCCCCCTGCGAACCAATATCTCGCCATGACATCTCCGTATCTGGCAGTGGCATCCCCATACTCCAGAGCCGCCAACCTGTGATACCTGAGGCCTTTGCATAATGATAGAAACACCACACACATCCTCATTCCGTCACACCCCACGACCCGCGGTTGGAGCACCGGGCGAGCCGCAAACAGTAATCCCGAACTAATTAATACAGCAACAATTACCATATTGGCATATCCGGGGCTCGCCCTGAGGCGCCCCGGACAACTATTGCATTCCCGACGCGCACGAGCGTTATGTACCTACGTACGACCATGTGAACAACGTTTAGATAGACTACAAAACCTGCGCCGCCACGCGCGCTCTCTTGACTTTTCCGGCCCGTGTCACCGGCTCCCCGCAGAATTCCGGCCCGCTGGCGCGCGCCGTGCGGCCGGCACAGGCGTTCCCTGCCGCGACGCTTTTCTAGGTGCCGCGCGTATGCGCGGAATGTACCGGCAAGCATTCTCATCGAACACCGCGGGGGAATGTGCGTGCAGGTTCTAGGGGTCACGTGGGAGAGCTATTCGCGGCTCTGCTAGTGGCAGCTGAGCAAATTAGCACGCATTGCGCACGGCAATACGCATGGCATTGCGCACGGCGTATTGCGCATACAGGGGAATGCGGCGCTCTGGCCAGATTCCGCCCGCATTTTTCGGGAACTCCGCCCGATTTACGCTCTACTTGTGGATTTTCGAAATAACAGCGGGGCTTGTGCCTCCAGCCCTGCGAGCAGGGGCGGAGTCTTTTGCGAAGGGGCCCTGTTGTCGTCTCTTTCCACGTCGGATTTCCCTCTCCTGGGTGTGCGTGTTCCATGCATGCGTCAGCCGCCATCATCGGAGTGTTCATGCTGCGGTTCGCATTGTGCCTGTCGACGACCTCTGCAACGTCTTTGTGGTCACCTCGCAGCAGCTAAAGTCACGGTTACGGGTTTATCGGAAGCGCACTGCGTATTCGCCAATGGCAGGCGGAGGCGTGGATGTGTGGGCGGGTGCCTAGCCAGTGCGTGGCAGCTGCGTCGCCAGGTCCTCACGGGGTGCCACGCGGGCTCATATAGGCATGCGGACTCGCGTAGGCACGCATACGAACCTATAGGTTCATAGCAGGAGTCTATGACTGCTAGAGGGCTCGCGGCGCGACTCCGATAACTCGTGCGGCTGCATGCGTTGCCCTTTGTTGCGTGCTGCTGAACTGCCACAGGCAACGCGCAGGCGCGTTAAGAGTCTCGTCGAAAGGAAGCGCAGATCCATTGTGCGCGGGGCCCTCTACGAGTGACTGTGCGGCGGTGCCTTCTATAGCACAGCGCCGCCGCGTGTGCATGCATCGCAATCGGAATTATTACGTGTAGATGAGAGCGGACTCTATGCCCATAGGCTTTCAACGCCTATCTCACCTTCCGTGCCTTTGTGCCTTGCCGATCCCTTGCCCTTTTCTTGTCCTCGCCCCCACCACGTTCCACAGGTGGAAAAGCCCACTTGCACTCCGGCGTGAAGGCTTCTATATATTGTGGGCGCCAATAAGTGCCAAATTCGTCCCGAGGCTCGTGCGAGGAACATCGCACAACCATGCAAGCTTTGTCCATGGCCCTTCCATTGCAACGCATCGATTCTTCCGTATATGACTTCCAGGCGCTCTCGGACGGCAACTACCTGCCGCTGGACGCCGCCAGCTTCTCGTCTGGCATGGAGCACGACGACGAGCCCGAGTGCGAGCCCGACCACGCGTACGCGCCGGCGCCGGCGCTGCCGGCGCCTGCGCTAGGCCCGGGATCCGAGCATGATCACGTGCGCCATCGCACCCAGTTCACACGCGCGCACGACTCGCTGCTTCTGCACGTCGTGCTCATGAACGGGCACCGCCTGGCGTGCGACCCCAAGTCCAAGTCGCGCCGCCTGTTCTGGCACCACGTCAGCACGGAGATGGCCACCAGCTTCGGCGTCCACAAGAACAAGCGCCAGTGCCGTGATCGCTTCAAGCTGCTGTTCCAGCGCGCCACGTCGCAGAACCAGTTCGAGAGCGACACCGCGCGCGCGCCGCCCACTACGGAGCTCGACCGCCTGCTCCGCACCTGCTTCCACACCTTCCGCTTCACGGAAGCGAAGGAAATAGCGCTGGCGCACGCAGGCCCCGCGCAACACCTACACGTACCGCCAACGGCGCCCGCGACGGCGCCTGCCACGGTATCGCCGCTGCCGTCCTCCGGCATGGCCACAATGATAAACACGCCTGTCTCGCAGCCCGAGTTCTGCGAAAAGGCCACCCCAGCTCCCACAACTGCACCCGCTTCTGCTTCTGCAGTGGCGCAGGGCTCCGCCGCATGGGTACCGTCCCCATCTTGGGAGACTCAGACTGTGCTCGCCAGTATCAGCTCTCTGCAGCGGCAGATCAACCAGCTCTCGTCGCAGATCGACGCGCTCTCCAACGTGGTTAGCATGAGCCGGATGCAGCCCCGCCTCTACCAACCAATGTACACCGGGCCCGTTAACGACTCGATGTAACTGGCTTCATGGCCAGCTTAATGATTTACGTCTACGATTTATAAGGCATCTATATTCAATTCACAAGGCGCGGTGAGCGCGGTAATGTTCTATAGATTCGCATTCCTGGGTGACATTTCTTGCCCGACATTCCCAACCAAGGACTTTTCAGCCGGTGCTACTGAACAAGTATTCAAACAAACATTTCTGAGAGTGTTACCGAAGTTATCGGTTCGAATGATCGGTTCGAACGATCGGTTCGACTTAAACATTCTGAGATGACATTCTGAGTTAGCATTTTTGAGTTAAATTTCGAGTCACTTTTGAGTTATTGTTGAGTGTGACAAGTGAGTTACAAATGAGTTAGTTTTTGGAATTGGCGCCAACGTACATCGCTACCTCTCCCAATACTCAAATTTCTCTAGGATTACAAGCAGGGCTGTCCCCGCAACTCTGTGTTTCCGCCAACGTAGGGCTGGTTTCTGCTTCATGTTTATCTGATACGCTTGCAGCTGTCTGAATATATTACCTGCACACAGTTTCAGTCCCAGTGTCCCCTTTTTTTTGCACAGCATGGCCTCTTCCTACACCGTAAGGGTCAATGACCACGAGTTCCTGAGCGAGTCTGTCATGGATGAAAAGTCAGTCGTATACTTCCGGCACAGCGAGCGGCTGAGCAAGAAAACGCACGGTCTGTCCTGCGCCCTGGCGGACGGCGATCTCGAAGCCCTGGCGGCCCTGGGCCGCGACACTGATGGGTTTCTCAAGCACGAACTCCGCGGACCCGCGTGGCTTGCGCTGCTCAAGTCGCGGCTGCCCTTTGACACCGCCAGTAGCAGCAAGAACGGGGGCGGTGATCCACATCGCGACGAGCACCAGATTGCCCTGGACGTGAAGCGCTCCTTTGGCGATATCAAAGATGACAATGCCAAGGCTTTTTTGCGTCACGCTTTGGAGCGCACCATCGTCAGGGTCCTCCGGGCGTTCCCGCAGCTCAGTTACTACCAGGGCTACCACGACGTCTGCGCCGTCTTCGTCCTGGTTTTCGCCCACGCCAGCGCCCCAGGTGTCGGACACAACCTCAGTGCCTCAACGAGCAGCACGGCTTCTGCAGAGGGTATGGACGCGCCGCACGATTCAGACGGTTCGGACATCTCTGAAAGTCTCAGTTCGAGCTCCATTTCCACAAAGCTTGCCGACGACTCGCTCCTGCTTGTCGACAGTGAGCAGCTCTTCGAAGCCGTGGTTATTTTTACCCTGCTGTACTTGCGCGACTTCATGATGAACTCCCTTACCTTTACGATCGACCAATTGGCTCTCATTCCACTCATAGTCAAGCAAAAAGACTCTTACTTCTATCGAACCTTCCAGCTTGACAAAATTGATCCCTTCTTCGCACTCTCCTCTATTCTTACCTTATTTTCACACGACCTGAGACCTCAAAGCGATGATGCGCCGAGCATTGTATTCCAAGTTTTTGACCTTGTCATTTCCGCGAACTCTATGATGGTGCCCCTTGTTGCTTATAGTTATCTCCTGTTGGCCAAAAAGGATGATCTTCTGTTAAGGTACAAAGAGAATATCGATAACTTCGACAATAGCACCGATCTGATACACGGTGTAATTCAGCAGGAAATGATTGCTGGGTCCAGCGTTCAGCTCTGGAACGACATCCTTGATGCAAGTAGGAATTCTTCTCTCGAACTGCCCAGAGAGTCAAAGAAAATCCTAAACAAATACAGCGTGCTACTAACAAACTCTCGCGGGCCGATACTGTTAGAGGAGGTTTTGACATGGCTATCCAGAGAAATTTGCCTCAATGAATCTGTGGGATCACGGAACGCCAGACTGGACAATAAGAAGTCGCCGGTTCCCAAATGGAGGCTGCTTGCGCAAGGTAGAGGCTCTATCTTAGTAAAATTCTCTCTCTTTATTGGGGTGGCCGCAATCTTATTGAAGCTGTATATGCAGTCGCTTGAAGGGCATCAAGGGCATCGTCGCATCGAGCTGTACTTTGACCAGATAAAATCTCTCAAGTTCCTAGGGCTTACTCAACCACGGAGAGTTTGGCTAGATCCTCTGAAAACCTTGTTGAAGATAGGCCGGACCTAGCTCACACAAGCCTTTCAGAGCACCTCAATCTCTGTATAGAATCCTCTACGTTGACCGTTAGACAAGTAATAATAATACACGCCTGTTTTATCTCTTTTTGAACCTATTCTACATCTATGTCATATATCAACGTAGCGTCGGTAGATATACCCTGCCAGCCTCTGTCACCGCTGGTGCTGATTAGAAAGCGGCAAGTTGGATCAACGTAAAGGTTCGATATCATACCTCCATGATGCCCCGGAACGATCAGGAACGGCACTTTGCTGGATCCGTACTGAGACACGTCATATATTCTTACGTTATCGTAAGAGGCGCATAGAACATGTTTATTGTTAGGCATTGCCCGGACACAGGAGACAGGACCTGATATGCTGGGGAATTTTAAGGTTTTAGATGGATTCAACCCCATTTTCAAGTCGTATTCTTCGACTACAGCATTTCTTCTTCCCGCATATATACGATCACCATCCGTAGACCAGCATGCCGACATGCACCACGGAGGTACTTGATTTCCACGTATCAAATTTAGAGCAGGTTTTGTTGAAATACGGCGGTCCCAAACTTGAACAGAACCGTTGGTGCACGAGGCCAAAAAGGTATTCTCATCGTAAACAGTCCTCAGTGTTGTTTGAGATATCTCGTCTTTGGAAAGCGGTTGACTTTTTGGTCCGTCTTCCGGCCTGGCAGGTTCCTGCGCGCTTTCTTGGGCTCTGCGCTTCTCCTCTTCTTCTTCATCGCCAAAAAGCGAGTCGAGATCATCATCGTCTCTCTTAATTTGAGAGTCCTCTCCTCCAGCACTATCTTCTTTGTTTGTTGCACTGTCGATTACTACAGTTGAATATAACGGTCTAAATTCCAAAGAAGATATTTGTGCGGTAGAGCCTCGAAATTCATTGACACACTGACCCGAGTTCAAGTCCCACTCCAAGATTTGCTTATCCCAACCACCGCTGATAAACTTGCTCTCATCATTGTTGATTTTCAACTGATTAACGGTACTCGTGTGTTTCTGAAAATAGTGTGCTATATGGCCCTCCATATAGCGACACCCTTGCATTGTGATACCTCCGTTTTCGAGCCCACTTAGAAGAAAAAGGCATTCGCTCTGAACATCAATGGCGTGCACTGGCGATACTGCCGGCTCATATTCCTTCCCCGTTTTGGACAGCTTCAGACTATTGCGCTGCTGCGGTACCTCGTTTTCCCAGTAAGAAAGTAGTATCCCTGCATTCGATATAGATTCAACCAAAGAGTGTTTTTGTAGAATTGTGAGGGACAGCTTTCCCTCGATTGTGTTGAGAAAATCGAATTTCCTTACATAACCATCTTGTCCGCCAAGAAATAGGTACTTTAGTCCTTTCGACATTGCCATGCTGTGTACATGAGTCTGGATGGGGATAGCTGCTGTTGGGTAGATTGAGTATACGTCTGCAAGTTTCGCCGAGTTGTGGAGTTGTGTGTAATATTGATGGATCTTCTCGAACGCGGAGGGACCACGGGAAGATTTCTCCTTTGCAATTTCCGAGCTGCGCCCGTCGAGAGTTCCATTGCCGTCCCGCGCTCCCTCTGTATCTTTACGTGCGCCGTTGCCTGCGGCGTCTTGGGTGTCTTCTTCATTCGGGTTTTCGTCATTATCGTCGTTTTCGTCGTTTTCGTCGTCCTCCGCATCCATGTCTTCATCTTCATCCTGGTTAGGATCCTGGCTTTGCTCTAAATCATCGTCCTGATCGTCCTGATCGTCCTGATCGTCTTGATCATCTTGATCGTCCTGTTCATCGTCTTCCTGGTCCTGTTCTTGCTCGTCTCCTCTGCCCGCTATATCTTCCATTTCTTCATCCAATTCCTCGTCTTCCTCCTCTTCTTCCTCTGCAACATGGTTCTCGTTGAGAATGTCACCTACTCCATCCATGGTTGACTATTGCCGGTGATCGTTAGATGTTCTGTTACCAGAAGCCCGTCAATGCTGTGAATACATTCAGCCGATGATATAATAAAGAGCGGCGCCTAAGATATATCATGCTACACGAATATCGAGCAATCTATCGGCCGCCGCTCTTGGTATCGTAACTACAGCCTGGAGTCTCCGAAGTGTGCTCTCAGGATGCCCTGTTTCTCTAAGTATTTACGCGATTTTTCTTTCCCTGCAAAAGAGTCATGTTGGGAAACGAGATACCACGCTCACTTTAGGCAGATCGTTGCGTACAAACGAGAACCAACACACTGCCAATTAGATTATCAAAACAATTGTCTATGCGCCAGGTTGGTTACTGCGATGTCTGCTTGCACTTGCTACGTACTTGGCGTTTGAGAAAAGTGGTTTACAATGTGATGATCGGATATCTGGCTAAATGAATTTGGGTCACCAGCTGATTGAAAAAGGCGTTCATTTGGCTCATGATTCAGGAACCAAAGAACGCAGATGTTGGCCTTCTATCGACTCGCTCAGACTTTCGTCCATCTTACAACTGAACAGGTTACTATATACGAGTATCGCTGGCCTAGGAAAGCAGCGTTGTCTGTGCTAGTAACATGCGCGAGTTAGCACCGCTGATCCTAGCAATCTAGAGCAGTGTGACTACGTGAGAAGAGTCCACAACTGCAGCTTCTTCTCTTTTGTATGGCAATTTTTGTCACATGAGGGAACTGCATAAAAAATAGCGTGTTCGAGAACCTTTGAGATTCCCTGGACATTTAAAGCCTGTGAAAAAAGTGACCTTAAGAGCACCTCAATTGGTCTTTTTGCAACATTTCCAAGTCTCGAATCATGTCTTTAGCTGCCGAGGTCAGGGATCTGACTTACAAGTTTCCCCACAGCGATAAAGCGTCGCTCTGCAACATTGAGATCGAAATACCCTGGAATACTCGCACTCTGATAATTGGGTCCAACGGTGCAGGGAAGTCTACGCTGCTTAAGCTGCTCAGTGGAAAGCACCTGTGCCTCACAGGCAAGATCAGGGTTAACGGCCTTGACCCGTTCAGCCCACACTCAATGCACCAAAACGAGGCCGACGAGTGCCAGATCACGACGTACTTGGGCACTGAGTGGTGTCACATGTCTATCATCCACCGCGACATTGGCGTCCTGGAGCTGCTCGAGAGTATCGGGTTCCACGCGCACCGCGAGCGTGGCGAAACACTCATAGATATCTTAGACGTGGACGTCAACTGGCGCATGCATCGCCTCAGTGATGGGCAAAAGCGCCGTGTGCAACTAACGATGGGCCTTTTGAAGCCTTGGCGTCTGCTGCTACTTGACGAGGTGACTGTGGATCTCGACGTCCGTGCCCGCAGCCGCCTGCTGTCATTCCTAGAACAGGAGACGAAAGCGCGCCGCTGCAGCATCGTATACGCGACCCACATTTTTGATGGCCTTGCCGAGTGGCCCGACAGAGTCGTACATTTGCGCGACGGTCGCATCGTTCAGCAGCTCTCGTACGCAGAAGAAGTACGCTTCAGCCGCGAAGACAGCTCCGTCGTGGAGCACAACGATAACTCCGTCACCATTGGCTACGCCAAGTCATTACACCCGCTGGCGCTGACTTGGCTCTCTCAAGATGAGACATCTAAGAAATGAAATATGATCACTATCCTGCCAATGCCTCCCATTGTTAAGCATTGGTGTTCGATTGTTCTTGTTTTGTTTTCAGAGCCTATAAACGCTGTTCTCGGCCCCGATACGTTCCCGTCGTCCCTAAACGGCGCCAACCGGCCCACTTTCCGCCATTATCGTTCGATTCCCAAGCTTCTCTCGCTTTTAGGAGTTCGTACACGGTGAAGCGTTGGGTGTCGTTTAAGTTCCTCGAGCGACGCCGAAAAAAAAACGAGTGCCAAACGACCGATGTGAAATATATAAGCTTCTCGCGGGTGAAGATAGATCTAACTACAGAGTTGTATCGTTGATATCTGGCTACAGGCAAGGTTCACGGTCTGCAACTAACAAAAAATAAGCCCCAATGGATTTAGTGCTTGAGTTTTTCGACTCCTATGGACTGGACTACGTGTATTCGCGTACTTTGCCTGCGCAGCTGGCGTCCAAGTTCCCCGCGCAGTGGCAGTCTGCCCTGTCGCTAAACCAAGGCCTTGGCAACCTCACCACCGTGGGGACCTCAAACGGCGATGTGTACGGTTACGCGCCATATTTGTTCAAAATGAGCGACTACACCTTTCAGTCGCTGCTGCCTAGATACAACGTCCTGAGACAGTTTCTGTCTCTGACAGTGATTACCACTATTTTCGGGTGGCTGTTGTACTTTTCCGTCGCCACCTTCTCTTACGTATTCATCTTTGACAAGGCTGTGTTCAACCACCCCAGATATCTAAAGAACCAGATGTCGTTGGAAATCAAGCAAGCTATGTCCGCCATCCCTTTCATGGTGCTGCTAACTGTGCCATGGTTTTTGTTGGAACTGCACGGCCACTCCAAGCTCTACATGACAGTCGACACCCAGAACCACGGCATCCGTCAGTTGTTGCTGGAGTACGTGTACTTCCTGATGTTCACTGACTGCGGTATTTACTTGCTGCACAGATGGCTGCACTGGCCTCGTGTCTACAAGGCGCTTCACAAGCCTCACCACAAGTGGCTCGTTACCACACCTTACGCTTCCCACGCTTTCCACCCTGTCGACGGCTACTTCCAGTCCTTGCCATACCACGTTTACCCAATGTTGTTCCCTCTCAACAAGGTTTCATACCTGATCCTTTTCACTTTTGTGAACTTCTGGACTGTAATGATTCACGACGGTGAGTACCTCGCTAACGACCCAGTGGTCAATGGTGCCGCTTGCCACACCGTTCACCATCTCTACTTCAACTACAACTACGGCCAGTTCACCACTCTGTGGGACAGACTAGGTGGTTCTTACAGAGAGCCTGACAGAGAGTTGTTCAACAAATCTCTAAAGAAGAGTACCAAGACTTGGGAGGAACAGATCAAGAAGATGGAAGTCATCAAGAAGCAGGTTGAGGGTGAGGATGATGGCTACAGAGTATACGGTACGGAGGAAAAGTTCAAGAAGATGAACTGAGAATGTGAGATTAGCACTGCAAGCTCAG
The DNA here is from genome assembly GCF_000142805.1 of Lachancea thermotolerans CBS 6340. Taxonomy (NCBI): domain Eukaryota; kingdom Fungi; phylum Ascomycota; class Saccharomycetes; order Saccharomycetales; family Saccharomycetaceae; genus Lachancea; species Lachancea thermotolerans. Next base: position 1,577,892 of record NC_013083.1, on the reverse strand, counting down.
TGCCTCGGCTCTTCAATTCATGTAACGCTTTATGACCTTTTCGCACCCTGCACTCTTTAACATACATAACTTCAACATGACTTCCCACGTTTGTTAGTGATATATTGTAACCTAAATATGAAGGAGGCAAGTTTGGTGTTTATGGGCGCCGGATGCCTGCGATTGATTGACACAGCTACTCTCACCTTCTGTCGCCCTTGGCAGTATTGCTTCGTTTAAGTGCGACACGTCAGGCGTGATTAGCATATACCACAAATCAGGCACTTTGATCATCTAACGGACTACATGCACAGGCCCTGCGTTTCGAACTTTACCGATTTCGCGTGCTTTCCCAATGACTGCAGATGTTGGAGAGCTGGTAGCGTCTACAAAGTTCTCAAGTATTAACAAACTAGGGGCATATGCATACAAGAACACGCTTGTCGAAACGGTAGTGAAGCCGCATGATCCTATGTGCGAGCTTGCCATACTTAAGAAGTTACAAGACCCTGGCAGCCCATATGTAATTGAACTGGTCTCTTCTAAGGTCTCTCAGGGAGTGGTAACTCTTGGCTTTCCTTACTACAAGCAAAATATGTATGAATACATGCGTGCTCAGTATCAAAAGCGCCGGTGGAACCCTTACCTGCTGGCTACCCAAGAGCAAAGCACTCTACAGCTGTCTAATAAGTTGGATGCTAATCTCGCGGTCGAGTATTTTAGGCAGCTTGCGCATGCTCTGGCATATATTCATTCAAAGAAGGTAATTCATCGCGATATAAAGCTACAAAACGTTATGGTAGATACAGAGGCTGGGGATAACGCGCCTCACCTTGTTTTGATAGATTTTGGGATTTCATATGACCTTGACAACCCGCAGGAGCCCGCAGATGCTAAAATTACCGATGTTTCGACATCGATTTACAAAGCACCCGAACTTCTGTTTAGTGTCAAAAACTACACATACGCGGTTGACATTTGGGCGCTATTGGTACTTGTATCTCAGCTTCTTCAGTCTAATAGTACGAGCGAGAGATACGTCCCTGCTTTCGTGGAGGACGGCTCCGAAGGATCAAACCTTGGGAGCGACATCCGGTTGATTTCCTCGATTTTCGAGCAACTAGGCACACCAACATTGGAACAATGGCCGGAGGTACGTGACCGTGGCTCTCCCGCATTCGCTGGTATGTTTGGAACTTCGGGAGATGGTCGGTACGTTTTAAACCGATCAAAACCAGAGTGTTTTGACGCTTGTATGCGCCTTTTCCCGAAGCTTGAGGAGCTGAGCGAGCCCATAAGATCCAGTGTGATTGAATGCTTGCTTAGGATGATGCCGTTTGAATCCACTGAGCGAGCGACCGCGAGCGAGCTTGTTGACTTGCTTGCAGAATGCCAAACGTGATAATTTGAGAGCACGTCGAACACTACGTTTAGGTTTGAAACTTTCTTTCTAGCTCAAGGAACCTCACCAACCCATTTACGCGCTGGAGCTCTCTAGAGTTGATGAGCTGTTGCCTTGTTAATTCTTCCACTGTTGCGTCTCTACTCCGGCGGGGCTTGGTTGGGGACTGGGTAGCGGCGCTCTTCAGCTTTTTGGCTCTTGCATCGTTCCAAATTCCGGGAGTTGACGGGGTCGTTGGAGACCGCTTGTGTGCGGAGGCTTCAGTCATCGCGGATGATAGTTACCTCGAAGAAGAGGGGCCGTTGAGCTTTTGTGAGAACATTTTAAAGCTAACTTTCACGTGACACGCCCAACTCAAAGTGTCGGCGCCAGCTTTTGGTAATTACCTCCTCGTAGCTTGCATAAGTGGAACACTCTTGAGAAGCCGCGCTGTAAATACAAGCGAAGGCTTGGGTTTGTTGGCCGGCTTTAGGCAAAGCACAGCTGCGGAGCGATAGTGTTGGTGCCCAGAAGCCCACGGTTTCTCTATATCTACAGAAAACTAAATGAGAATGAAGCTTAATAGAATCCAAATTTTAAGGCGTGAAGAATAATACGAGTACACAGAAGTGATTGGTTGTAGATGCAGATATGCCCTCGCAAATATCCGGCGTATTCGCATCGGACTATGCAATTTTTCATAACAGGTCGTGTTAAATATCCCTTGCTTCTGTCTTGGCAGAACGCAAATCACTGTGCATCTTCATTTTTCCAGCCCAGAAACTCCAGCTCTTTGCAGACCTTGTCCTCGGTCTGAATCTTTAACAGCTGAGTGTCCTCCAAGGATTCACCTGCAGCGAGTTTCTGCTTTAGCGACTCAATTGCTCTCAACTTCTTGAGTAGAGAACGTATTTTCTTCTCTTCAGGCGAGGCTTCCTTGTTAACTCGAGGCTGGTTCGCAGCCTGAGAATCGGCATCAGGTTGGGTCGCATCAGGTGTGGTCTCCTTCTTCTTGCTCTCTCTCTTTTTCTTATTTTTGGCAGCAGCCTTGGACTCCTTAGCGACACCTGGAACAGCACCTGGGGGTGGCGCCATGCCTGGAATGACTCTTTGGCTGGGCTTGACTGCAGCGCCGGGAACTGATGCAGCACCTCCGGCCCTCCTAGCATGTGGTGGCCTGTAAGCGCCAGTGGGTTTGTCTTTGGCACCATCAGAAGAGCCATTTTTCTGACGCTTGGCGTTGTACTCAAGCACTGAAGGATGGATCTTTACCTCTATCTTGCCAAGCTTTGGATCCGAGAAATTGTCGCTGGCAGGATCTTCGTTCTTGGCTATGACATGACTTTTTTCGAGATTTTGAGAAACCTTGTGTCTCCAGTCGATTTTCAACAGCTCTTTGTACTCCTTTACAAAGCATAAAGTGCCGCTGACATGCCAGATCTTCAGACCGTTGTCCACTCTCAATCTTGGAGACGTGGTGGCGGTCAGGATAAACTCGCCACCAGGAGACCATTTGCACACGGATGTGTTGGCCGCGTCAAACTTGGAAATGCAGTTGAATTTATCGTGACGATCCAGGACCTCCACGGATCCCTGCAAGTTGCCAAACCCTGCGATCAAAATGTACCTGCCAGAGGGAGAGAACAGCATGGTGTTCTTGGGCTGCTCTGGGAGCGAATGCACAACGTTGCCTCTGAGGTCGAAGAATGTTATCGTGGCTGGCATGTAACCATAGATAACACCAAACTGCCTCGAGGTAGGTGACCATGTGAAGTCGTGGATAGGGCCTTCTTTGGAGAGCGGTACGCGGACGGACTTGCCGCCCAACGCGCCGTTAACACCTTGGAAGGATAACAGATACAGGGTGTTCTCTCCGTAGTAGGACTTGTTGGATGAGTCGAAGTCTGTGATCGCGACACACAGGACGGCATTGCCCTGCTGGTTCCACTTCAGCTGGCAGGAGTCTGCCTTGAAGAAAGTCTTCGACGCAATCTTCTTGTCTGTGACGCCTTCTGCGATGGCGTAGATGCTTAGCACGGCGGGCTTGCCGGACTTCTCGGGGGAAAACGTGCAAATAGTTGGGAACTCCGCTGGGGAGATGAGGAAGCTGGAAATCGGCTGCTCAGGGACAAGCTTGCTGTAGGGCTTGTCGAAGTTGAAAGTGGATTCCTCGCCGTCCAGCTTCACGATCCTGATCTCTTTGCCGAACTGCTTGAGCGCGAAGTTGTCGAGCTTGCTAAACTGCAGCACCCAGCCGCTCTGCACCTTGGCCTGGTATGCGTACCGTGGGACTTCTGGGGGCGTCTCGACGTTCAGGTCCCAGATCTTGACGTTTTTATGGTCCGGCTCCGCGATCGAGGGTCTCTCCCAGGTGCTTAGAAAATTGCCAGAGGGCGAGAACTGCATGTCGTAGACGTCCTTCAGCGCCACGCGCAGCAGTCTGTTGGAGAACTCCATCCCTGTGAAAATCTGCACCGCGTCTGCGGTGGCCAGCGCCATGAATCTTCCGCATGGCGACAGCAGAGATACCTGGATTGTTTCGGCCTCGTCGCGCGTCAGCTCGTCGAACGACGGGTACCCCTGGAACAAATTGATCTCAGTCGAGGTCTTGGCAAAAAGCTGGGTCGACATGGCTTTTTTAATGCTCTTTTTCGATCTTTCTATGTGCCGATCCACACATGTCTTTAGCGCGGGCCTGTCGAAAACTTTTCACAGCCCAGAGTGTTGATGTCACTTCGGACGTCCATCTCTGCTCCACGAGAAACTGACATCGAGGGCCAACGCGTCGTGCACGACCCAGCCTACGAGATCGCGCGCCTTGCGCTGCTATAAATTCGAATTCACTGAATTATTCATCGCTCTCTCTTTTCTTTCTTGACCTAACATACGCAGGAGTTCGTATCTGCGCGCTCATGACGCTCGTGGCTTCTCTACTGTAAGGAACCTCCTCGAGCAATGCTGCAGAACCAACCTAACGCGATCTGTCACATTCCAAGAATGTAGCTCTTGCTTTTCGGTTCGGAGGTTCCGCTAGTTGTGTGATTTTCCAGCCTTTGTTTTCTAATTGTCACCTCATCGAACTAAATCTTAAAATCTTGGGAACGAAAACATGAGCAGCTAAAAGAAGCAAAAGCTTCCCTCAACTATACGGGGGCAAACATGCAAGCGCGGTACGCTGCACGGCAGCCGAGGTCACCAGGGCCACCGTGTCTCGTCGCGATCGATATATCACGTCGGACGAACCAACATTTAGTCAAGATGAGCCTATTCTAATTACTTTCCTACGTTGGGAACCTGTAGATCACAGCCCTCAACCCACAATGCGCCCACTCCTGGGGACTAGCGGGCGTTTGTGCATGCGCAGAACGGTGTGCGGAGCGTCGCACGCCGCGCGAAACGCGAACTTGGGCGAGATGACGGAGTATCTGCGGCTGGAAGCGGTGCCGCAGATGCTGAATCGGAGCATAGACGCGGAGAGGCTGGACGCGGAGGTGAAGCTGCGGCTACTGCCGACCACGCACCCTTACCTGCCGGCGATACAGGGCGTCAACAAGTACAAGCACTCGATGAACGCGATAGCGCTGGTCATCCGCAACTTTGTGCTGAATGAGCGATGCGCGCTGCACGTGACCAACGTGCACACGCTGGCGGACGGCAAGACGTGCTCGCGCTACAACACGGTCACAGACGCGGACAAGGTGGTGGTGCACTGGCGTACGTGCGCGGAGGGCTGCGAGCACCTGGGTCCGGAGGACGTCACATCGCAGGCCAAGTTCGGGCTCTACAAGGCCAGGCAGAGCGGCCGCGGCACGGCCGGCCTGGAGGACGAGCACAGCAAGAGCGAGGTCCTGCGCTACATCCTGGACCCGGGCCACAAGATGTCGGAGACACTCATGGCGCAGCACGCGAGTCCTGCCAACGACCTGGACGCGCGATGGCAGCTCTCGCGCGTTATCTATGGGGTTTTCATTTTCGAGATGAACGACGACAATACCAAGATCCGCGTGCACACCATCGACAACGTCGAGATGTCGGACCGCGAGAAAAAAGTAGAGACTGGAGCTCTAGCGTGCTGATTTGAGCCTGCGGGCCGAGCGAGCCCGCGCCGCGTGTAAATAGAACTAACGAATATGAAACGCTTGCGAATAACTAACAAAACATAAGAAACTATCTATTCATGGCAATGGTAACAATAAAAAATGCAAATGAATTCCGGATGGGCTCCGGAAGCTTGGATAAATTAACAAGTTAACGCTCCGGGAAGCACGCTTCTTCCCTTTGGATTATCCTTTTGTTTTTAGGGCGTCGACCATTGTCGCGCGGAGTGGGGATGCAGAGTTTGGGAAAGACTGCCTGCGTGTACGGGCTCTGTCCCATGCAGTTCTTGAAGGCGTGCGAGCTCAGAGCTCAAGTTCCTCGGAGAGGATCTTGGCGGGCTGCGCCGGGCGCGCGGAAGGTGCAGAGGGCAGCGACTGGGTCGACTGCGCTGATTGCGATGATTGTTCCGAGCCCGTAGACTCGGCGAGGTCGCTGGACGTAGCAGCGTCCGAAGTAGAGCTTCCGGAGCAGCTGCCCGCGCCGTAGATCGAGGCCACGGCGTCCGGGTCTGTGACCAGTCCCGAGTAGAAGAAGTCCGTGTCGAGCTTGTCCGGGGACTGGCGCTGCTGCTGCTGCTGGGGCACCGCGTGGCTCTTGGACTCGCCGCGCGGTAGCAACGATGCCATGCGTAGCAAGAACTCCTGCATGCTGCGGGCGCGCGGGTTGATCACCAGCAGGCATGTCACCACGCAGGTCGCGCAAAGCAGTAGTAGCCTCTCGCGTTCCGTCGGCAGCAGCGCCTGTGGTAGCGCCAGCCACTCCGCGGGGCCCTCGACGCCCACGCTGTCACGGCGCAGCTGTGGGCTGCCCTTCGTGCCCGCGCCGCGCTCGTGCAGCGGGCGGAAGTAATACTCGGAAATGAAGCGGTGTGGGTTCGCCAAGAAGTGCGCGAAGTTCGGATTGTTCGGGGTCTTGGTCAGGCACGCGTTCTTGAACGGGCACGCGCCGAACATCACGAACAGCAGCGTCACGCCCAGCGACCAGAAGTCCGCCAGAAACGTGTCGTGCGCGCAGCTGTACGCCTCCGGCGCCAAATACTTCTCCGTGCCGATGCGCGTGTCCTGCGACACGCGCGCGCGGCAGCTCAGCCCCCAGTCCGCCAGCTTCACGTTGCCCGCGCTGTCCAGCAGCACGTTCTCGGGCTTGATGTCGCGGTGCGCGATCCCCCGCACATGCGCGTACTGGATCGCCGAGCACAGCTGCACCACGATTCGGGCCAGGTCCACCTGCTCCCGCCCCGCGGCCCCGCCCTTGCGCCACCCGCGGATCACGTCGTAGAGGTCTCCGCGCGCCGCGTACTCCATCACAAATACGTAGCACGTCTCGCGCTCGTAGAAGTCCAGCATCGCGCACACGTTCGGATGCTGCGTGCCCAGCGCCCTCAGGATATCCCGCTCGCTGCCCACCAGTCTCGTCAGCTTGCGTGCCAGCTCCGCGTCCGCCGGCTTCTCGATGATCTTCAGTGCCACCTCTTGCCCGCGTTCTGTGTCGTACGCCCGGTACACGGTGCTGAACGACCCCGTCTGTACCTTCGCCAGTCGCGAATACATACACACTAAAACCCTATTATTAACCTTTCAAAGCTAACAACCTATATAATAATTTCCGCGAAAGATGCCCGATTGTACTCATCCTACTCATTCCCCGCTTCCTTTCTCCGACGTTCTTATACCTTTTTTTTCTCATCATGCCGTCTTCACCTCATCGCCTGCCACCCGCGGCACGCAAACCGTCGCCCGATGAGCAATCTTGGCCCACTCTTGCGACGACGTTGGTAGTGTTTTCGACGTTGCGTAACGACCTTCGCAATAATTCGATCCCAGGCCAGGGTCTAGTTGTACGAGATAGGAAAAAGCACGCCAGGAACGCCGTAAAAAAAACGCGAGATGCAGGCGCGCGAAAGGCGCCAGAAATGTTCGAGCAGCGCTCGCATCAAGACCCGCATGTTGGTGGGGTTACGTCCTAGCATGCCGTCTCCAGCGGTGGTCTTGATTTTTTTTTTTTGCCTTTGCCATTTCCTTGCTCCAAATCTTGGTTCCTGCTACGGGTGAAGTCGTAACGGTCGGCAACCGGGTGTGGTAATCAACGGGCGCGGCCGGGCTAAACAAAGAGGCCCTCGCCGTAGAGGCCCAAGACGGAGCCCAGCAGGCCAGCGGCGGCGGGAAGGAGCAAAACGGCGGCGTGGCGGGCGGCCGCGCGGGCACAGGCGGCGGAGGCCGGGGTCACGTGATGGGAAACGGGCACGTGCTCGGCGGAGGTCACGTGTGTTTCAGGGGCCGATTCAGCCGCCGCGGCAGCGGCGCCCAGGTCCACGACGGAGTCGTCCAGCGCGGGCTCGGGTGCGGCGCTCGCGGGCGTGGAGGCATGCACGGACGCGGACTGGGCGCGACGCTTCTCGCACGCGCGGCGGCAATGCGCGCCGCGCACGCGCGCCACCACGGCCACGTACGCGGCGGAGACGGGCGCAACGAGCATCCCGTAGAGCAGGTATGGATGGCGCCAGTGCGCGGGGGCGCCGAAGTAGCTGAGCGCGAAGAACGCGCTCGAGACCGCGGCTAGCGCGCCGCCCACGCGCGCGATCACGCGCGCGGGCTTTGCGAGCTGCGTCAAGACGTCCACGGGCGCCGCGTACGACGCCACGCACGCGGAGGTCAGCATTCCGCAGTAGATCCCGAGAGAGGACACCGCGACGGTTTTGGTAACAGCGAGACAGACAGACATAGCGTTCTTGCAGGTAGTGTTTCTCACGGATGGCCGATGCTCCCGCTCGCCTTTCAGGCTAGATTGATATATGTGAAAGTAGGAAATTGGCGAGCATAGTCTGGGTCACTGTGAACGGGAAGCCGATCCGGCACCGGCGAGGGCCACAGGGCACGCGACAGCACCGCCAGGAGGTGCGCGGAGGTGCGGCCGTGCGATGGTGCGGTTCTGGGGCTCGTGCGAGTGTTCAAGCAGACGATTCACGCCCGAGAAGCCTTTGATCGTCTGTAATGATCACGACATCGCGCGCTTGTTCTCCATTTGATAATGGGCGATGGACTGGGTCAGGTCCTCGCGAGCCGTCGCGCACGGCTAGAGAGATGGACACGCTGCGTTTTGGGAGCCAGGAGTTCGAGTTCTATGTCGCGGGGGCGGAGCTTGATGCGCTGGCCCAGAAAAAAACCACCGACTACGGCGGCGCTTTGCCGCAGAGGCTCAAGAAGGGCGCTGAGTCCTCGCTGCTGGTGCTGGACTGCGTGCTCGGCAGCGACGCGGCCCTAGCGCCTACAGCACCGGCCGTACGTACACCCGTTTTGCTGGAATACCACAGCGTAAATGAGACGCACTTCTTCATCGCCACGCATGCAGGACAGCCAATCCTGAAATGCAATGTGACGCGGGTGCGCGAGCAGCTACAACCGTCCCTCCGAGTTCTGGCGCAGAAGGGGCTTGAGGCGCAGGTTCGTCGGAAAAACTTGGAGCTGAAGATGCAGGAGGGCGAGCAGAGCACGCGGCCTCGCAAGAAGAGGCGATTCACGCCCGCTCCAGCGGGGTTCACCAGAATCCAACACAGGTACCGGGATCTCCAGTGCTCCGACGTCGTTCTCGCAGTGGCCGACGACGAAACGTGGCAACTGGAGTTCCAGATTCACCTCAAGTACCGCGAGAACGCGGCCAACCTATTTGCACCCGAAACTAACACCTTTCTCGACGAGTCTTTCTCCACTCGCAACCGCGTTCACTTCCTCAAACACGAAATTACCAATCTCAACTCGCGTCTCGACGTCAGCTACAATGTGCAGCGGAAGTTCAATCACCAGAGCGCAAAATACACCAAGCACCTCTGCCTCGAGCCCAGCCCGGCCATCCAGGAAATTCCACAGCTCAACGTCCAGCTCCTTCCCTTCCAGATGGAGTCACTGCAGTGGATGCTGGACAAAGAGGGGTTCTTGAGGTCAAAAGCGGACCCGGAGCTGAAGCATGAGTACGACATAGACGCCTTGTGTGAGCATCTCAACGCATACGTCTCATTTGGGTACGAAGTCGTGCGCGTGCGAAACCTCCCGCCTGTATTGTGGAATAAGTTTACTGGTTACATTCTCTCCCTCGAAGATGCACAAGAACTATCAAAGTCTGCTGAGGTCACCGAAAGGCACGCCAAGGGCGTTCTTTCCGAAGAGATGGGCCTGGGCAAGACCTTGGAGGTCCTGTCCCTGATTCTTGTCCACAAGCGTGCCATCACCGGCACACCCACCTACAGGTCAGACTCTAACAAGGAAATTCTGAAGGCAGCGACAAATCTCATCGTTTGCCCTGACAGCATTCTGGCGCAGTGGATTGGCGAAATAGAGTCTCATGTAATAAACAAAGACCCAGATACCCATAGTAGCCTGAGGATTTTCCATTACGAAGGTTACCAGGAGGTCAGAAAATACTTCAGCACCGATGACATCGGAACTATTGTGAAGCACCTTTCGAAATACGACATCATAATTTGCTCGTACTCTACGGTGTCTTCCGAAGTTCACTATGCCGAGTTCAGCTCGATGGCGAGACACCGTAGGGGTGCTGCGCCAAAGTACGACTACACTTCGCCGCTGTCACTATTGCAGTTCTTCCGTATTATTCTGGATGAGGTTCAAATGCTTGGAAGCGAAAGTACCAACGCGGCTCGATGCACCGGACTTCTACATCGCGTTCATACATGGGGAGTCTCTGGGACTCCAATCTATGATATCACGCACTTTCAAACTGTTTTGTCATACCTGCAATTTCATCCATTTCAGGACTCACCAAAGATAGTAGACGCGGTAGAAATTGGCATTTACAGGCAGAACAACCTCCTTTCGAGATACCACAGCCAGCATAGCCATCTGGTAAACGGTGTGAAGTTTGATATATACGACTTGATGGACCTTTTTCCGCGGTTCAACTTATGCATACGACATTCGAAAGAGGATGTGGCAGACCAGATCCGTATTCCTGAACAACACAACTACATTGTGCCTCTTGAGTTTTTTCCTATCGAACGCGACAACTATATGAATCTGTGGTCTGCGTTCTTACACACCTCGGGTTACCAGAGCGACGGCCGTGGCGGGACAAATATGCCTTCCGCTCAGCTTAATTACTGGCTTAGCCTTTTGCGCGAAACGTGCTGTCATGCTCTTATGCCCAATTCCACACAAAAACAGGAAGCAGAAAACGAGCTTCCTGAGGTCCAGAGCATTGATGCAATCTTGAAAAGAATAACTGATGAGGTTTATGAGAAGATTGACGCACTTCATCGAGAGAACATTGGGCTTCAAATCCAAGCAGCACTGGTTTACATGGAAATAGATGAGAACCCGGTGAAAGCCATGAGAGATCTAAGTTTAGTGCGCGAGGAACTAACCAAAGATCTTAATACTAGGTTTGGAATCCAGGTTTTCCTGAAAAATGACGACGTATCAAATACAATACTAGAGGATGCTTCCAACAACGATCCGCAAAAACTACGTGCTAAACCATACATGGATCTACTCCACCAATGTTGCTTTTTCATTGCGACCGCCTATTATTCGATGGGATCCAAAAAGCTAGAAGTAATTGACATAGAGAACGAGAGACATGCACAGATAAAGTCTGCTGACGAAAAGGAAAGCAACTCATCAAAAAGCGTGGTCTCTCGCAGTTACACTGACGTTTATTCAGAGGAAGAGATGAAAGAGATAAACTCATACCAGATCCTTGAGCAGCAGAACTACGCCCACGCTGAAGCATTGAGAAAAGCGATACTGGCTGATAGAATCGAAAGAGTCGACTCAGAAATCATCAGTGTCCAAAAGTTTTTCACAAACAAGAAATCTTCTGTCACTTGTTTTTTGAAGGAAATACCATTCGCATGGGACGAGGACTATTCCTCAAATCTTCACGTAGCAAACTGCTTCAAGCGCTTGCGAGCTGCGTTTCAGAATCTCGATAAACAGTCGCAGCAATTTAATGAGCTAGTGGAGCGGCTCCAGCAGCATTCTTATAGGCCTATTATTCGGGAATACACCGAAGAAAACGAAGATGAAAAGGCACTAGATTACGAGAACTCCATCGATAACCAAGACAAGATGTTTGCGATACTTGACTGCCTCGAGAGAATCTTGAGTAATAGAGAGGACATCATAACCGCAGAGGAAGAAACTGCGGGTTCCTCAAAAAATATGCTAAGAAACACTGAGACACTCTCAGATTTTCACGTAACTTTGGCGGGTGAACTTTTCCTCCCAGAAAGTCCTACACTCAAGCCCATTTTTACGGACCTGAAAAACGTCAATATTGTTAAAAGTCTCGCTGGGTCATCACAGAAGGACGACAGCAAGTTCGAAACTTATTTGCTTGGTTTCGAAAAAGAGACAGCCAAATTAAGAAAGGAAATCAAGCAGCTCAGAGAACATTTGAAAAAGTTCAATGACATATACAATGCCAAAACTGCATACTTTAGTAACCTTCAAAGGATTTCCGACTCGTTAGTACCTTTGATTCAACTAAAGCCATCCACGCGGGCATCTATATTGAAAAACGTCAAGGACAACACTCTCCTAAGCAAAAACTCTCAGAAAATCAACAATCTTCAGTCAAGGTTGAAATATCTCGAGACTTTAACAAAGTTGAAGGAGGGTTTGAAAAACGAGAACACATTTAACTGCACCATTTGCCTTGGCGAAATTTACATGGGCTCGGTAATAAAATGTGGCCACTTTTTCTGTCAAAGCTGCATCTTCAGCTGGTTGAAAAACCATGCCTCTTGCCCTTTGTGCAAAATGCAGACATCAATGTCTGAGGTGTACAGCTTTAAATTCCAAGACGCCCAGCCAGAAGCAGACTCAGAGCAGGACTCGGCAGCTCAACAAGATGGAGACAACAAAAAAATAGAAACTACGCTCAACAACGGCTCGTCCGAGGGCGAATACCCACTCAAGTTCCGCAGATACCCTGATCTAGAGAAGATCAACCAACTTGCCCTGAAAGAAAGCTACGGGGTTAAAATCGATTTTGCAGTGAAGCTGGTACTTTATTTGCTGTACCGGCATAAAAACAATAGCGAGGAGAGCAGCAGCGACCCCCCTCCTCAAATAATCATTTACTCACAGTATTCTGAATTTCTCAATCTCTTGTCCAAAGTGCTCAAGCAGCATTCAGTGCTGCACTGCAACACGGCCGGAGCAGGAAAGTTTTCCAAAATGGTGGAGAAGTTCAAAAAGAATCCAGATGTCACTTGTCTATTGTTAAATGTGACGCGCCAAGCCACGGGCCTTACACTGGTGAACGCCACTCACGTCTTTATAATGGACCCGATAATGAACACTAGTGATGAACAACAAGCGATCAATAGGACCCACAGGATCGGGCAGACTAGAGAGACGCACGTGTGGAATTTTGTGGTGAGAAACACCGTAGAGCAAAATATTGTCAGGCTCAAAGGCGTCCTGGAAGAAAGGGAGGCGTCTCGGAAGCAAAAGAGAACTCAGAATTTCAAGGATCGCACTTTTAAAGCAAAAAGCATAACCGGCAATGGAGGCATTACTACCCAGGATGGTGACGACAGCGACGAAGAAGATGACGATGAAAACCTCTTCAATGTCAACCGCGGCGGGAGCGTTTCCGGGAAACACATTTGGAACTGCTTTTTCCAGGATCGATAAATAGATAGGTTTGATAGAGTATTTTCTTACGCAGTCATAGTGCTGTTAGCATGGAGCTACTGGCACTGCAAGAATATGCCTGACTCAAGCAAGCATGCTAAAGTGCTAGCAAAAAAATAAAAAATAATGGTTGCTAAGAGATTCGAACTCTTGCATCTTACGATACCTGAGTGTTCCACTGTTATCAGTGTCAAGATGAGTTATCTTGAATCAGGCGCCTTAGACCGCTCGGCCAAACAACCAATTATTAAATGTTTGGGAAGATGTTTTTCGTCATAGAATAAAGACATGATCATGTTATTACTTAGAGATGAGGCGAGACCAAAACATGAAGACTGTTGTGGCCTCTTATGGGATGCTACAGATATTATAAGTGGTGTCCCCTAAGGTATCGGTCAACCCAACCAGTGGCCATATTTAGATCCCTCCCTATATTTTTTCGAAGAATGAGCGGGAGGCTAGTAGCGCGTCCCTTGGTTCAAAACGAGCCAAACGAGCCACGATGATACGCATTGCTGGTTCCTCTGTAAACTCGATTCCCATGTGGCGGCGTAGCCCTATAAACTGGGCTCTGTTTCAAGCCCTTTCCTGGAAACAACTAACCGTCGAGTGATTATGTACGAGCCATCGGTCAAAGCCAACCAAGTTACTGAATAGAGGACAGACGTGCTCCGCCTCATGGGCCTGGAGCGCCTGTGGGTAGCGGTATATATCAGGTCCTCCCTTCTATTCTTTGACAGCTGCCGAGTTTCTCCTCTTGTACTGTTACATCGGGGTTCTAGGGCTTCACATTGCATTCTTCTCTACATGAAATAAATATTCCATAATATTTACGAACTTTTGAAGGAGAATTCCATCCACAACACGAAGCACAACTTGACCTCCCCTAAACAGCACAATGGCTGTTCAAAAGATCATTAGGAAGAAACCTAAGGCCAAGGTCGACCCGCTCGCCAAGCAGAAGATCATCTGGACTGCGGGCCACGGTCTGACCCTTGCTTGCGGGGCCATCTACGCTGTCTTTTACCTGTTCCAGTGCTTAACCTTTTACAGGTACCGTTCCTGGAAGACGCTGTTTTTAATCGCCAGACCACCTATCAACAAGCCCAGAACGTGGCTGAAGTGGTTATGGCGCCTGTTCCCGCAAATCTCATACCGCTTGTCCGTAATTGGGGTGTTTCTCTCCTACGGTGTTACCAGCTATCAGAACTGGAACGCGCTCAACCCTAGCTGGTACGATCTGTTGAGCAAGGAGAATTTCCAGAGCATTCTGATTGCGTGCTTGTGGCTCTTCAGCCGGGCGACTATTTTCAAATTAATCCCATTCATGCTCACCAGCTACCTGCACCTCACAGTCAAGGAAAATGAAAGCGAAGAGAAGGAGTCAAGCGCGCAAAATACACAGCTGCTGCACGTCATAGCGTACTCGGAGTTGATCGTGGCGGGCATCCTATTTTTGGACACGATTTCTTTCAAGGGCGCGTCTGGGTTTGTACTGGCGTTGTACCTGGCCATCTATTGGCTCAGACTTAACTTCTCGCCCTACGCCCAAGTCACGTTGTTGAGACTTGTGGTCAAACTCGACAAAAAGGTGCCACCCAAGTTCGAGTCGCAGTGGAAGCAGGTCAAAGAGTTTCTCTACCTGAGAATGGACGAGAGCAAGAAGAAAAGGGCGGAGATCGCGAAGCCATACTAGCGCCGGCAAGTCGCGAGATTAAGTAGCTATGTTTAGCTGTAAAGATTATGCGCTTACGCCAAGAGGTCTTGCATATTCAGATTTTTGAGCTTTGGTAAATAGGTTATCTTCCTGGATTTTTGGTTCAGAAGCAGAACTGATGTAAGGTTATCATCATGCAAAGACACTAGCAAGAGCGCGGCCCTTGGGGCACGCCTACGTATTAGCCGAACAACACTGGTAATATATCAGCTTCTCGAGTCAGATGGTGATGCATGTTATTATCCGAGGCACATATTCGAAGAATCATCGCCGGATAGAAAAAAGACGTGGAAGTCGTTCATCACACGGAGGAAAGCGAAAAGTATTATCCAACTGCTGGTCCATGAACTCATGGACACACGGGTCATGGGAATCTTGTGGCTTGAACCGCAATTCTAAATTCCAGATCATAAACGAAGAATTCCTTAACAATTTAGTCCTGCATGTACATCCTCAGACTTAATAGATTGTTTTCATAATCATGTAAGAAGAGAGAAGGGGCCCAAGCATACAAAATTGACCATGGCCCTCATGCTTACACGCGCCGGAGGCGCGTGCTCTTGTAGAAAAATGATGCTCAGATGCCAAAGCGATGAGCAGGACCGGCGCTTTTTATAGAGAAGATTTCCAAGGCGAAAAAATTTGCAGTGTAGATGCCGTTAGGGCTTCAGCGAAGTATGGGCAGCCTGGCACATGACATGCCGAGCGCAGGCAACGTGAGCACATCAGGGCGTGCTGGCCGTAACGGCAGGCGTCATTATAACGATGTTGGTTATTACAACAGAGTACGTAGAGAACAGAGAACCTAAATATCCATTGTGGGGCGCTTAAGCAGCAGTGGCTCTAGCGTAGATGGCCTGAGTGGAGTGCTTGGAGATTGGCTTGATGACACCGTCTTGCTCCAACTGTCTCAACACAACTCTGGCCAAAGAGCCACCGAGCTTCAATCTGTCGACCAGAACGGAGACAGAGACGTATCTGTAGGTTGGGACCTCCTTCATGATTCTGTCGTACTTCTCCTGGTCCAAGATGATAGCGTGCTGGGCCTTGTCCTTGTGGGACTTCTTGGACCACTTCTTCTTGGACTTCTTACCACCGGCCATGGCGGCGGCGGCCTTCTGGGCCTTAGACAATTGTTGTTTTGGAGGCATATTACTGCGCGTGTTAGTAGATGGTTTCACAAGGGGTAAACAACGGGAAAAGCATTTCGTGCGGGCTTGCGACCGCTGTAAATCAGTAATCCACAGCAGAGCGGTAGGGACCGCACTGTCTCGTTAACTCTATTGCAAACACTCTCGGGCTCAAACTCAGTCTTGTATACTCCTCATTTAGTGGCGGAGCCAAACCTTGATCATTTCGGGCTCTTCTGCGTTCCGGCGCTCCATATTCACCAGTCTACCATGCCTCGCATCGCCTGTGCTTTCCCACGCGTTTCATCTCATCTATACCCTCACATACTCTAAATTCCGTTGCTGGTCTATCGAAGGAGTAAGTTTACGAATGATGCTGCATCTTTTGTCTTATTCGGTAAGACTACCTGGCTCTCCGCCCGCGTCCCTGCTGCATCCAGCGGCGAGTCCCCCGCGAGAGTCCGCCTAGCCGGCGCCGCCCCTCGGACACTGCCTGGGCGCAGGCTGGGGAGCTGGGTCTCCGCCATCCCAGCGGAGGTTACGCCGGGCCCTCAGCGTAGATTCCATGGGAGGGGTGTTAGATCGAGTTTAATCACCGACCCACGCAACTTTTCTGTAAATCCAAGAAATTTTCGTGGTGTATGGTTTATTGTATTTGAAAGATGTTTGGGTGTAACAGTCACAGGTCCTGTTCACGTGACAAATGCTTAAAACTGATGCATATCACATATTACGTATATGTCGCCTGGTCCTCAGAAAATCTGGACATTTTCCATAGCGCCCAGTATAGTGTAACGGCTATCACATTACGCTCTTGCTGTGTATGCCGGGGTTCGACTCCCCGCAGTGGAATCGATTTTTGTCGGGCTAGCGCTCGTGATATCTTTTTGGTAGACAGACTTCAGAATGTAAAAAGCGTCTTGGACAGCTTCGATGGTTCTTCACAGGGTTTCTTGAAGCTTGTCACGACACCTTTCCGAGCCATGGCTAAGCGTATTGCGGACGCGCAGATAACAAGAGAGAGCTTGGCGACAGACGCTGACGACCAAGAAGTGGACTTGGAGCCTAGCAACGGCTTCAAGAAAGCGTCGAATGATGTAATGCGCACACGCAGGATAGCGCAACCCAGGAAGAAGAGACAGCTAGGGGCCGGCGCCGGGACCAGTGCTGAATCCAGCATGGCCAATGCGTTTTCGTTTTCCGGCGGCCCAAGCTCAACAGCCGGAGCCGGCGCAAGCCGTGCTACCACCAGCGACGCAGCTCAAGGCGCACGTCGTAAGGCTCTCAACCTGCAGTTCCAGGCTAAGATCGCACAGTTCATCGCTGCGGACCCTTGTGCAGACCTTTCCAGCGTTTTTGCGCAGTACCAGAAGTACTTCCGCGACACACAGTCAGCCGAAAAGCCCGCCGCGCAGCCTGCCGCGGAAATCGCTGCAAAACCCGCTGCGAAGCCTGCTGCGAAGCCCGCTGCTCCGGCCGCAAAGTCAGACTCTGAAAGCGACAGCGACGACGGCGACGTCAAAGTTCAGGGTCCTACGTTTACTCTGACCCAGAAGCCCACTACGACCAGTTCGGTATTTAGCTTCGGGCCCAAGAAGCCTGCAAAGCGCGATCCATCTGACTCCGAGAGCGAAGTCGAGATCAAAGGGCCCCAATTTACATTCCAGAATAACGCGGCGTCCAAGCCTTCCGATAGCGTCTTCAAATTGAAGCCTGAAGCCACGGAAGCCGATTCAAAGCCATCTGAAACCTCGGAAAAGGCCAAAGGCCAGGCTCAGCCACATCAACCAAAATTCTCATTTGGCGCTGAGAAAGCGACCAAGCCAGCTTTCACTTTCGGCAAGCCCGCCGCTGTCGAGGATAAGCCTACACAGGAAAAGCCCGCATTCTCGTTTTCCTTTGGTGCTAACAAGACCAGCGATGACAGCTCCAAGACTGCATCCGCCCTTGGCTCATCCTCAGAGCCTTCGAAACCTGACACAGAGCAGAAGGCAGCACCATTCTCGTTTTCCAAGAGCAGCGCCGCTCCCGCTCAAGAGGCAAATCCTAAACCCTTCTCGTTCAGTCAACCCGCTGCTACTGCCAACAAACAAGATGGCTCAGTGAAACCTTCTTTCACCTTCGGGCAACCAGCAGCTGACAAACCTAAACCTTCCTTCACGTTTGGGGCTCCAGGCAACGCCTCAGCCGCTTCAGGAGAGGCGCAAAAGGACGGTTCTGGCGAGAAGCCAAAGCCTTTTACATTCGGTGCCTCGAGCAGCCCAGCTGCTCCAAGTTTCAGCTTCGGCAAGCCAGCAGCAGCAGCAGCGTCTAAGGAACCACCATCCGGCGGGTTCAAATTCAGTTTGCCCTTTTCTTCCAACACATCTGCACCTGCGGCGGGACAAAACGCCTCGCAGTCAACTGAAGCCAACGGTTCTGAGCCTGCTGCAACAGAAAAGGCCGAGGCAGCACCTGAGACTAAACCAGAAGCAGCTTCAGAACCAAAGGCGGACACTGAGCAGGGTCAAGCCATGGTCATGTCTAATGGTGAGGAGGCCGAGAATTTGTTATTTTCTAAGCGCGCCAAGCTGATGGTAATTAATCCAGAGACCAAGGCTTATGAGTCCCGTGGTGTCGGGGAGCTGAAGCTTCTTCAAAACAAAGACGACAAGGCAAAAGTTCGGATCCTGTGCAGATCAGATGGTATGGGCCACATTCTTTTGAACACCAAGGTCGTTAAGAGCTTCCAGTATACTCCAGCTGACGCAGATAAAGAAAACTTTGTCAAGTGTCCCGTTGTCAACGCAGATGGTAAGCTAGAAAACTACATCATAAGGGTAAAGCAGAAAGCCGACGGCCGTCAGCTGTGTAAATCTATATCAGATGCACAGGAATCCATGTAATTTACAACATCACAAATCTAAAAATGAGCATATCATGAGGGCCTTCTATCAAAACTCTAGTAAATGAGTATATAGACAATATGTGTTCGCATATCGCACGCTGACGCAAGTTAGCGGCCGCTACTCAGAAGGCTCAATTTCATCTGCAAGAACCTCCCCGAAACGCGATGTAGCCCAATCTAGTCTTCTTTTTTCCCTCTCGTAGCCCTTCGAATCCTTGGGTTCTGTAATATAAGCATGATACTTGAGTCTTTTGCCAAGGAACACTTTGAGGGCCATGAATATGCTTGATTTATTTTCCAGTTTCAGCCCTTGTTCGATAAGTCTCTCAAAAACGCCATCTTCATAAGTGTATATCCTTTGGGAACCTTTCTTGGTTTTCTTTTCGCACTTCTTTCCGATGGATAGCAGAAACTGGAAAAGAAGAACTTCCATAAATAAAGTTCCGTCCTCGTTCAATCCTCCCATGAGAGGAACATGCTTGAAGACGTCAAGCTTCAGGACCTCCTCTGCTAGAAGAGTACCAAAAAACTTTCCTTGGCAGGAAATTTTCTTAAGGCTTTCGTTTTCATCCATTTCTTCTCCGGACGCAAAGCCTTCTTCATCAGAAGAGTCCTCTTCGTGCTCGAACTTTTTTGTCATGTCCCAGAACATGAATTGAAAGGACTTTGCGATATGGTGGTTATGCTGGCATAATTTGATCGCTAAAAGCGTATAGAATGGATTGTAGGAGCCGGAGGTGCCTTCCATTGTGAGACAATGCACCAGGACCCTAGGTATCTCTAAACTCTGTTTATTCTTGAGATTCAATTTCTCGATGTTGGCAAAAGCGTCCAGAAAGTCCTGCGCGGACATGATACTTACAAAAATAGCCCTTCTCACCTCAGTGTTCATTTTTTGTGCTCTTGCTATTTCGCTCCAATCCGGTATATCATCGAGAATGTTGTCTTCAATGAGAATACTTGATTGAATGGCGTTATCAGAGCCTGTTTTCGAATCATTTCTACTCTCAAAGGCGGAATCCATGTTTCCCTTCCACGACGCACCAACCAACCACCACTTACCCCTGGTCTCGATGTTATTAATATCATATAAGCTCACCTGTAAGGGATCGTTGGCTGCAGTCGCGGTGTTACTCAAGAAGTTCGATAATTGTTTCTTTAGCCCACTATGACTTAGTGCTAACAGTGATGGTTTCAGACGATTATTTTTGAGATCAGACATAACCTCTAGCAGAAACTTCATTCTAGGGGACTGTTGAACGGTTTTAACACTGTTCAAGAGCTCCACAATAATTTCTTTCAATGCTTTAGGGTCGTCGCCACGGATCAGCTGCCCAGATATTGATATTACTCTAAGCAAAAGCTCGGTTGTGAATTCATTAGGGGTGCTGATGAGAACCTTGACCAAGTCATAGACCAGACGGCAAGAAATAAGGCCAAAGTTGTAACAGTAAGAAAGCAATGCTATCAGGTTGTTACACTCTTTCGATGCAATCAGAGGGCCGCCATGCTCTTTCTCGTTTTCGAGCCTCTGCTGCTCACTGTGATACGACTCAAGAAGTCTTTCGACCCACGTTTGTATGAATGAGGCTCCGACTTCTGTTCCTCTCAATCTCCACAAACTATAAACAACAGCCGCGTAGTTTATAATGAAGCTATCCAGCAACTTATCACGGTGAGCAACAATTTGCAGCGTTTGATGTGCAAGTGCTTCGTTGACAAGCTGTCTTGGATATGAGTCGTAAATTTCGTTGAGCGCGCTAACTATGACAGTAATGTTCGATTCAGATAGTTTGTTCAAAGATGACTTGACCTTTTTTCCAACCTCGATCGCGGTTTCGGATTCAACGTTTTCTAAGTTCTTCTTTCGGAGAGAAGGTGGAACGTATGCGGAAGCTGCAGACACAGGCGCGGCGTACGGGTTCTCCTTCTTTGAGCTTTTTGCAGGCTTTTCTCCACCTTCGAGTTCCCTAAGCTGTTCCCACTCGTCTTCATCCAGGTCTTCTTCATCGAATTCGTCAAAGTCGCCTTCTGAGATCTCGTCGTCAGAGGAAAATGCCTTCCCTGCGTCACTTGATCCCTCCTCAGGCTCGCTTTCATCTTCTCCCCCGTCGCTTGATTGTTCCTCTTCGCTTTCTCCGCTAGATGATTGAACCTCGTCGCTTGTATAGTTTTCAAAGAAATCAAGCCCTTCGAGAAGGCCACCGATGGCATCAAAATCATCCTTGGCTTTCAATTTCTTTTTGTTGCCTTTCATGCCCAGTTTCTTGGCATAGTAATCATAATCCCATTTATCCTTTTCAGCCTGAGCTAATTCTGAAGGGGAAAGAGCTGGCGTAGCAAACTTTTCGTCTTTGCTGTCCTTTGAGGCATGACCCTTTGACTGTTTTCTCTTCTTCTCTTTGGCTTGTTTCAAAGCTTCCATTGTTTCCTCTGCGGTCATACCTTCAGCCTCCGACTCATCTTGACCAGAAAACGCTTCTTCTGCGTTTTTAATATTTCTGCCATTTCTCTCTTCACGTCTATCAGCCTTAGCAGCATGTTTTTGTTGAAGCTTCTTCTCTTTAGCCCTTTTCAGAGCAGCCATGGTTTCCTCCACAGTCATAACTTGTGATTCGGAATCATCTCCGGAGTCAGACTCATCAAACTCTGAAAGCTGCTCGTCAACTTCTTCTTCTTCTTCTTCTTCGCTCTCACTATGTTGAGCTCTTGCTTGTTGAGTTTGAGCAGCGTTTTTCTTCTCTTTAGCCCTTTTCAGAGCTGCCATGGTTTCCTCAGGGGTCATAGTGGCTTCGCTTTCGTCAGAGCTCTCGCTGACGCTTTGATGAGAATCATCATCGTCTTCTTCTTCTGCCTTCTCATCTTCATCATCCGTGCCTTCTAAGTCGCGCAACTGCTCCCACTCTTCTGAATCGAGATCCTCTTCATCAAATTCTTCGAAATCGCCAGAGGAAAGCTCATCGTCGGAGGAGAAAGGATTACTCACATCTTTAGCCGCTTTGGCTGGGGCGGCCTGGCGCTTCTTCTCTGTGAGCTTTGAGGGTTTCTTCGCGTTTTTATTATTCTTGACTTTGGCATGACCTTTACTCTCATGCCCTTGGCCCTTTCTTTCAGACTCTTGTTTGTGGCCCTGTCTGGTTTGCTTCTTCGCCATTCTTTGCTGCTTTCGCTTTTCCTTTCTGCCTATCTGCGAGCTTTGCTTCCGCTTTTTGGTCGCAAATCTGTCATCACCGTCATAGTCAGTAGCTTTCAGCTCATCAAGCAACACGCCGGGAATTCGGATCCCATGAGATTTCGACATGTCCAAGGTCTGTTGTGCACAACTCTTTTGCTCATCGCATCGCATAGTTCACATCATATTTTTCATGTTTAAGTTAATGGCATGTCACGTGAGTAAACGATGCATTACCAGGCGCCGGTCGCATGGCATTCCTTGTAAGTTTGACCTGACTGCAAGCCTCTTATCTGGAGAGCTTAAGGCCATAGACATCAACCCATAGATCGGCAGGGAATTTTTAAACTATAACCGTTTGAATGTTTTGCGGAGAAATAATTTGCGCCAACTTGACATTTTGGCACCTCTGTGTGACTTTGAAGAAGTACGAAGAATCCGGCTTGGTTAGTGAGCGTTACCTTTTTGATGGCTTCCGCTAATTAAACTAGTGCTAATTTGCCAAATTCATAATGTTAAGTCTAAAAGGCTGCTGTTTCGGCGGTACGCACTCAGCAGAAGTAGAGTACAGCACTTATTTTAGCGCCCCTGGTTCATAAACACAGTACTTTCCATCCCTTACTTGAATTCTAAGGGAGTGCATGATAAATTAGTCTACCCAAACGCTTTACTGCTGTAACGACGAGGTGACAGTAAAAAAGGTCTGAGGCCCCCTCGTTGTGCAACGCGATGAACGAAAGCGCTTTGGTATTGCTTGAAGTACTGATTGAACTTCATTCCAAGCTATAACTGCACAAGCCAAAGAACATAATCAACAATGCCCCATGCTCTGCTACCGAACAACTATTGGGTGAGTGCAGAATTTATATTTGTGTTTCCCTAGGCTTGGAGGTGACAGTACAAAAATTGTGACGAGGTTTGAGTCAGGCCGTGGTCCAAACAGCTTCAGCATACTGTCTATAGCGGGTGCTCATGACATGAATCGTTAGAGCTGTGCGTCTGACGTTCTCTTTCGCATGGCTTCACGCTAAGGTAGTAATATATTACAATTTTTATAGGAATTACCTATCTAGAAGCCAAGCTGGCGAATAGAGACAAAAACCACACGTATGGCACGCAGCATCGATCTTAAGACAATTGCAGATCTCTCTGTGTTTGTTGGAACCGGTATATCGTTGTATTACCTTATTACAAGGCTTTTGAACGAAGCAGAAGGTGGCCCGCTGTCAGGCAAATCCAAGGAATCTCGCCAGAAGCAGTCGCAGACATGGGACAAACTGGTGGCTGTCAGGCCGAATCTGAAAACAGTAACTTTAAACTCTTACGAGCGTAGCGTACTGGCTTCGGTAGTGTTACCTCAAGACATAGAGGTCAAGTTTTCTGATGTGGGGGGTCTAGAAGACATAATAGAGGAACTAACAGAGAGCGTCATTTACCCACTGACGATGTCGGAATTATACACATCACATTCGCTACTTACAGCACCAAGAGGTGTACTACTGCATGGCCCACCTGGGTGCGGGAAAACCATGATCGCCAAGGCTCTCGCCAAAGAGAGCGGGGCGACGTTTATCTCCATCCGGATGTCTTCCATCATGGACAAATGGTACGGTGAGTCCAACAAGATCGTGGACGCGATCTTTTCGCTCGCAAATAAAATCCAACCATGCATCGTTTTCATAGATGAGATTGACTCGTTCTTGCGGGAGCGCGCCTCTTCGGATCACGAAGTCACCGCAATGTTGAAAGCAGAGTTTATGACCCTATGGGATGGTCTTACAAGCAACGGCAGAATCATGATACTGGGCGCAACGAACCGCATGGCAGACATAGATTCAGCTTTCTTAAGACGGCTACCTAAGAGGTTTGCCATACCGATGCCAGGCCAAGAGGAAAGACGCAAGATTTTGACAGTTCTTCTGAAAGACACCGCCCTTGATAATGAAGACTTTGATCTTGATCTACTCGTGAATGCTACGCGCGGCATGTCCGGTTCAGACTTGAAGGAGCTCTGCAGAGATGCCGCATTGAACGCCGCCCGGGAATATATTCGTCAAAAGCGGCAGTTGGCCTCCACCACGGAATCAGATGCTATAAGCGAAATGAGACCACTGAAGAACGAAGACTTCTTCAAGAACCTGAAGCTTGATGCTCGGGTGCCGCTAGGAACTGCTGGTTTGGATTAGTCTTGCTGTACTGAGAGCTCTTTTCGTATAACACTAGCAGCTAGGTGTTGATAATTAGATAATTCTCTACAGCTCATCGATCTCGAAGATTTGAACTAAGTTTATAGATTCAAATGACGGGGCAGCGCGATGATGATTCTACGAAACCTAAGGTCGGGTTTTCGGGAAGGAAAATAATATACGATGAAGATGGCAAACCGTAAGGAATTTTTAGCTACGTTAGGTCTTCCCCTAAAATTGAACAAGCATTACTAACTGTTGAAACAGATGCCGGTCCTGTAATTCATTACTAGACTTTCAGCTTGCCACGGGTAGGATTTCCATTCCATCTCCCGGTAAAGTACCAGCAGCTAAGATGGCCGCACCAGCTAAACAAACCACGCCAGCGAGTTACCCAAAAGTGGAACCTCCAGACGTGGAAGAACTGGGTCGGTCAAGCTGGACCTTACTTCACAGTATAGCAGCAAAATATCCCCAGAAGCCAAATGAAATCCAGAAGGGAGAGATGAAGCAGTTCATGACTATTTTCTCGCACGTTTACCCCTGCTGGTGGTGTGCAAAAGACTTCGAGAAATTTATACGGGAAAACTCTCCCAAGGTTGACTCTCGCGAAGAACTTGGAAGATGGATGTGCGAGGCTCACAACAGCGTCAACGAGAAGCTTGGTAAGAAAGCTTTTGACTGCAATTTGTGGGAGAAGAGGTGGAAAGATGGATGGGACTAAGAAAAGCAGCCAGCAAGTATGTAGAGAGCCTTGTAAATAGTGAGTATTGTTTGTTGCCTTGCCCTATTAAGTGATTAAAAATTAAACATACGTTGAGTCTACAAGTATAATGCCAGATCCAGCGGAACACTGCTTCCCCTTCCACTGGGGTACAACTTTGTTTTGTTGCTGAATGCCCTTGGCTTCGGCAGTTGCCCAGCGTTGCCCCAGCTGAAGCGACTGTCGTCGACGGTAACTTTGGTACCGCCTAGCTTGACACCTGTTGTGGTCGCACTGCCACTGATGGTTAAGTTGCTTGTTTTAATTTCGGGCTGGTTGGTGTGCGGATTCAAGGTATGGCTTGATTGCGCATCATCACCATTCGAAAATAGTCTTTGTTTGTGTGAAGTTGTTGCAGTGCTAGATGGTGGTGGGGGAGGAGGAGGGAGCTTAGAAGATCCACCATTTTCAGTAGCGGTTGAAGCAGGGGAGAATGGTGCCATTGGTGGAGGAGGCGGAGCCGAATGAGGGTCTGATGATGCCATTGGTGGAGCGGGTGGGGCGGGTGGAGTCGGCAGTACTGGCGAGCCCATAGATGGAAGAGGGGGTGCCGCTGGCATCGTTGCGGAAGACGACGAACCGCTCGAGGCCATCTTTGCAGGGGAAGGCACAGGAGGGGCGCCGAAAGATGGCAAAGAAGGGACGGGTGGAGCTGGGGCAGCAGGAACGCTTGGAGCGCTTGGGGTTCTGTTTTCGGCTTTTCCTGGTCCCGAGTTACTCGATACGCCCTCAATTACATGAGAATCGTCTCTTTTTTTCTCGATTTCCGCGAGGAATGGCAAGCCGCCACCTAAAGAAGGCTTCGGCGCATTTTGATGATTTGTAGAAGAGCCAGATCCTAGCGCTGGCGGAGGAGGGGGTGGCGGAGGACTACCTGGCGCCGATGACTTGGGAAGTGCCGGCGCCTGGGGAGACGAAGATGTAGGGATTGGAGGAGGTGGTGGAGGTAATGAAGAAACTGGAGGTGGAGGTGGTGGTGGGGGGGCTGCGTTCGTACTGGGGGCGGAGAAAGAAGGCAGTGGTGGTGCTTTTGTAGCAGGTGGGGGTGCGGCAGGAGGGGCACGTGGAACTGGGGGTGCACCACTTGTTGGGGGAGGTGGTGGTATGGATGGTGAAGCAGGCGGCTTAGTGTGCTGTGCATTCAATTTCGAGTTCATCTCGTCTAGGAAAGACATTCCTTGGCCCGAGGGAGCATTCTGAGATGTTTTATCCAAAGTTGGGGCCTTGACTGGTTCTGGATCATTCGTTGGCTCAACTTTTGTTGTGTACTTGGAGTTTTCGCCAATGACGAACCTATCGTCTCGTTTTTTCTGGATCTCGGCCAAGAACGGCAAGCCCCCAGCGGCAGGCATAGGCGCCGGTGGTGCAGAAGCTGCGGATGGTGCCCTACGTTGTGGAGCAGCAGAAGAGGCTGGAAGTGCTGGGGGTGCTGGGGGTGCTGGTGGTACGCTGCTCTTTGGTAAAGTGGGTGCTGGAGGTGCCGGAGGCGCACCACTTTTAGGTAGAGCAGGTGCGGATGGCACAGGGGGTGCCGGAGGCGCACCACTTTTAGGTAGAGCAGGTGCGGATGGCACAGGAGGTGCTGGAGGAGCTGGAGGAGCTGGCGGAGCTGGCGGAGCTGGTGGCGCCGGTGGAGCGCTGCTCTTGGGCAGGCCCGGTACTGGGGGAGCCGATGGAGCCGGCGGCGCTGGAGGCGCTGATGACGGACTTGATTTAGGAACTGATGGGGCCGAAGATGCTGGTGCCGGCGGAGCTGCGGCAAATGGTACTGGCGGCGCAGGCGGCGCACTACTTTGAGGCAGCAGAGGAGCAGGGGTCCCTGGGGCGTTCGACGAAGGTAGCGGAGGGGCTGAAGCTGGCGGCGCAGGAGGTGCTGGAGGCGCCGAAGGTACGGGCGGCGCTTTCCCTTCGATATTCGATCTCCTTTTGGTGGGCCTGGAAGAAGGCATGTGAGGTCTGCTGGAAGGGATCTGCGGAGCGGCGGGTGCTGGAGGCGCTGAGCCTGGGATTGGAGGGGCGGACCCCGGGATTCCAGGAGCAGATCCCGCAGGAACTGGATGAGCTGGGGGAGCGGGTGCCGCTGGAGTTGGTGGAGCGGACATGCCGGGAACCGGAGGCGCAGGCGCTCCCCTGGGCGCGCCGGAGGTCGACCTCAGTTTTGGGATACCGCCAGCCAGGATGTCCCCGAGTTGAGGGCCTGACGGCAGCGGCATTGGCGGCATCGCTTGTGCCTGTGATACTGGTGGCGCTGACGCGGGCGTAGGGGGGTTTGGCGCGTTACCAGACACAACACCGCCACCTACTTGCGGTGCGCTTCTATCGTTTGTGACAGCCTTCTTTAGGCGGGCGCCCTTCCTTATATCACCAAGCAGGGCGTCTCTACCCATTTGCATCTGTGGCGCCGCAGGCGGCTTCGAGCTACCAGAAGCTGCCCCAGGCATCATGGGAGGTGGAGGTGGAGGCGGACCAGCCATTGTGTGCGTGCTAGTCTTAATTCTTAGGTTTAGCTGGATGCTTTTGTAGAATACCTTTCCTGCCCTGAAGCTCCTTTTAGAATATGTTTAATTCCCCTATAGTTTCCATGCCATGCTCATTTCGTTAACAATGCTGTTTATCTTTACAAAAACTATAAAAACGCATATGTGTATATCATATCTTTCATTCTTTGGTTCACTTCTTTTCTAAAAAAATTGAAACCTGGGCTTCTCTCCTCGGAGGGGGGCCCATATGGGCATCTTCGAAGATCCACTAGTCGATCGTGGTTTGTGGATTCAAAGCGATGCGCAGAGTAAATTTGTCATTTGTGTGTGCACACGGGGAAGTTACACTATATGGAACTGCGTGCGTGCGACTTGTTGAGAATCTGACTTGGCTGTCCGTAAAGCTCAATGACACAGTTTTTTTAAAATGCTCTTTTTGGGGCGGGTAGTTTGTAATCAATTGGCTTGGAGCCTCTTCTGGAGGAGGCCTAGCAGAGCGGGCCCCCATTCGGGCTTACGCTTGTAGTGGCTAATGTTGTCTTGCATACCAGCGACCGCGTCGTAGAGGTCCTGGAGAACTCCGTGCTGAGAGTAGTACTCGTCAGTGAGGAATTGCTCGGACATACTCCACAGGTATGTCTTGATGGAGAAGCACATGGCGTTTGTGGAAGGCCCTAGCTTGATGAGACACTGGCGCTCGGAACGGTAGAACAGGTCGCGGCCGCCGCGGAGCTGGTCCAGAGTCTTGGCGAAGATGAGCTCACCGTCGGCTCCCTTGTTGTCGTCGGTCACGTACAGCTTTGTGTGGGTCTGGAAGGAGAAGTTGACTCGCAGAACCAGTCTCCCCGGCTGGTGGGTGTGGAAGAAGCGGTTCATGTGAGCTTGCAGGTTCTTCTTGTAGTCTGGGACGGGCCCGTGCACCAAGGTCAGCGGCTTCAGGAAGCGCTGGCGAGGGTTGAAGCCTGCGGCGAATGCGAAGCAGCCGGCCATGAGAATGTATTCGTTGTTAAACTGGCCACTGCTGTTCGGCAGAAGAAGCATCTTATCCTCTTCGACCATTCTGGCCATAGCCAGGATCAGCTCGTGCGCCCGCCTGGTCCGGGCCGTGGTGACGAGGGACATGTATCCTACGCTGTCCTTCTTGACGCTGCCGTCAGTAACCTTGGAGGGCACAATGTCAGCGTTTTTGCAACGGTACTGGATGAACGCCAGGCTGTCGTTCTCGAGCTCTAAGTACGCGCGTGGGTCGACGGGGTGGAATTCGTCCATGACCTTACTGTGAAACACGCCCGCGGACTCACTTGAGGGCGACAGTACGACCTCGAAGTACTGTGGAAACCTCTGGCAAAGGTAGCCAACGACATGGTCGTAGAGCTCGCACACTGCCTCTAGGCATTTCTCGACGTCTTCGAGGGTAACGAGAGTACCTTCGCTGAAAGCCGCATCACCTGTGGCGACAGGGGCTGCCCCGCCACTTCCCGTGCTGTTAACCATTGCGGGGTCTAGGCAGAACATCACGTCCTTGTAGTTCTTCTTTATGATTTCCCATTTCGCCTCGATCCTTTCCTTGTATGTGTTCTCCATGATCAGCCAGTGGCTGAGGGGAATTGGTTTGACGCCCATATTAAGCCGGTACTCGCCGGATTTGAAAGGCTTGTAGGGGTACGGTTTCGTCGCGTACCAGGGTCTGTAGTCTGGCTCCGACGTAGCAGGTGTAACTTGCTCTTTCATGAGAGGGATCGGCGACCACTTCGAGCCAATGGTACTCTCCGAGCGATCCTTAGCAGGCTCATCTGCAGGTTGGTCTCTTGCTGGAACACGATGCTCATCGTCGGCCTTCTGTTCCGCCCTCTGCTCTGCCTTCAAGTCCATGTACCATAGGTAGGACACATAGCACAGCAGTGGAAATGTCACATGCTTTCCTAGTACTAGGCTCAGATCTATCATTATTCAAGAACCGGGAGGAAGTGATTAAGAGAGAAACAAGTCGATATGAGAGCCCTTGAGTTCAGGGTTTGGCGGTTTGAAACTATACGCTTGAATTTATTGTGATTCAGAACCTGATTCCTTAAAATTGCTAGGACTCGAGCGCTTTCGAAGAACTTGGTTTGTCGGGTTAAGCCTTATCTAAAATTCCGGTGGTTTTATCGCTTGAGTCGAGACACTGTGCAGAGTCAGAGAGATAAGCCCGGTATATGTGATTGGAGCGGACAGGGCAAACAATTGGTTAGGTCAGCGGACGCACCCGGCACTGGTGCTCACTCCAGAAGATTCCGTCTCCGCGGTGCGGCCAGCGAAACCTGCCTCTCAGCGTAAGGGAGCGTCAGTCTTCCGTGTGATCAGGGCCACCAGAATGGGCACGTTGATCTTACGCTCTAGCAGCTCGTTGCGGCCAGGCACAATGTTCACAAAGCGCGACAGCTTGTTGCGATGGTCCAAGCCGGCTCCTGGGGTTTCTACTGCTATACGCCTCTTGGCAAGCTCTATGATGGTGACGGCCTTTTGGACGTGGGACCCGTACGAATACAGTACGAGCGCCTTGTTGTCCGCGAACTGGGACGCTAGGTCAGCAACGTACTCTTCGATCTTGGTATTTTTTGAGAGGTAGCGCACGTAGCATTTTGGCAGATCGAGCTCGCCTAGCAGCGATGGCAGGACCTTGTCGGCTATGTACTGGAAACAGCCCGGAGAATCTGATGCTTCGAGACCAGTCTCGGCATTGAGGTATAGCAGCTGGCCGCCGGAGTGCGATGGGTGCTCAGACGCGTCCATTTTTTTCGGCCTTGTCGAACGAGATGAGATCGCCGCATCGACATCATTTTTCATTTTTTTAAAGGTACAGTAGCCAACCAACCAACCACCTTTGGTATTAGAACATACAGAGAGAGCGGCGCGGAGCTGAGAGTTGGCGAGCGCTGGGCGAGACCGAGACTGGCTCCAACCATTCGAGTGTTTCGCGTGCCGTCCATGTACGGAACGAGACGGATTACTGGTTTTCAGAGCAACTTTCTTGTGAGCCCAACGAACGACTCAAGCTCGGCCGCACACCAGTAATCTTGTATATATACATTCTGATCGGGTATATACGCTAACACTAACCAACCCTGTTCCCCTGCTGCCACTTGTGCTGTCCTTAGCGCTATAGTCATGGAAGCCGAAAGACCCTGCGTTGCGCATCGTTTGATATGATATTTCATAAAGCTCGCAGCATCTGCTATACTCTTAGTGTTAAGTTATTTCTGTGCGGCAGTTATTTCTTGGTAACAGCTTGCCATTTACTCCACTCAAAGGCCGCAATACGCCTAAAAATTGCTTGCCTGAGGCCAAAACGGAGCTTTCCTCCCAATGGTGGCGATGTCTTGGCACTGCGCTGCTCTCAAATCTGTTACTATATCTACATTGTATAGTTAACAATCACATTAACATATGTATGACTGCCAGCACCCGTACATCAAACGTTTACACCCATACATGTGGGTATTTGGTTTATCCGATTTAGGAGATTTCATTTTTTACACCGATTTGATCTCGCATACAGATTCCTATTTTGATAGGGACTCTTCTTCGTGTACTATGATCACCAGTCACATGTGACGAAGCTTTCGACTGCCACACCGGAACCAAACTTTTCACCTGGACAAAACTAGTGAAATTGTCGTGTTACACCTATGCTTCTTTCGTCTTTCTTCAGCATCCAGGAAGCCTTTAAACATCCTATCACACTAAGTCGAAATGGGAGGAATCCGTGAGAAGAAAGCTGAATACTTCGCCAAGCTCAGAGAGTACTTGGAAGAATACAAGTCTGTGTTCGTTGTCGGTGTCGACAATGTCTCTTCGCAGCAGATGCACGAGGTCAGAAAGGACCTGAGAGGCCGTGGTGTCGTCCTCATGGGTAAGAACACCATGGTTAGACGTGCCATCAGAGGTTTCCTCTCTGACTTGCCAGACTTCGAGAAGTTGTTGCCTTTCGTCAAGGGTAACGTCGGTTTCGTCTTCACCAACGACTCTTTGAAGGACATCAAGGAGGTCATCACCTCCAACGTTGTCGCCGCCCCAGCCAGAGCTGGTGGTATTGCCCCAGAGGACATCTGGGTCAGAGCCGTCAACACCGGTATGGAGCCAGGTAAGACCTCTTTCTTCCAGGCTTTGGGTGTCCCAACCAAGATTGCCAGAGGTACCATTGAGATTGTCTCCGACGTCAAGGTCGTTGATGCCGGTACTAAGGTCGGTGCTTCCGAGGCTGCTTTGTTGAACTTGTTGAACATCTCTCCTTTCGTTTTCGGTTTGACTGTCGTCCAGGTCTACGACAACGGCCAAGTGTTCCCATCCTCCATCTTGGACATCACCGACGAGGAGTTGGTCAAGCACTTCGTCTCTGCCGTCGCCACCATCTCTGCCATCTCTTTGGCCATTGGTTACCCAACCTTGCCATCTGTTGGTCACTCTATCGTCAACAACTACAAGAACTTGTTGGCCGTCGCCATTGCCTCCAAGTACATCTACCCAGAGATCGAGGAGTTGGCTGACAGAATCGAGAACCCAGACAAGTACGCTTCTGCTGCTCCAGTCGCCGCTGCCGACTCTTCTTCTGCCCCAGCTGAGGAAGCTGCCCCAGAGGAGGACGAGGAGTCTGAGGACGACGACATGGGATTCGGTCTGTTCGACTAAACAATTTAGCTTTCGAGTGCGTAAATATAATCCCCTCTTAAGTAATATATTTGTATCGGACCATCTAATATCAGTTATTAGTTAAGCTACTTGTGCAGTGTAAGTTTAATGCGTCCAGCGGCCCCGCCACGCGCCTTGTCCGTTATAGAGGCTGACACTTTCTGGTTTGTTTATGTGACGTACTTGATTCTGTCAAAAATGTTTTAATGTCTGTGTCAGTTTTTGGGACTTTAAATCTGGATTGATCACAAAAGAATTGACTCGCTGCTCACTTCAACCTATCGGACCTAGGAACTATGTCTGAAATGTATAAGGATTTTATACAGCCTACTCTGGGCTATTTGAATTCGTTACGCCATTCCAAGTCAACTGGGCCTTCAATTTTGAGCGCCCCATCTCACGAGAGCGATGTTGGCCAGAGCGACAGCGACCAAAGCTTTTTGTGTGACAGGGGCACAGGTCCGAAGTTGCATAGAGCATCTCCGACTTCAACACCTGGCGATCTGTTCGACCCATATCGGCTAGATTGTGAGCAGGCTCCATTTAAAAAGGGTTCAGCGGATTGTGATACTATTGGCGACATCTCTGATGGAGGTAGCGTCATCCGCTATTCGTTGAACTCCTCAATGACACACTCATACGCACATGATAACAGCCGAAAGATGGAATCACTCACCGCGACGGCAACCAATGAAAACAATGAACTGACACTGAAATTACTCAATGCCTACCTCTCATTGTATGTGGCTGACGCCAGGTATGCTCAGGACAACGGCTGCGCGGAGTACAGCGTTGAAGCAAATCAAATATCCTCTCCCCAAGAAATCATTGGCACTATTCCTGAATCTATTGGCCCACTAACCGACATCATCGGATTTGTCGATCTTACCTCTCAGACGTTATTCAAATTTGTCACTAATAGCGGCTTCCTACAAAATTGTAATGCCAATAGTTGGGACCAAACTGAGCTCTGTGAGCTCAAAAATCATATCTCCGCAATTCTTGAATGTTTGATATTAGAGTATGCACCACAGGAGCAGCAGCCGTTATTTGAAAAGTTCGAAAAGTCGCTGGCCCTGCTGAAAAGAACAAGATTTGACACTCGTTGCTGGAAGCAAACGAGATCTCTTCAAAAGCTTCATGGAGATGACTGGATTTTAGAGAAACTTGAAACACTCAAGTTTGTTCCCCGAACATTACTCGACGCCTTAAACTTCGATGTCATTATGCCTCAAGATGCAAGCCCTTTCAGCAAAAGCCGTAAGGGAGATATTGAGACTTTGGAAGTATTTACGACACTCTACGCCATATTATTACTGGAAATCAAAAAGCTCTTCGAGCTTGTTGTTTTATTTGCTCAAACAGCCGGCATTATAAAAGATCTAGAATGCCCACTTTTGCTGGGCTGTCTCGAAGGTTTTTTGAGAAACTCCGTGGTTAGTGGAAACACAGAGCTTGTTGTCGGCCTCGACAAACTAGTTCAAAATTGGACCCATTCCTGTGAATCGTTTAAAACCAAAACAGTGCATTGGGCCAACCATTTTCTTAGCCAGTGGAAGGTTGCGCGTCCAGAAACCATATGCGAAACAACATTTTATAGTAGAAGATCTTTGGAGCAAGCGTCACAAAATCCCAAGAGCTATGAGTTTGACCTTGTTCATTTGTTTATCAACGAAGTCATGGACATTTGCGCACTTGATAGCCTTAACACTGAAGTTTTGGAAGCAACAACTGTGAAAGAAAAAGCGTCAGCAAGCGGGCTCGGTTGGCTTACAATTTTTCAGGACGAGGATCCTCATGCGAATCCATCTACTATTCAGACTCGTACCATTGAAACTTCAGCGAGTAACGACTTTTTCCGGTATCAAAACAATTACTCACTGATTGAGGACGAAACCACTATTATTATTGGTGGGCAAGGTCATTTCTGGACACGAGGCCGCCGAAATCACGAACACCGCCACACGCAGCAGCTGAGGAACTGGATTAGACGGGGGTTCCACTCTAATGATGTCGGGGCAAAGCATCAAATCCTGAACAAGTGTCAACGCGCGAAGAACAAATTGAAGGATCTGGCGCAGAAGCTTTCAAAAAGTGAGGGCCCGCAGAGTCAACTTCGCAACAACAAGGTTGCACCAGGAAAGGAGCCTACGCAGGTCTTGAAATCAGAGTGGCATAGAAACGCAGGCACAGTCAGAGTTGCTGCAAAGGGTGCAGTCATTGACAACAAAAACAACAATCAAAAGTCTGTAACAGAGGAGCGTAATCACAACTCTTACTACCACATAGCCGCCTTCCACGGGGCTTTCGAGGCTACCACTTACAGCGACCATTACGAACACCGCCCCCGCCGCTACGAGAATCTAAGAAGGAAAAAGGACCGCTTCATGTTTTTATTCTTTGGCGAAGAGAGATAAACCTTCGAGCGGGTCTCGACGGGCACGAACTTTACACTACACCTCTCAAATTTATAGAACAAAAAACCCATTAAAAAAACGAAATAATTCTTCATGGCGGCAGCACTAGTGACCCTTCAATTGCTGAATGCTACCCAAAATCAGGGCCATGTCTCTAGCTGAAACAGTTAGCTAGAATGTGTAAAACCCACAACATTTAAAAAACCCTTACATCTCCATCAGGGGAATAATGCAACGCCTGCGCCCCAAAAAAGGCCTCCCTTGAGACCTGAAAGCCGCTTGAAGCCGCTCTCAAGGGGTTATGGCCTTATCAAAGTTAGTAGTGCCTTTGATCGAGGGGAGAATCCCCATACCGTTGTACACGACATCATGTAAATTGGATCTCTATTAATTGAGGATAATGGGATATATTACCTTCGTAAATTTTGCATGACTTAACTGAATTGTACGGTGAACAGAACGTTCATATGAAATCAGTTCAAGGCTGTGGGGTCCGTTTGTTTCAATTAAGTCGCATTCTGGCACCTGCAAACCATGGTTTCTTGACAAGCTTGCGCCAGGTTAGGGGCTACTCAGAGGGTCCCTTGTTTGGTAACCATAATAATACTTTCCGCACCACTACGCGGCAAGGCGCGTACGGAAGCACAGAGGTCCTCAACGATGATCTCTTGTCGGACTCGATCCCGCGCGTCAAGCTCGCATACGAAGTTGTGACAGAGCACAGCTCGACGTACTTGCCTCGAGCACCAATCATCATCCTACACGGACTGTTTGGCACCCGCGCCAACAACCGAACTATTGCGCGGATGCTGAATGAGCGGCTCGAGCGCGATGTGTACCTACCCGATCTAAGAAATCATGGGCAATCACCGCACATCGGGCGCCACGACTATCCCGCCATGGCTGCGGACGTGGAACAATTTATTCACGATCAAAATTTTGAGCAGGACCCGATTCTTGTAGGCCACTCCATGGGCGCCAAAGTCGTCATGAGCGTTGCTCTGCGCAAACCCGAGCTGTGCTCGATGATAGTTAGCATCGACAACGCGCCAGTCGCTACGATGCCTACCATGTCGTTCCCAAGATATGTGAAGAAGTTACTCGAAATTATTGGAAGTCCCAAGGTTCAAACCTTCAACGACGCCGAAAAGTCCTTGCGCGAGGTGGAGGACTCACTGGTGATCCGGCAGTTCCTCTTGACCACGCTGCAGCGCGTCAAAGACGAGGAATCCGGCGGTTATCGGTTCAAGTCGCGAATCCCACTTGGCATTTTGAACGACGCTATCATCAAAGGCAACATCGCCAACTGGGAGTTCAACCCCTGGGTGCACAGGTGTACTGCACCTGCCCTGTTCATTCGCGGCACCAAGTCCCACTACGTAGCCGACGAGTACCTCAGCGACGTTGGCAGGTTTTTTCCGAAGTTTGAGGTCCGTGACATAGATGCCACGCACTGGGTAAACACAGAAAAGCCCCGTGAGTGCAGTGATCTCATCGCTGACTTCATCGAGCGTCACGAAGATGTATAGCGTAGCTACTGAGCAGCTAGTGAGTGCAATAGGTCATAGCACTGCCGACGCCCAGCAGAGGCGGGAATCTACAAACGTGCACAGTGACTGAATGTTATATAGTGTGTGAGGCTGAAAGCCGTTAGCCCGCGGCCGTCAGCACAGCAAGCCTTCATAGTTATCAGTCTCGTTGCATCATGGCGCATCTTCACCTCGAGGACCGAGACGACGAGCCAAGAGCTAGCCGATAATAGCGACATCACTTAATACGCATTGCTAGTAGACGGCAGAGGCGTCTCTTTTCCGACTCTGCGCCAAGCTGCTCTCGAAAACCACTATGCTGTACATACAGGCCGTCCGTCTCTACCGCCGCGATTATCGCAGACCCCTCGTTCTTACTCGCTCTCGTACTCTTGTGTTCCGTCCCAACAGATCTCACCACACATAATCACGTGTATGCTCTATTTTTATCCATCCATTCCCCAGTTCGCGACATGTAAAAAAAGAGTTTCTCTGTTGTTTCTTACGCATCTCTCCTTCAACACAAGTCTACAACGAAGGTGTTTTAGAGCGCTCTAGTTGAAGACCACGCTTGCTAGGCAATACCAAAGGAAGGTTTAACACGCCATCGCTTGTACACCACGCCCGAACACTACTTTCCGCAGGTTCCCGCGCGTTCAAGCCTTTTCTGCGTTTTTAACCGCTTAGATCAAGAATCTACCCGGAAACTCGTCCCGGACGCCTAAGCTACTAAGTATGTTACCTCGTACCCTGCCTCCTTTACTAACGTGCGACAAATGCTGCAAGAAGCAAGAAAACAGCCGGACGGCGCGCCGCTCCGTCCGCATTGTGTTTGTGATGTGTGCGCCTGTTCAAATCAGGCCTGGCCAGAATCCTTCCTTGAGCGTCACGTTCCCGTAATCCGGCGCCATACAAGATATCACACCAGACGAACCGAGTTGCCAATGTCGCTCTGCGCAGGAGCGCTGGTATGCGCGCGCCCGTGCGCGCCGAATGCCTCCGTTAACGCCTCTATCTGATTCGCTGCCTGTTTCAAACGGTGGAGAACGCGAAATGACGCGACGCGTTCGCCAGTTTTGTCATCTCGTCTTCCTCCATCGGTTTGTGACACGACACGCTCTCGTGGCTTGGCTCGCTTCTAGTTCACTTTTTCGGTGAACAACGGATCTAAGAGCTCTTGTTAGAAGCTTCGGGGGGCAACGCCAAAGCGGTATGAATATCTGAGCTCCGCTTCGGGAACTCTAATGGAATTCAAAAAAAATTTTCGTGTCGGAGGAACATTTTTCTTTTTTTGGAGCAGGAATAGACACGGATGCGGTACTTGCTGTTTCTGATCGAGTTTTTTTGGAAGGCTCGAATAGAGATGGACGGAAATGTGATTTAAAAAGAAGGTAGTCGCATCGCCATAGTTTCTGCGGATCAAAACGAGACCAGTTTGGATCTGACGAAAGGCAGAGACGAACAGAGCGAGGAACCGAAATAAACACCTGGCTTCCAAAATAAGGAGCGACTGATCCGTGGACATAACAACAAGAAGTCCCACTGAAACTGTCCTCCACTGGAACCGATCCGCTAAACTCTGTTTCGATCCAGCGCACCCGCACACATCTCACACGCTAACAGCGCAGAACCCGAGAGATCAGGCGTTTTCATCTTGTCGCACGAGATAGGGAAGAAGCTTTACAGCTAGCGCAGCCTACTAACACTACACCAGACGCCACGCCGGAACTTTTCCGCTATGTCCTACAACGATCAGGCTAAATACTACGATCAGCAGGGCCAGGCGGAGCAGGGCTACGACGCCCAGCAAGGATATGCTGCTGACCCATACCAGAACTACGGCCAGCAGGCTCAGTTCGATGAGTACGGCCAGCCTATCTACACTGAAGGGCAGTACGACCACGAAGATGCCGCCCACTACGACCCCAACGCTGCCGACTACTACGCTCAGCAGGGCTACGAACCCGACCAAGCCGACTACGGCAACGGCAACGCATACTACGAGCAGCCACGTGGCATGGGCCAAGACCCCGAGAACTTCTCGGACTTCAGCTACGGTCCTCCAGGGACCCCAGGCTACGACGGCTACGGCAACGCTAATGCCGGCCAGTACACGCCTTCCCAGATGAGTTATGGGGAGCCCCGTTCTTCCGGCGCTTCCACTCCCATCTACGGTGGCGAAGGCTTTGACTCGTCGGCGATTGCCATGGCTTTGCCCAACGAGCCATACCCCGCATGGACCGCAGACAACCAGTCTCCTGCTACTATTGAGCAGATCGAGGATGTGTTCATTGACCTTGCCAACAGATTTGGTTTCCAGAGAGACTCTATGAGAAACATGTTCGATCACTTCATGACCTTGTTGGACTCCAGAGCCTCCAGAATGTCGCCACAACAAGCGTTGCTCTCGTTGCACGCTGACTACATTGGAGGCGACACTGCCAACTACAAAAAATGGTATTTCGCCGCTCAGCTGGATATGGACGACGAGGTGGGTTTCCGTAACATGAGCTTAGGCAAGCTCTCAAGAAAAGCCAGAAAGGCCAAGAAGAAGAACAAGAAGGCCATGAAGGAGGCAGACGCCGAAGACACCGACGCCATGTTGAGCAAGCTGGAGGGTGACAACTCATTAGAGGCTGCTGACTTTAGATGGAAGGCCAAGATGAACAAATTGTCTCCTTTGGAAATGGTTCGTCAAGTCGCTTTGTACTTGCTAATTTGGGGTGAGGCTAACCAAGTCAGGTTTACTTCTGAGTGTCTGTGTTTCATTTACAAGTGTGCTTCTGATTATCTGGACTCTCCGCTGTGCCAGCAGCGCACTGAGCCTATTCCTGAAGGCGACTACCTAAACAGAGTGATCACTCCATTATATCTTTTCTTGAGATCTCAAGTGTATGAGGTCGTGGACGGCCGCTTCATGAAGCGTGAAAGAGATCACAATAAGGTTATCGGTTACGATGATGTAAACCAGTTGTTTTGGTACCCAGAGGGTATTGCTAAAATTGTCTTCGAGGACGGATCAAGGCTAATTGACCTGCCTGCAGAGGAACGCTATCTCAGGTTAGGAGAGGTGTCTTGGAATGATGTCTTTTTCAAAACATATAAGGAGATTCGTTCATGGTTCCACTTGGTTACCAACTTCAACCGTATCTGGGTTATTCACGGGTGCGTCTACTGGATGTACATGGCATATGTCTCGCCCACGATATACACTAAGAACTACCAGCAGCTTGTTGACAACAAGCCGACTCCTGCTTATAGATGGGCCACTGCGGCTTTGGGTGGTACCCTAGCGTGTGTTATTCAGATTGTTGCTACGATTGCTGAGTGGTTTTTTGTTCCAAGAAATTGGGCTGGTGCTCAACATTTATCTCGTCGTTTTATGTTTTTGGTCTTACTTCTGGCGATCAACTTAGCTCCTGTCATTTTCGTGTTCGCGTACACCGGAAGAGACATTTACTCGAAAGCTGCCAATGCTGTGGCTGGTGTCATGTTCTTTTTCTCCCTGGGAACGGTTGTTTTCTTTGCCGTAATGCCTTTAGGTGGGCTGTTTACGTCTTACATGAAGAAGTCCACTAGAAAATACGTGGCTTCGCAGACCTTCACAGCATCTTTTGCTCCTCTCAAGGGTATTGACATGTGGATGTCTTACTTACTTTGGTTTACCGTTTTTGCTGCGAAGTACTCCGAGTCTTACTTCTTTTTGATCAAGTCGCTTATTGACCCTGTCAGGATTTTGACAACCACTACTATGAGATGCACTGGTGATTTCTGGTTTAAAAACAAGTTGTGCATGCACCAACCAAAAATTGTGCTGGGCTTGATGATCGCAACAGATTTCATTTTGTTTTTCCTAGATACATTCATGTGGTACGTTATTTGCAACATGATCTACTCTGTCGGGAGATCATTTTACCTCGGTATATCTATCCTGACTCCTTGGAGAAACATTTTCACGAGACTGCCTAAGAGAATCTACTCCAAGATTTTGGCTACCACCGACATGGAGATTAAATACAAGCCAAAGGTTTTGATTTCTCAGGTTTGGAATGCTATTGTTATATCAATGTACAGAGAGCACTTGCTAGCCATAGACCACGTTCAGAAGCTATTGTACCACCAAGTGCCTTCCGAAATTGAGGGCAAGAGAACTTTGCGTGCTCCAACTTTCTTCGTCTCTCAGGATGATAACAATTTTGAAACGGAGTTTTTCCCCAGGGATTCTGAAGCTGAACGTCGTATTTCCTTTTTTGCACAATCGCTTGCCACGCCTATTCCAGAGCCTTTGCCTGTTGACAACATGCCAACTTTCACTGTTTTGACCCCTCATTACTCTGAAAGAGTTCTTTTGTCTTTGAGAGAGATTATCCGTGAGGACGATCAATTCTCAAGAGTTACTCTCTTGGAATATCTGAAACAATTGCATCCTGTCGAATGGGACTGCTTTGTGAAGGACACCAAGATTTTGTCGGAAGAAACGGCTGCTTATGAAGGCGCTGAAGAAGACTCTGAAAAGGAAGGTGGCTTGAAATCCCAAATTGACGATCTACCATTTTACTGCATCGGGTTTAAGTCTGCCGCTCCAGAATACACTCTCCGTACAAGAATTTG
Source organism: Lachancea thermotolerans CBS 6340 (assembly GCF_000142805.1). Taxonomy (NCBI): domain Eukaryota; kingdom Fungi; phylum Ascomycota; class Saccharomycetes; order Saccharomycetales; family Saccharomycetaceae; genus Lachancea; species Lachancea thermotolerans. The sequence goes on along the minus strand of NC_013083.1, from coordinate 1,537,219 downwards.
GGCCTCTTTGAGATCCCAGACACTATACCGTACCGTTTCTGGTTTCATGAATTATGCCAGAGCAATCAAGCTTCTATATCGTGTTGAAAACCCAGAAATTGTCCAGATGTTTGGTGGCAATGCTGAGGGCTTGGAGAGGGAGCTGGAGAAGATGGCCAGAAGAAAATTCAAGTTTTTGGTTTCCATGCAGAGACTTGCCAAGTTCAAGGCTCATGAACTGGAAAACGCCGAATTTTTGTTGAGAGCTTATCCAGATCTTCAGATTGCTTACTTGGATGAAGAGCCCCCATTGAATGAAGGTGAGGAACCAAGAATCTTTTCCGCACTTATTGACGGCCACTGTGAACTACTGCCAAACGGCCGCAGACGCCCTAAGTTCAGAGTTCAACTTTCTGGTAACCCTATCCTTGGTGATGGTAAATCTGACAACCAAAATCATGCCATGATCTTTTACAGAGGTGAATACTTGCAACTTATCGATGCCAACCAAGACAACTACTTGGAAGAGTGTCTGAAGATCAGATCCGTTTTGGCTGAGTTTGAAGAATTGAATGTCGAGCAAATCAATCCATATGCTCCAGGACTGAAATACGAAGAACAAACGACCAACCACCCTGTTGCTATCGTAGGCGCAAGGGAGTATATCTTCTCAGAGAACTCTGGTGTATTGGGTGACGTTGCTGCCGGTAAGGAGCAGACATTCGGTACTTTGTTTGCACGTACCTTGGCACAGATTGGTGGTAAGTTGCATTATGGTCATCCTGATTTCATCAATGCCACTTACATGACGACAAGAGGTGGTGTTTCTAAGGCCCAAAAGGGTCTGCATTTGAACGAAGATATTTACGCTGGTATGAATGCTGTTTTGCGTGGTGGTCGTATCAAGCACTGTGAATATTATCAATGTGGTAAGGGTAGAGATCTTGGTTTTGGTACAATTCTGAATTTCACAACAAAAATTGGTGCTGGTATGGGTGAGCAGATGTTATCTCGTGAATATTATTATTTGAGTACTCAACTCCCTCTCGACCGTTTCTTGTCCTTCTACTACGCGCACCCTGGTTTCCACTTGAATAACTTGTTCATTCAGCTGTCCGTGCAACTATTTATGCTGACGTTGATGAACTTGAATGCTTTGGCACACGAGTCCATTATGTGCATCTACAACAGAAACAAGCCTATTACTGACGTGTTGTACCCACTTGGATGTTACAACTTTTCACCTGTTGTCGACTGGGTAAGACGTTACACGCTCTCCATCTTCATTGTTTTTTTCATCTCTTTTATTCCTATTGTGGTTCAAGAGCTGATCGAAAGAGGAATTTGGAAGGCCACTCAAAGATTTTTCAGACATATAATCTCGTTATCTCCAATGTTCGAAGTGTTTGCCGGTCAAATTTACTCGTCTTCGCTTTTGAGTGATTTAACAGTTGGTGGCGCCCGCTATATCTCTACAGGACGTGGTTTTGCGACTTCCCGTATTCCATTTTCTATTCTTTACTCGAGATTTGCGGGCTCTGCTATTTACATGGGCGCTAGATGTATGTTGATGCTATTGATGGGTTCTGTGGCTCATTGGCAGGCACCCTTGCTCTGGTTCTGGGCGTCTTTGACCGCGTTGATGTTCTCACCTTTCATCTTCAACCCTCATCAGTTTTCTTGGCAAGACTTTTTCTTGGACTACCGTGATTTCATCAGATGGCTGTCGAGAGGTAACAACAAATACCATAGGAACTCGTGGATTGGCTATGTCAGAATGTCAAGGTCTAGAGTGACCGGTTTTAAGCGCAAGTTGGTCGGCGACGAGTCTGAGAAAGGTGCAGGCGACGCTGCCAAGGCCCACAAGAGTAACATGATTCTCGCTGACATTATTCCATGTGCTATTTACGCTGCTGGTTGTTTCGTTGCCTTTACATTTATCAATGCTCAAACTGGTGTGAAGGATGCAGACTTAGTGAATTCGACGTTGCGTATCATTATCTGCACTCTTGCTCCAATTGCCGTCGACATGGGTGTTCTGTTTTTCTGTGTTGGAATGTCGTGCTGCTCCGGTCCCTTGTTCGGCATGTGTTGCAAGCGAACTGGTTCTGTTATGGCCGGAATTGCGCATACAGTTGCTGTTGTCGTCCACGTCGTGTTTTTTATTATCATGTGGTTGCTCGAAAGTTTTAACTTTGCAAGAACACTTGCAGGTGTAGCAACTTGCTTGTACTGCCAGAGATTAATATTTAAGGTCATGACTGTATTCATGTTGACACGTGAGTTCAAGAACGACCATGCAAACACTGCTTTCTGGACTGGTAAATGGTACGGCGGTGGCCTGGGTTACATGGCATGGACACAACCTACAAGAGAGTTTGTTGCTAAAGTCGTTGAGCTCTCTCATTTCGCGGGTGACTTTGTCTTGGGACATTTCATTTTGTTTTGCCAACTGCCAGTTCTGTGTATTCCAATGATTGACAAGTTCCACTCCATTATGCTTTTCTGGTTGAAGCCATCGCGTCAAATCCGTCCTCCTATCTACTCGCTGAAACAAACGCGCTTGAGGAAGCGGATGGTTAGAAAGTACTGTGCTTTGTACTTCATTGTCTTGGCTGCCGCCGTTGCCTGCATTATTGGTCCAGCTGTGGCGTCTGGCCAAACGAAACGCACACCCTTTGCGGACCAAACTGAGAAGATTGACCCAGTTAACATGAAGTGGTTGGTTAACATCGTTCAACCAAGACACCAAGACAATAATGACACTGGTACTAGCTTGGAAGGTGTGAGTGGTCATTATTATAGTCACACTCCTTCAATGCACTCTTTCTCTACCAAGAAATAGTCAAGGCCACCGGCGCTCTTGTATTTGTTCTCTGCAAAAATTGTGGGGTTTGTCCCATTATGTACTTTATCAACTAACGTAAAGTTTTAAGACGTTTATTACTAAACTTACAGGTTTTATTTATACAGTGACAGGTTCTTTTTTTGGGAGAACATTTCCCGTAGATCGACTGTTCCATGAAGCAGCAATTCAAATCCATGTTCTGGGTGTGTCAGTTGCTGCAGCGTCAAAAGTTTTGTGTTCTGTCGCTTAAGCGAATGCGCCAGCAAGCGGTTTTTCACTATATAAAGATGCAACCTTAGCTTAATGCATGCAACCAAGATATGCACAAAGTACGCGCAACTAATCATACAAGGCCTCCCCGAGTTAACGCTCCGCCAAGATGAACATAATGCTTCTTTTGCTCAATATTTTTATTACATACTTTATGTTTGCCTCAGGCGTCATCAAGACAGAAGATTTCAAGTTGGAATATCCAACTTCGATTAGCGATTTGCCTGCAATCGAAGTACATGGAGACAAGTTCTTCAACAGCATGACCAATGAGCAGTTTTTCATGAAAGGAATTGCATATCAACCTAGCTACTCCATGAACGATCTGAAACTCTTGGAAGGGGGGGCAATGGACACAAAATACATCGATCCGCTCGCGTCTCCGGATTTGTGCCTCAGAGACATCCCACACCTGGTAGAATTGGGAGTGAACACAATTAGAGTATATGCTATTGATCCCACCAAGTCACACGATGTCTGCATGAAAGAATTAGCCGCGAATGGAATTTATGTTCTGCTGGACCTTTCCGAGCCCGACAACTCAATTTCAAGAGACTCTCCAACGTGGGATGTGTCGGTTTACCAAAGGTACAAGGACGTGGTTGATTCAATGCATCAATACTCCAACGTGTTAGGGTTTTTTGCGGGAAATGAGGTAACCAATGATATAACAAACACCGACGCATCGCCTTTTGTGAAGGCTTCGATACGAGATATCAAAGGCCACATTAGTGAAAACGGCTATCGATCAATCCCTATAGGATACTCAACGAACGATGATATTGAAACCAGAGAAAACTTGGCACAGTTCTTTATTTGTGGCGATTCCGTCGCTGACTTTTATGGAATCAACATGTATGAATGGTGTGGGTATTCGTCTTACCATAGCAGCGGTTACGACCAGCGAACTAAGGAATTCAAAGACTACCCCGTCCCAATATTCTTTTCGGAGTTTGGATGCAACTCTGTGCGGCCACGTCCCTTCACCGAAGTTGAGGCGTTGTATGGCCCACATATGACCAAGGTGTGGTCTGGAGGACCGGCATACATGTATTTCGAGGAAGAAAACAACTACGGAGTGGTAAAAATAGATGAAGACAACGAGGTCGTTCACTTGAAGGACTTTGATTTCCTCAAAGACGAATTTTCACGGGCCAAACCAAAAGGGATAACCAGAGAAGAACACACCCGCAAACAGGGCTCAGATCCGCGAAGAAAAAAGCGGAGAGAGTGTCCTGCCATTTCCAAAACTTGGAAGGCCGCAGCTACGATCCCTGATACTCCTAGTCAGACAAAATGCTCATGCCTCGAAGAGTCACTGCCTTGCCTCGTCCAGCCGTTCCATGACCCCTCGCGCTACAAAGATTACTTTGAGTATGTTTGTAGCCAGGTGGATTGCTCAGATATCAAAGCTGACGGCGAGAAAGGGCAATATGGGGAATTCTCCGACTGTAGTACCAACCAGAAACTTGCACTTGAAATAAGCAAAATGTACTATTTGGACCCAAAGTCAAGCGGCACATGTCCCATAGTCGACGGGCAGATACATTACAACACCAAAAGTAAACAGGCGCCGCAGGACAAAAGATGTGCCGCCATTATTAAAACCGTCAGAAGCGCATCGAAAGCGACTAACGGAGATACGCGCCAATTGCATCAGAACAGCAACGAAAGGGCGTCATCCGGAAGTCGTAATGCAGCGAAGTGGTTTTCATTAACACTCGCACTTGGAATATTGATGTTTTCATTTGTATAAACAAAATTTAGGATAAACAGAGTTGGTCTGTAGACGAAGGTGTGCAAGTTGCGTACGGTGCATACCTCTCTATTCGTAACGTGCGGTCCGGCCGGCTGGGGGCGCGCGCCCCGCATGGCTCCCGGATCTCACTTTTTGGGTCCCCAGTTGACTCCCAGGAACCCCTTGCCCTTGGGTCTAATCACCGAGACTTCGGGCTTGATGAAGTAGTAGCGCTTTTGACCTGGAACGTCCATGTACATGGATATCAGATCGGGCGTGTAATGCTTTTCGGACTCGCGTGCCTCGACGTGGATCAGGGCCATCTTCCGCTTGGACTCGACGTGGAAGCGCATGTAGTAGTGCTCCTTCCCGTCCTTCCCCATCCGTCTCGCAGAAGAGATCGGTCTGTTGCGTGTCCATTTGTCGTCCGTGAGCAGCTCACCGTAGGCCTTGAGTCTCTCCCTCGAGGTTCCGGTGTCTTGGCACTCCAGCATCTCCCGTGCCACCACGTCAGACTCTACCTTCGACACCGCGCGGTTGAACAGGCGCGTGTCACCGGAGGGCGAGAAGAGTTCAGTCAGGATCAAGTAGATTACGAGCCCGGCCAGACCGGAAGCTCCGACGACCAACGCCCCGGAAACCGTGAACGAGGCAAACGCCCTTATGCGTGGCCACAGAGGCTGGCTCTTTTTCTGTTTGGCGTTCTCAGACCTGGCTCCGGCGCCCGCGGCGCCCGCAGCGCCCGCGGCCCCTGCGTTGAACGTCGAGTAGTTGTGCATTCTGACGAGACGGCCAGCCAGTAGCTGTGCCGTGGGCACTTGTGTTTGTGCGAAGCGGGGCAAAAAGACCCCGCGCTTAGGCAATGTCCTGAGTAGTAGCATGTTTGGCATACGGACCCTCAACAACCTAGGCTTGCGAAACTGAGCGGTCCTGATGTGCTGAGTCCATCTTCATCCATTGCCTGCACCGGGCCGCTCCAATTTCGAAAATTTGCTGGCCAGCCGGTCGTACCCCGTTATGATGCCGCGTTTAGACAAGAGTAACAGCCCGATTCCACCGAATACGCCGCGTCGCCTCTGGCGTCGCTGCTTATCTTGCGCCACGGGGCTCCGATACAGACTGCGATGTCGCTTATTTGTGCGAATGCGTGCGCGCCGCGTCTCGAACCGGTGATGTACTCGCATCCCTGAAACGTCCGGTGGTGGCCGCCGCAGACGTGTGGAGAACCACGCGCCTCGCTAGCAGCTGCTCCTGGCAGCGCTCCTTTGTCCTGTCACTGATAACTCCCCGTCGTCGTTTAGCCATCGCGTGCTTATGACATCGCCAAGTTTTGTAAGTTCCTTAAGTAGGGGCCGCGGAGAGAAGATTCCAAGCGAAGATCGCCCCTTTAGTGCAATGGTTAGCATACATTTTTCCGGTGGATGTGATCCGGGTTCGAATCCCGGGAGGGGCTTCAAGAGTTTGGTCTCTAAATTTAATTATTTTTTGATTTCTTGTAACGTATTCACCTTCTAAATTTTTGGCCCATGCAGGGGTGAGAGTCACGTGTGAGACACGCGACGCGAGATCATACACAGTCACGTGGGTGAAATATCTCCATTTGACTGTCACATCAATATACACCCACACATTCGCGCGGTTTGAGATATGAAAATAATTGAAAATATTGAAAAAAGATAGGTGTTGTTTGCGTCGGCGCCCATTTGCGTGTCCAGGGCGCAGCGCTGTGGCTAGCCGCCCTAGACTGGCGGCGTAGTACGGGAATTCCTAGCTCGCAGGGAGCTGCCTAGGCAGATCGCGTTAGGCAGTGTGGACTGGCTCTGGGCGGGCTCTCGGTGGCAGACCACGCCTAGCCTCTGCGTAGTGGTGGACCTACGGCGTAGCTCCCACCCGCCGGGCCGTGGCCGCGGGCGCCAGGCTCCGCCTGGGCCTGGCAAACTCTCCACGCGGCGCACACGCCGGAAAGTAACACAACGTAAAGGCCAAAATTTCCAACTGGCGAATCTAGCGTTTACAGGGCCACAATCGTAAGAAGGCAATAACAAAATGGCTAAGCAATCTCTAGGTATGTGGTGGAAACGAGCGATTAGAATGACGGCAAAGTGCGGAATGTGCGAACAGCACAGGCAAAACAGGACCTGAATTGTGGGTGATGTAAAATCAGGTTGAAAGCGCGGTTTCCAGCGGCCAGGCTGCAAAGGTTGCAGTGAAAGCAGGATCAAAATCTCAGAGGGTTCCCCAGTGTGAACGAAGCGAGTTCCGACCGCAGCGATCCAGGGCGACATTTTTGTCCGCGCGCCCCAGACCAGCTCATTTCGGTGTGTACGTGCTGGCCAGCACACTGACTGGCACTCTCCGAACGAACGCACATGAAGAAGCACTTTCGCTGCCGTCGTCTTTCCATGCGGCACACCTTTACTAACTCTCCTACAGACGTGTCCTCCGACAGAAGAAAGGCCAGAAAGGCTTACTTCACCGCCCCATCCTCTGAGCGTCGTGTCTTGATGTCCGCTCCTTTGTCCAAGGAGTTGCGCGCCCAGTACAACATCAAGTCCTTGCCTATCAGAAAGGACGACGAGGTCTTGGTTGTCAGAGGCTCCAAGAAGGGCCAAGAGGGTAAGATCTCCTCCGTCTACAGATTGAAGTTCGCCGTCCAGGTCGACAAGTTGACCAAGGAGAAGTCCAGCGGTGCTTCCGTCCCAATCAACGTCCACCCATCCAAGCTCGTCATCACCAAGCTGCACGTTGACAAGGACAGAAAGGCTTTGATTGAGAGAAAGGGCGGTAAGTTCGAGTAACTGCAAAACATGTAATAAACCACTAAACCTCCCCATGTTTTATCTCGCGACCCTTATATCTTTCAATCATCATGTTTCACTAGCTTCTAAATAAATGTAATCTACATTTCACACTACCCATAGAGCGAAGTGTTCTGAGATCTCATGGTACCCCGCCTATATGGCGCTCTTTCGTTGCGCCTGTTGCGAGCCCCGCCCAGGCTCCCTTTGCGCGCAGCGCCATGGCTACCGTACGCCCTCCAGGTGTCTTTCTATCGCTTTGTTGGCCAGGAGTGCTGTGGTGTCACGTCGGTGACGATATCACTGGTTAATAATAATTGGCTTCTTGTGCACTCGAGCAACAACCCTAAGTCGAACCTCAAGCGTGCGGTCAGACCGAGTCCAAAGGCCAGTATCCTAGTGACTCAACAGCCCCTAAAATGGATTCCAGTGTATTAGAAGAGGTCCCCATCAAGGACACGCTCAGCGTCCCCGGTTCTAGCATGGGAAACCATATGGCTAGAACACGCAGGAGGTGGTCCAGCAGTTCTGCCGACAAGCGGCCGAAGGTTAGTGAGACCACTGATGGCGTGCACGAAGACTCCAAATCCGATTATATTTCACCGGGTCAGCTGTACTCCACAGAGTCCGGGCGTTTGTTCCACGCGGGCAAGATACTCATTGTGCTAGTGGGTCTACCAGCTACGTCTAAGACGTTACTGTCGGTGGCGATCACAAGGTACACTAAGTGGCTTGGTGTGCGTACAAGCTCATTCCACGTCTCGGAGTACAGAAGGAGGATGGTCAACGTCGACTACGACAGGTTTCCAAACGACTATTTCTCCGCCAAACCGCAAACCGCAGAAGGCCAGGCGCTGAGGACGAAAATATTGGATCAAGTACTCCTTGACATGCTAGAGTTCTTCAAGGAAAGCAAGGGCCAACTTGCGGTCTACGATGCCCTGAACATCCTAGTAGAAGAGAGAACACAGCTGCAGAAGATTTTCTCAGAACGAAACATCAAGGTACTTTTCATAGAGTCTGTGATGACAGATTCAGAAATGATCAAGCACAACGTGGATATGGCCACGAAGTCCGCAGATTACGCCGATTGGCCGCAAAAGGACGCAATCCATGACTACATGCATCGTTTGAGAGTCAACAGAGAGCTGTACGAAGAGATGACTCCAAAAGAACAACTCAGCTACGTGAAATACGTCAATTTTGGCGAACGCCTGAGTGTCAATAACAACCATTTCGGATACCTGATAAACAAAATCGTGTTCTTCCTGATGAATCTGAGAAACAAGAAGGGGTGTGTTTATTTTGCTCGCTGTGGTACTAGCGACAACGACAAGTATGTCGACGATGAGCTGTTGAATGCAGAGGGTGTCAAATATTCCAATCTCCTGACAGACTTGGTGCTGCAGACCGTCAACGAAAGGAGAGCTTCCCAGCAGCCAGTGTCTATTACCCCCATTGGGAGCGCGAGCAGTCCAAATTCTGGGCTGAGCTCGCGTTCAATGTCACCATCGTTATCTCCTCTTCTAGCTACTGCTGCCTCACTCCGTAGAACGGAATCAACTGGTAACGCCTCGATGAGACAGCCAGCTTCAGGCGATGGCGGCGATGAGGACTCTTTTGTTGTATGGACTGCTCCAAGAAAGCGTACCCACGATACCGCCAAGTTTTTCGAAGAGCGTGGCATAACTGTAAGACAAAGGTACCAGCTGCAGCAACTACACCCTGGCCTCGTAGCTGATCTAACGGAGGATGAAGTCAGCCAGAAGTTTCCCGAAGAGTACAAAGAATGGAAGAAGGATCCTTATCATTACAGGTTTCCCCGCGCTGAATCCTATCACGATCTTGCTGTGCGGATGGAGCCGCTTCTTTTGGAAATGGAGAGAATGCGGGGCGACATCCTTATCATCGGTCATGAGTCTGCTCTGCGAGTACTTTACGGATACCTCATGGCGTGCTCGTGCTCAGACATTCCAAACTTAAAGTTTACAAGAGACGAACTCATTGAAATCTCATTCAGCCCATTCGAAAATAAGGTTCGGAGAATTCCTGTTGTTATGAACAAATGAACGTCTTACTAAATGGTAATATTCCTCGCAGTTTTGAAGGTATGTATTGTGCATGTATAGGACGCTTCCCCTCCTGAATGACTATCTACAAATCCTTCTTAGCAAGGTTTGACTTTCCGCGAGCTTGGCTATATCTATGCATCCAAGCTTCGTACTCATCGTGCAAACTAAGCGAGTTTGTGTTGAACGAATCTTTAACCCACAACCGCTTACAAAAGGGCCATCCCAAGATCCAATCTATCAAACCCATGTATCTAACAATGCCCACAGCCATATAGTACATTGATCCAAAAAACCCTCCTAGCGCAACTCCCACACATACTTGAAACGCAGTGTGGTAGCCAAGATAAATACGAGAAACAGCAACCATAACTGTAGTGAAGCCCATTGCCAGAATGCTGGAGAGCTTCCTTGCGTTGGAGAGCCCGCGCCAGTGAAGAACAACCTTAAGGGACCAGTACATCACGAAAAAGCCCATGAACTGCGAATGCGCGCTAGGCATTCCATAGGCGGATCTGATTGTGTCCTTTTGAAAAGAACTCCCGATAGAGGCTGGTCTTGGCTCCTTTATAATGTTTTTTATTATGTTGTTCAAGGCCTCGTTCACGACCTGACCTCCAGCTATGATCACCGCCTCAAGCTCTCTGGAAGAGATGAACCACGAGAAGTAGAAGATCAAGATTCCAATTGGCAATAGTGAGTAGTAAACCAAAACGTATGAAATCACGTCATTAGGATCATACAAGATGTACGTATCATCGAATGGAATCAAAATTGGATCCAGCGTCACTGCAGAGACATTCATAAATAATTGTTTGTGTATTTACCTTCTGAAGTTGATAAATTTCATGTTCTGCATTTTTTAAACACGAACTTTCTTTGAAATTTCACTTAGCAGCGACTCAGGGTCCTGGCGTCGCCCGCTGCGATCGCAGCGTAGTTGTTTAATATAGATCGTACTGTATCATTAAATATGGGGCATTAAAGTCATTAAAGTTTCAGAGGTATTATTGAAAGCTTGCCACGCACAAGAGTTGGCGGTGTGAGGAAGCAGATGCAATGAAGAAAGAGAGAAGAGAGAGGTTAGATAAAAGAGTTTAAGAGGTATGAGGAGGGATATAAAAGTACAGGAGGTATGCAAAGAATGATGTGGAATAGAGAAAAAAAGAGAATGCTTCGTAGTTGTAAAAGGGTAGAAATGCCGATTTCAAAGAAAACAGATGAAATCGAAAGTAGAGGAAAGGGTTGAAAAAAAGGTTGAAAAAAAGGTGAAAGGTTTTGGTGGAGGGAGACTACCTCAGCCCCAATTGGTATTTTTGTTGCTCTCTGGCCCATCTGGCTGTATCCTTGGTAGACTGGCTAAAGGATGGGTTACTTCTAGTCTTCTTGATAAACTCAGTAACCCAGTCCTGAGCGTAGAATTGCTTGATCCTGCCGTCAGGAAACATGGCAGCAACGTCACCGACTATACCAACTGCAGCCCTTGCAGTCGAGTCCTCACTATTCAGAGTTGGATTATCAGCAATGTGGCTAATAAACTGGAACAAGGTTCCAACATATGGGAACAGCGCGTCTGCATTGTCGTGCAAGCCGGCCACCATGCCAACGTAGGCGTCCAAAACAGACTCGTGCACCTTCACATTGTATTCAAGGGCTTCCAAAGATGCGTTCTCAGGTCTGGTGTTTTGGGCTGCGACACAGAGAGCCATCACTTGGTTCAAATATGGGATGAAGTCCGCTCCAATGTTTGACGCGATGTCACCGAAAACTGACAGAACCGCAGGCTTGAGCTCCTTCTTGGCATTATTAGCTGAGATCATTTGCCCGAGTACGTTCATGAACGCAGGCGCGAACTGCTTGAAGCCGTCTTCCAAGCAGTTGGAAATATCAGCAATCAACCCGACTGCTGTAATTGAGACTTGTGATTGAACTTGGTTCAGGGCGTTCACCAGATATGGTGAAAAGGTTTCCAAGTACTTTTCGAAAGTTTTTCCGAGAGCAGCGGCCAAAGAAGAAATAGCGTAAAAAACATCATCTTCAACATATGACGAATCCTTCTTGTCGAGCAGCTTGAGGAACAGGTCCATGAGCATATCTGATACAGATGTCACAGATGCGGGATTTTTACGAATGACAGCAGATAGTACGCTGAGAACGTTGGACTGCAATTCTTCTAAGCTCTGCTTGGCATCGTTGTTTAGCTGGGATTCATCAACACTCATAGTCTGTCCAAGTTTGTCCAAAATGAATGAGGAGATGGAAATAGCGGATTCAGCAACTTGATCAGTTGAAAACTCGACAAGGGTTGTCAGGGCAGAGAACGCGGATGCGCGCGCGCTGTTTTCATTGTCAGTTCTGTTAGCAGCCTTCATTAGCGCATCTACCAATACTGGGTAGTAGTTGTAGATGGGCGAGCCTGGGGAGTCTGCCATCTGTTCCACCAAATTTATGATAGTCCAGGCGCAGTTTGTGGCGACCTTAGGGTGGTCCTGGAGACCTTCCAAGCACGCTTGAACGACGTCGGGCAGGTGGGCTTGTGGATCAATAGCGCCAACAACCAAGTCTGCAATCCTTCCAATGCACCAAGCTACCGTCTCCTTGACTTGCAAGGATGGGTCCTTAATTAGGTGAAGAATTGGGGGCAGAGCTTGGTGAATGAGGTTCGTGAGTTGGACTTTATCAGGGCCGTCCAAAATAGATCCGAAAGCCATAACGGCAGCTTCCCTGTTCCTCCAGTTGTCGCTAGTGATGTTCAGTTCCACGTAACGTAAAACAGGCTCAACAACGTAGTTGCCACAGTTTTGGGCAAAAAGCTGCAAACAAGCTCCGGCGGACATGGCCACGTTCCAGTCATCATCTTCCACATCTTCATTTTGTCTAGTGAGCAAGTTCAGTAGGTTGGGAACAACCTCCTGAATAGATGTGAGTGCGAAGTTGAAGCTCTGCAAAGGAGACTGAGGGAACTGTGCGAGCTCGAAGGCAATATCGATCTCTTCTTCACAGATAGTGGACCAGAACTCAACAGCCATGGAGGCGACTTTCTCGTCTTGAGACTGCATCGTGGAAATGGTTAGGGCGTAAAGAGCCTGCTCCATGTAGGGCTTCATGAGGAAATAGTAGAGCGACATGATCTTACACAGGCAACCGAACGCGGCAGCCTGGATCTCTGAATCGTCAGTCTGTGTGGCCTCGCAAACAACTTGCATCAAGTAATTACGCTCACCCTCGCGCTCCATGTTGTTCTTGATGAAGGCCAGGGAGTCAGCCAACGCATTCAGTGCGGTAAGTCTTACGACCCTAGAGGGCTCGCTGGCCTGTGCGCCTTGTACAATTGCGATGAGAATGTTGTTGGATTGTGCCACAAGTGCTTCGCTTCCTGGGTCCGCGGCCTCGCAGATGTAGCCAAGGGCGAGCAGTGATGCTCTTTTGACGTTCTCGGGCTGCTGTGCCGCGGTGTTGTCGACCATGATCTTCATGAGGTCGGGCCACTGGTTGCGAGGTAGCTCAATGGTGGCGATAGCCGCGATCAGCTGAGCTGAGGCATTGGCAACACGAGGCTCAGGGGTCGCAAGTGCAGCAAGTGCTAACTGGCGGATGTGGGCGCGCGAGGCGTCGTCGACCTGGGTGAGCCATCTTTGAGTCAATTGCTGGGACTTTACGGAATCTTTGCTGACCAGCTCGTTTTTGATCGACAGACCGGCCAAGATCCGCGCTTCCAGACGGCAGGTCTCGTCGGCAAGAACCTGGGCGAGCAGCCCGACAAACTGTAGAAAGTTTTCATTCGAGAGCTTCTTCAGCTGTGTTTCGCACTGCAGCCGCACGGTGGCGTCCGGGCTCAGAATCGTTTGCTCGAGGACTTGCGCCAGCTGCGCAGACTCAGCAGACATAGTGGTGGTATTCCTAGAGCGGTTTCGAGGGGCGGGATGCGGATTGGGCGCCGCTATAATCTTCCAAAGGGGGGAAAAGCACTTAAAGTACGCTTCTGGGTGCTGTCAGCGGGTAACTTCGGGACGCTCTTGTTCAATTGCTAGACCACCGTTTTAAGAGTGGCTGGGATCCTCCTGAAGGGCGCTGTGGGTCGCTTTGGCTCAACGTATGAGGCGTGAAGAGCGAAGGAAAAGAAGCGCAAGATGCGCAAGGAAATTTCATATACTCGGAAAACTTCAGAGCCCCGAGTCGCTTCCCACGGGAGGGGCCAAGGCCCATCACCTGAGTACATAAGGACTTGCGAGTACATGAGTACATAAGTACCCGTGTTTTAAATACGAAAACTAGCTAGCAAGCGGCGCGGCCCCGGGCCACACGGCGCTTCAGTTGTACTTCTGCTGCAATTGGTCGACCAGCTCGATGTACTTCTGCTCGGCCTCCTCCTGCGAGGTGCCCTTGAGCGCCTCCCACGCGTCCCACTTGTACTTGTCCTTGAAGTTTAGCGCGCTGGGGCGGGGAGAGCTGTTGTCGCCGACAGTAGCCTGCTTGTAGAGACCGTAGAGCTGCAAGAGCTCGTCGTTGGAGGGGGTGGTGGCCAGGTTCTTGACGGCCTCAGCCTTCTGTTCGAAAGTAGCGGAAACCATTGCTGTTTTGTGGAGTGTGTGAGGTTAGGGAAGTGAGGTGAGCAGAAGAGAAGAGTCGCGAAAGGCGAGTTTTCAAGGGCAGCGTGTCGTTCGTGCTCAGTGATATAAAATACCGGCGCTCTCCACTTGAGGAGCCAGGGCCAGAGCAGCGGAGGGTGGCCGCCACGCGGCGTGCCATTCTATGGAAATGATGTGGGCCTGGTGGATTTCAGCTGCCCGCGGCGCTGCAGTTACCGCTGAACGACGGAGAGTATCCATCACCATTTACGGGTGGTTATGAACGAGATCGAAAGTGAACCTGGTCACGTGCGAATCGTCGCGCAGAGGCCAGCCGCGGAGAGAGGGTGCGTTTCCAGCGTGACAACTCAGTGCGCACGACTTACATGATATGGGCGTCGATGGCGGATGGGTCCATCGCCCTTCTTTGACGGGAATCCGCCACAAGTGCGAGGCAAGGTGTTCTGACACAAGCGTTCGAAGTGACCTAGTTCATTCGGGTGACGTTTTAGAAAAGGCGTGGCGAATCGAGCTCGCTCCTGAGGGCCAAACCAGCCTTTCTCTAGTGCTGGAATTCCAGCCATTTCGTGCGTGTGCGGGCAAGTATTTTGGGAATAATCTCAGTGTAAACACTTTTGCGAGGAAAAGGCGCCTCCGGCGCCACAGCAAGCAGGGCTGCACCTTGCTCCACAGATAAGGATCATCAGCGTACCTCGTCCTAACCGCGAGTTTTCTTCCGCAACGGCGTGAAAATTCGGCGATGCTGAGCTCGCAAATGTGTCCAGGGCCGTCCTCGTTTGGGCCCTCCAAACAGTGATTACATAAGCCTGATATGCCTTCGCTTATAATACCATTTGCCAGCGTGGCCCGCATTGTACGCATGGCACAGCAGCAAACGGTGGAACTGCGCTGTTAGTCAGCCTGCAGCGCTGGACCTGGATCAGAGGCACACTGCCTCCCCCGCGATCCAGCGGAAGGGGTGCGCGCGGCCTGCGAGCGAGCACAAGCAGATCATGTAATTATTCCGGTGCACGGAACGCGCCCAGCCGCCCAGCCGCGGAGCCGGAGACGGTGCCGCGAGATCTCAGAGGCCATTGCCCTCGCTAGCCGGAACGAAGTTTAACGTATATAATGATATACGCGATCCGAGGCATGGGGCGTATCTTCTCGGGTACCTGAGATATCTCAAGCTTAGCGGAAGCGGTGGGGTATATCTATATGGCATCATGATGAGATTAGAAACCTTCTGGCCCGGCCGAGCGGGTCTCTTCTTACCAAGGCTGAAAATCACTATCAACGGCTGTGAAAATTAAAAGGCTATTCTGGCCAAGTTCTTTACTGTTCGAAATTAAAGATCCCCTGCTAAGCTTCAGTACATATACCAAGAAACCTGCTCATCACCGCTATTCGCTGCTTTATTCGCACGTACACGCATACGCATATTCAACATGTCTGACAGGCCGCAACTAAAAAGTTCTCCCTCGGGCGGGAGCTCTAACGCACTGCTGGAGCCCGTTAAAGACCGCCGCAGAAGAAGATCCTCCAGTCTCATATCGCATGTCGAGCCCGAGACGCTCGAGGAGGAAAACGACCAACAGATGCCCAACATGAACGCGTCCTGGGTTGACCAGCGTGGTGCGTGGGCTGTCCACATCGTAATCATCATGCTACTCAAGGGCTTCTACAACCTGCTCCCCGGCATCACGAACGAGTGGTCCTGGACTCTGACCAACACCACCTATGTGATAGGATCCTATATTATGTTCCACCTGGTCAAGGGTACGCCCTTCGACTTCAACGGTGGCGCGTACGACAACTTAACCATGTGGGAACAGATCAACGACGGCGTGCTGTACACCCCAGCCCGCAAGTTCCTCATCCTCGTCCCCATCGCGCTCTTCCTTGTGAGCACGCACTACACCCGCTACGACATCCAGCTCTTCCTGCTCAACTTCTCTTTGACGACCTTGGTCGCCGTCGTGCCCAAGCTGCCTGTCACACACAGACTCAGAATAACTATTCCTGGCCTAACCAGCCCCGCTCAAATCAAGTGAGTCTGCATTCTAACAGCCGCGCATTTTCATCCCCTAACACTACTCATCAAGTTCTCTTTATAACCGTCCATCTTCTATCTTTCATTTGTCTTTGAAGTATATGTATATACCTAAAAACCTTCAGCTTAGCATGTGGTCGTCCTCCTTGGCATCCACACTCACGTCTCTGTAGACATCGAAACGAACCTGCGTGGTGACTGGGATTGATCTCCGCATGTGCGAGATCCGTTCTGGGTCAAGTTCAGCATACACGATCTCTTCGCCCTCACCGGCCTCTGCAACGATGTTGCCTTGTGGATCGCACACCAAACTGTGACCGTACGCCTGGTATCCACTACCAGGGACCCTTGAGGGTGAACACAACACGGTGTACATCTCGTTGTCAACACTGCGAGCCCGCGCCAAGAGGTGCCAATGCATTGGACCCGTTGTGGTGTTGAACGCACTAGGGTAAATCATCGCGAATGCCCCCTTCCTTGCACTGATGGTAGCAATCTCAGGGAAGCGCATATCGTAGCAGATTCCGAGACCGATCTTACCCTGAGGCACATCCAATGTCGTGCTCTTGTTGCCCGGAGACAATGAGTCGCTCTCCTTGAACGTAATTCCGTCAGGGATGTCGACGTCGAAAAGGTGCACCTTGCGGTGACGACCGATAAGCTGGCCAGTTTTATCAAATACCAAACAGGTATTGTAGACCTTGTTGGTTTCAACCTCCAGTTCTGGAATAGTGCCTCCCACAAGGGTCACTTGGTGCTCGCGTGCCAGCTCACTGAGAAACTTAACCGAAGGCGAGCTTTCTTGGACAACTTCTGCGTTTTTCCTGAATTCAGTAGCCGCATAGACCGAGTTGAAGCACTCGGGCAACACTACCAATTCTGTTCCCGGCTGCTCCCGCATTGCTTGCGCAACAAACGTCTTGCATCTTTGGAAGTTAGCACTCTTATCAGGCGCTCCACATGCGAATTGAATCAGAGCTATCTTCAACTTGCTCTTCAATACGTTCAATGACATTGTCAAATGTTTTCCCTTTAATTTTGGTTAGTTTTGTTGTGTTTATGACCGCTTTCTGCCCAATTTGCTAGGGGTGAAAATGGTTTCTAAGTGGCAAGAATTGTGGATCCGATCTGATCTTCTTCCTCAAAGTCTTCAAGGTAGTGCCAAGATATCTCAATTAAAGTTGAATTGGTCGGGTGGGTTTCTTATCTTACAATGTAATTAAACCTTTAACGCTCAAGTGATATGAGGCACGTGATGATTATAGCTCATCGAAAGTCCAGAACTTGAGAATGAGATGTTTCATCGGCCTCAGCTGCTGCGCCGTGCTGGTATAAGGCCAGCGAATTGCTAAGAAACTGATCAGCACTCAACCAAGTAGTGTGTTGATTATAAGAACCTTCTTCGTTTTCATATTATTTAAAACCGTCAATATCTGACAGGTTTGGAAGAGCTGAATAAGTGGGCTTGGTATGGCTAGAACTATTACATTTGACATTCCGTCCTGCTACCAGCTGGTTGAGCTAGTTGGCGAAGGGGCTTATGGTACAGTATGCTCGGCAGTGCATAAGCCTTCGGGTACTAAGGTTGCTATCAAGAAGATTCAACCATTTGCCAAACAAATGTTTGTAACCCGAACGTTACGGGAACTTAAACTGCTTAAACTATTCCATAGCCATGAAAACATTATTAGCGTACTGGATGTTGTGCGGCCAACGTCTATGGACAAATTCCAGGCAGTCTACCTGGTACAAGAGCTTATGGAGACGGACCTGCACAAGGTCATCAGTGGCGGCGGGTCCAGCCTCAGCGATGACCATATACAATACTTCACGTATCAGATTTTACGAGCCCTCAAGGCGATACACAGTGCACAGGTGATTCATCGAGACATCAAACCTTCGAATCTGCTGTTAAACTCTAATTGCGACCTCAAGGTGTGTGACTTTGGGCTTGCTCGGTGCCTGGCATCCAGCACCCACTCACGTCAAAACCTCGTGGGGTTCATGACTGAGTACGTTGCCACAAGGTGGTACCGAGCACCTGAAATTATGCTAACTTTCCAGCAATACACAACCGCAATGGACATCTGGTCCTGTGGATGCATCCTGGCGGAGATGATTACAGGCAAACCGCTTTTCCCCGGACGCGACTATCACCACCAGCTATGGCTCATCCTTGAAGCAGTAGGTACGCCATCTTACGAAGATTTTGAAAACATCAACTCGAAACGCGCGAAGGAATACATCGCTAACCTTCCACTTCGGCAAAAGTTACCGTGGCAAGTAGTTCTACAGACGCAAGAAGTCAATCCAGATGCCATTGACCTACTGGATCGGATGCTCACTTTTAACCCTGACAAGCGCATTAGCGCTGTTGAGGCCCTCAGCCATCCGTACCTAAGCGTATACCACGACCCGGAGGACGAACCTGAATACCCGCCTCTCAACTTAGACGATCCGTTCTGGAAAATCGATAATGACCTCAAACAGCCTAGCGAGGAAAGTGAGCTTTCCATAGACACCCTAAAGCAGATGCTGTTTGAAGAAGTCGGAAAACCACTGCATTAATCAACTTTAAATTACCGCTACCTTAGACTACAATATAGATTTTACAGCACAGAGGGGCAGTTTGCATAGCTCTTAACTTTCATATTGTTTTATTCTTTATTAAATGACACCTTTTTATAAACGCTTATGAAACTAAGCGATGCCAATTAAAATAAAGGGGACTTCAAAGCTAGAAAATAAGACAAGCGCTGGGTACAGAGATGATACTGCCCCCTGAGATAGTCTATGAAGTTCTAACGTATCAGTTTCAAGACCTTATGTCCAATGACCATCCGAATAATCCAGAGAAATTTCACTCAAATCTGCGGATCTTTCTGCGAAGTAATCTCACGGTTAACAAGACGTTCTACCACGTCTGTAAGGTTCTCATATACCGGTACCTGAACTTCACTTCTGCTCGGGGCTTCTACAAGCTACTGGAGACTTTGCGACAGAGTCCTGAACTTGTGCGTTACGTTCAAGTAGCTGACTTCGAGGAGCTGACGTCAATAGGGCTAGGGAGAACGGGTGAAATGAACAAAAGTATCAAGAACCTAACCAATGAGACTTTGTGGGAATTTCTTTGGCTGACCCGTGGTAGCCTCCGCGAATTTTTGGCGAGTGAACACATCCAAGGCGACCTCGATGAGCGTATTATAAATTTCCTGCTCAAACCAGGTACCATTTTAAGCGTGGTTGACTTTTGCGGGAGCTCTCATGACAAGTTTACTGAGACATTTACTGGTGCTGTCAATAAGCTATACAGGGATGGTCAGCCCATTGATTATAATTACCAAATTACGTCTTTAGGTCTTAATGACTGTACCACGATAGCATCATCTACACTAGGTAAATTACTCGCAACGCTCCCAGAACTTCAAAAGCTTGACTTAGGTCATACTTCCATTGATGATCGCACAATAATAAACAGTTTACCGCACTTGAAGGGTCTAACCCACCTTTCTCTTTCGATGTGTTCTCAGCTGACCCCTAGGGGCGTGCTAGAATTCTTTAGCTACCATCCGGCAGTCACTGATGTTGATAATTCCACTACGCTTCAATGGCTCAATGTCCAGGTTCATCCTCATTCCTCATCGTGGTCTGACGTACAGTTGATGTTTCTGCTGAAGAGACTCTGCCGGTATGGTCATAATAAAACCTTACAATATCTGAACATCGGAGGGTTGCCTTTGCATCTTACAGAAGACTTGTCTGTGACGAAAACAATGTACTATTGGCAGTGTCAAGACACTTTGCATTTCATCAAGTTGAACTTTCCACACTTGAAAAGCCTAAGCATTAAAGACAACAATGTACCAGTTCCGCGATTGGTGTCCTTTCTTTCGCCCTTACAAAGTGAAGAAATTGCAGAGCAGCGCCTAAAATTCCTGAACGTTGTCAATAACGCCTACATCAACAGATGGAGCATTCAGGATCCCACGATACTCGTACATTCGAAGTCATTGTGCGCAATCGAATTGTCATTTGATCCGTGGCAGCAAATCGAAGCATCCAATTCAAGACATGAAATTAATTGCCGGCTTATTGATAACACTACGCTATTACAAGATCCGTCGAAAAGTCAACCTGTGACATGGAAATGCTACATTGGCTCGGTATACGGCAGAAGGCATTGGCTCTACAAGACCGACGAATATCTCAACAGAGGAGACATTGATACCCTGGGATACTTAACAAACTACGATTCCCAGGGCAACAAAATTATTGACATTTTTAAACAGCCGGATTTCTTGAAGTTTGCTCAAACTAAGATAATGCTTGGGTGCGGTATAGTTCGACAAAGCAGCGCTCGAAGAAACCTTACCTACCGAGACCTTAATGCGCCGATCTCCCAGTTTTTTGATAAGAACAGAACCATTGCCAGGAGGCCAAATACGCCACCTATTCGGATCCCTGTGCGGCCACCAGGCGAATGGCGGCTCATCGACAATGAAAATCCTTTGCAAGAAGGGGAGGTCCATGGTGGAAACCTTCTCAATGACAACACGTTGCACAGTCCGGATACCTCAGACGCACCCCCAAATTCAAGAATTGGGCTCTTTTGGGACCGTTCAATGTCCAACCTCAGCCAAAGCATGCAGGCATATGAGAGTGATCTACAGTACCTCAATGATCCCGAACTCCAGCGCCGTAGATCACAGTTAAGTCTCTTCAGGGGAAACTTCATTGCCGACAAGGACTCCCTGGGCGGTCCGCAGCATAGACTCGCTTCCGCTTCATTTCATACAGACTCTAGCATAAGAGACACCACCATATGCGACGGCAATGAAGCTCCAAACATGACCATGGCGTACCGTCAGCATCTTGAAGTTTCTGCTGAGTACACCGTATTCGGCTGTATTGAGCGAGGCATGTATAGGTACTATAGTCTGAAAACGTAATAAATAACGCTATCTGAGATTACACTTTAACCATTGCAACCAACCACTATAAGGGACGGCCTTCGCTTTCATCATTTGTCCCCATTTGGTAATGTCATCGGCTGGCTTCATGAGTTGATTTTTTTTTGTTTACATTTCAATAATATTGGGAAGGAATATCCTGGGCAAGCATACGACTTGTAAAGCCAAACACGGCAAAGCGAGCATAGAGGCGAGCACAAGCACTGCACCGACTGAATATTCCTTGCAGGTATTCAGAGGCGTATAATAGACACCTTTAGCAAGTGTCAAAGACGAGTTTTAAAGAAAAAACCACGTTGGATCAAATCTTCCAATTCAATAACACATCACAGCCATTGCTTCCCAAGCTGCCGATACAATCCTTGCAAGATACCTGGGTCTGAGATAACATTTGGAGGGCTTAAGGAAGTCGCTGGTTGCTGCAGTGAATGTCTGAGAACAAAGATTCCAGCGCAGATACAAGTGGGTCATCAGGCTCAACTGGTGGTAATGTTTGGCTTTCTGAAAGAAGCCATCCTAAAAAGCCAGATTCTTATTTCAAAGAAACATTTGAGCCGTCGAGTGACTCTGGGGCGCCTTCTATCAGCGTCTATATAGATTATACCAGATTGTCAGAATTGGGAAACAACTCAGATAGTTCAGGAAGTAATGATGCAACTTCATCCAAACACTCTTCTTTAGAAGAACGTACTGGCGTTAGCGAGAGCAAGAACAGAACTCTCGCGATCAAAAAAAGTTACCGAGATCTGCATGACCCTGTGTTCCAGGACAATTCAAGCCTTAAACTCCACAGCTTCAACGCGCCCCGTCTGCCAGAGCTCAAGAACCTCAGTTCTGATACAGTTAACACCAATGTTTTGATGGACTCTAGGAAGACATCTTTGAATGCTGCGACATATAATATACTTAACAACAGCTTGCAGGACAAGCAAGTTGAGGATTCCGAGGAAGGGCTGCCTCTGAGGCCAATCAAACATGTACCCCTCCAAAAAGACAGGGACAGCAAGAAAACCATATCAACTTCAGTGCTAGATGCAAGTAGCATTCGAAGGTTCTCAGAGTTGGAGAAGCCAGATGCAAGATCGTCAGCTGTTCTTTCGGAGGGCGACAACAATGGTGTGACAGTCGAGCCTCGCGAATATCAAACACAGAATAAAATTATAGAGGAGGGTGAAGCCGAGAGTTCAGAGTACGAAAAGCATTCAAAGCCCTCTATTGAGGAGGCGGTCAAGCTTTTTAAGCAGGAAGCGAAATCGCAGCAGCCAGCAAGGCTCATCGAACACAAATTCACACCTCCGCATTCTCGAGCCGTTACCACACGGGCCTCGCAAGGCTCTCTCAGAAGTCAGGTCAGTAGCCAAAATTCCCGCTTTTCTCAAACACGAAGATCGCGCAAAGGTCCTCAAAATCCGTCGCTCCTGGCATCAATTTTGGTGGCACCCAGTTCAAAGAAAAGGCGAAGCGGAGTACCGAAAAAGATCATATCACCAGCCATACCGGCACTGCGGCAGATCTCTGGAAGCAGTAATGGATCAAAATCATCAGCGCAGCCTAAAGTCCAGGGCAATTCTACGGCTGATACTTCGCAACCTCGGCAACCTCCAAAGGCGCCATATCGAGATCAAGAAGATCAACTTGGGCCAATATACCGCTACCGCGATATCTTAGACGAGAAAGAGGTTGAAAAAGATGTTCTTTACTCGCAATTTGTCGAATCCTCCTCTGTCTCCTCGCGAGACTCAAATCTAGGAAAATTCGCCGAGATTTTCAGCATCCCAAGGATTATAGTATTTTTACTGTTCTGCGCGGTGGCGCCTCCGGCATACTTTATTACAGGTTTGAACCCCCGTAATGCGCTTCCTGATGACAAGCTTATGAGATTGATAATGAATAGAGAGCACAGAGAGGGCCTATTTGCAGGTTTCGTGTGGGACGTGAATCTTCACTGGTTTCGGAGGACCTGCCTACTGATAGGCACGGTTGAGGTCCTTGCTATAATTGCATGCATAGGGGTTGGATTCGGCGTGGGACTCTCAAGAGAGTGACTTTTGGCTCAATTACGCCCGAAAACACGTTTACGATTACGGGCCAGAAAGGCGACATTTAACCTCGGCATCCATGTTCTTTAAAGCTTGAGAAAAGAGAGGCTACAGTGATCCTGCTTGCCTGAACAAAATCTTGAGAAGTCTATGGGAAGGTATCAGTGAACAACGATTTCGACCAAAAATCTCGAACACTGCGCATTCCGTATGTTTAACTCTTATCAAGCGCACTTGCTGCCTCTCGTCTAACAAACGCATCGAATAAAAATCCTCAGATGTATCGCATGCTACTGAGACGCAAGAAGCCTTTCGGGCTGAAAGCCCGGTAGAATTCTTAATGTACAACAAAAGCCATATAATATTAATGCATAACCTTATTGATAAGTAGAAGGTGTCTGGTTTTCCGAACATAATGCTACACCTGCTCATAGATAAACCAGACAGTAAAGGAATATGTTATTTCTAGGATGCAGAGGCGAGTAACTCCAACCACGTCAACTGGACGTTGAATAAGGCACCGGTATCGTCTAATATGACTAACGCCGATCGTTCCGTCGGGATTTCTGCTTCTATTGTTGAGCGATAAGAAAAGCCAAGATATAGAGATATCAAGACAATAGTTCCGTAACCAGCGCGTAATATATAATACGGAGAAGTGCCAATATTCAGGTAACATGGGAAATCATTTATAAAAAAAGGCATTCAAAGGTAAATCGCGAAGATTTACCGATCGTCTCTCTGTAATCTCGAGAGCAATTCTGCAATGGAAGCTTTTGATGAGAGGTTCGAAGCGTTAACTTCGAGAGTGCCAATTGTTGACGCGCACAACGATTTCCCGTATTTGTGCAGAATACAGCTGCACAACCAGATCAATGAGCTTGACTTCAATTCGCATCTAACTAGCATGACTGACCTGCCAAGCCTAAAAAAAGGGCGAATCGGTATCCAGTTCTTTAGTGTCTACATCGAATGCAAAGACGACGGCGACATGCTGTATACGGACTTCAGTAGGCTTAATAGTGCAGTGCGCGATACTTTGGAGCAGATCGACGTCACGAAGAGACTCGTGGCCAAATACCGTCAAGATCTGAAGTTTGTTGGCACAAGCAGAGACGCGTTGGAGTCTTTTCAGAAAGACGGCAAAATAAGCGTGACACTGGGAGTCGAAGGTTTACACCAATGTGATTTATCTCTGGCAGTTGTTAGAATGTATTACGAACTTGGTGTCAGATATATTACGCTGACACACAACTGCGACAATCCGTTTGCCATGGCAGCAAGTTCGATTCCATACAGGGACAAGGACTTCGGGCTAACTTCTTATGGTGTTGATTGTGTTAAGGAGATGAACAGGTTAGGTATGATGGTGGACTTGTCTCATGTTAGTTACCAAACTATGGTCGATGTCCTAAATGTATCCGAGGCGCCTGTAATCTTCTCACATTCATCAGTATACAAGCTTACCGCACATGAAAGAAATGTGCGAGATGATGTCTTGCTTAAGCTCAAAGAGAATGGTGGGGTCATAAACATCAACTTCTGCCCTCTCTTTATAACTTCCGGCCGCGCAGATGCTGCCAATGGTAGTATGGCTAATATACAGGATGCTGTCGACCATATATCATACGTGATTGATTTGATCGGGTGGGATCACGTTGGATTCGGTTCAGATTTTGATGGTATTCCAAATAGCCCTCAAGGACTAGAGGACGTGTCCAAGTACCCTGACTTGGTCAAGATGGTTTGGAAGAAATACAATGCTAGTGAAGAACAAATTTCAAAATTAATGGGACTAAATATGCTGAGGGTTTGGGCTGAGTGTGAAAATGTTGCCCGTGATAAAAGCGGATTACAGCCAATAGAGTCCCAATGGCTGGATAGAGCGTGGAAATTCCCAACATGGGCCCGCGACGACATGCCAGAACTATACCCTGGCTCTAAAAAGATTCAGGATAAGATCACTGAGTGGTTAGATCTCGGGTCACTGGTCAAGCTTGCGGATGAAAGTTTGGATCCCAAAAAATGAAGCCCGAGAAAATGCCTGACACGAAACATTAGCACTTTGAGCAAGATCCAACGTGTCAAAATACAATGGCTCTCAATAAAGTCACTGTTAAGTACTGTTTTTAGGACAATTAGAATGCTGTTATCGAAATCACTCTTAAAAGTGAGCTACTGTAAGGATTTGTGCCCATTAAGCAAGCTCTGCTATTTAATGCAACACTTGCCTCATTGTCTTCTTCGAGCATACACGAGCTTTACAACCATAAATTTTGAACGATACGTTGTCACAGAACGATTATTCAATCCGCTTGGTTTTCTCAAGCCCTCGATATAAATGATAATGAGGACAAAATATGGGGTCAGCACATGACTGCTGCGAGGCGACAAAGGCCAGCTAAAGCGTTGCTTCGAAACTGATTTTTTATAATTCCCTATAGCCAAAAAATTCTATCCATCTACATCATGCGCTTCGCCAGTACTTAAAGATTCTTAGTACCGTAACTCAGATTTTTTGTTTTTCTTTGTGGGGAGAACATTGCCTCGCGAAGAAGGTTTCGGAACGCTCTTGGATCTCTGGTATGGTGGAGGGTAAAAATTGGAGTTGTGGGGGCTTGAAGAGTAATTCTTGTCACTGTCTCTCTTTCTCTTTTTTGACTTCTTGCTGCGGGCACCCGAGCTTTCTTCATCGTAGTATGCCTCGTTGAACCTTCGTCCGCCTGAGGCTTGATGCGAATTCTTCTTTTGTTCGGGATATAGAGAAAAGCTGTCACGATACTCTGTTCCGGCATTATCGAGATGACGAAAGTAGTCCGCTTTGAGTTCCTGGGGCAAGTTCTCGCCTGAAAACGCGCTCCCGTCTTCGTTGGGAACTCTTGACGACCTGTACTCCCAGCAGTCATCCCCGAAGTGACCTTTGCCCCCACAGTTGTAGCAGAAAATCTTATGCACCGGTAGCACACGGCGGACATTGCTGTCTAACAAGTAGTAACTTCTCCATATACTGGGGCACCTATCCCTGGAGTGGTTCTTGCTGTTGCAGTGAACGCACTTCACGCGCTTCCATTTGTGAGGGCACTGGCTTCTGTAGTGGCCCTCTCCATTACAGTTTGCACACTTGATGGCTTTAGGGCACTGTTGTGAGTAATGGTCGTCCATAAGCCCACAGTACGAGCAAATCACATGTGGGCAGTTGCGCTTGCGGTGGCCCCTCTGTGAACAGTTGATACACTTTATTTCTGCCTTTTGTACAGCATCAGACGGATCCTCAACGCCAAAGTAGCGGCCACTGCCTCGCAAAGTCCGAAGGTCCTCTGGATTTGAGTCAACTTCATCAATGGAAGGCGCTAAAATTCGCTCGTTTGACTCAAACGAGGGCGCGGTATCTTCAAAGAAAGGTAACGTGTCTTGAGTTTCCGACTCGGATAGCAGAGACGCCATTGTCGGGTGGTTTTTTTTTGCACTTTCGATGTTGTTCGTTTTTTTCGAGATGAGCTTGATGACTTTTTATGTCAAAGAATTCATATCGTAGTTACAGTAAAGAGTCATCCATGATGAAGGAACGGGAACTCACTCACCCGATAATTCAAGGCTATTTGAATAAAAGGAGTAAGAGAAGTTAAATGGGTTTCTAATCTTAAGGCCAGCTCTGCATTATGTGAACAGTCCGCCATAAGTGAGCATATCAACATATACGGAGCTGATATTGCCGTGATTACAGTCATATCAAGTTCTTAGTAGAACATGAATCCAAGTTCCGCCCCCAAAGTTGACATGCAGTTTGGGCGATGCTCAGTCGAACTTCCCAAACATCTCATATCAAAGAGTACTACTGCCAATATACGGATCAGCTTTTGAAGAAACACAAAACCTGGCATGACGGGCGTTTGAAGTTCTTCGAACTTAACAAGAAATTTCAGTTGTTCACTGTCGATGACAACGTGCTGCTTGGCAGCGGTTTTGTGACAAATGTCCGCCGGCTGGAGCGCATTTTGAGTGAGTCTTTCTTTGGAAAGGAAGAGCACAAGATTTTTAGCCAGTTTCTGGTAATAATCGACTGTCTGGAACGTGAATATGATCGAGATATCGGGACACTGGCCAGGGAAGGACTGACACCCTATAATATTAAAGTTCACCCCGGAACCGCGCTTGCGCCCAGTCCCAGCAATCAAAATACCAAACTGCGACGTGAATCACCTCAGCCTTCAAGCCATCAGGATACTCTCGCGTTGCGTTTCAATACGCCATTTAGACGACCGAGGATGGCCCCGAGGGAAATTACCGCGGCTTCCATAAACACCCCTCCCACAAAGAAGCAGCTCAAGCAACCCCTGCTCCGCAAATCCGTCACGAGGACTACCGCTGAACCGGTAGAAAAGCAGTCGGTTTCACTTGCGCTAGACGCATCAAAAATGGGGTGCGGTCAGCTGCAACAGAGAACATCACGAAGGCGGAAGAAGACCGTTGTCATCGCCCCTGGGCCACAAGCTGGCTTCGAGGACTCAGGAAATTTAAGCAGCCCCGGTCCGAGCCTCAGCACGGAACTGGCTTTAAGCAAGGCGCATCCGCAGCCTATAGCTCAGCATTGGAATATTAGCACATTTCGCATCAACAAAAAGAAAACTACGATCTACCATGAACCCATCAAATTGTGAATAACCTCTATTGGAAAGCATTAAAACGCACGAATCGTTAAAAGCGGAAATAATTTGATATGTAAATTTTACATTTGTCGTGAGAATATCTTATGGTTTTGGGCCATTGCGTATTTAGGCTTGGATCTTGCCCTCGATCAGCTTGAACAAGGTGACGATGTCCGCAGAGAACTTTCTAATACCCTCAGATAGCTTCTCGGTAGCCATGGCGTCTTCGTTTAGGTCGAATCTGAAAGCGCTCTCGTCGTTGATGAAAGAAACCTTCTCGTCGCCGTCGGCCTTGGCGGTCTCTGGGTCCAAGACTTGTGGGACAGGGTCCTGGGAGTTCAGCAAATCCTCCAACAGCTTAGGAGAGATGGTCAAGAAGTCGACACCAGCAAGAGCCTTGATCTCACCGACGTTTCTGAAAGAAGCACCCATGACGATGGTCTTGTAGCCGTGCTTCTTGTAGTAATTGTAGATCTTCTTGACAGACTTGACACCTGGGTCAGTCTCGGAAGTGTACTCCTCCTTGGTGTTGTTCTTGTACCAATCCAAGATTCTGCCAACGAAAGGCGAGATCAAGGTCACGTTAGCCTCGGCGGCGGCAACAGCCTGGGAGAAAGAGAACAACAGGGTCAAGTTGACGTGGATGTTGTGCTTCTCTTCTAGCTCCTTGGCGGCCTGGATACCCTCCCAGGTGGAGGCGATCTTGATCAGGACTCTCTCACGGCTGATGCCAGCATCTTCGTACAGGCTGATGATGTGGAGGGCCTTGGCCACGGTGGCGTCCTTGTCGAAAGACAATCTGGCGTCGACCTCAGTGGAGACTCTGCCAGGAACGATCTGCAAGATGGCCTTGCCGAACTCGACCAGCAGCATGTCGACGGCCTGGTCGGTCTGTTCCTCGAGGGTCTTACCGTGCTTCTTACCGTAAGCGACGGCGGTGTCGATCAGCTTGGCGTACGCCTTTTGCTGGGCAGCGGCCAGGATCAACGATGGGTTGGTGGTGGCGTCCTGTGGAGTGTACTTGGCGATGGACTCGAAGTCACCAGTGTCGGAAACCACAACAGTGCCGGTGGCCTTCAACTGTTCCAAAGAGTTGGATTGCTTTTGTTTCTTGTCAACGTGAGCCATTGTGATATGTCGTTACGGTCGTTAAAAGTTTGGAATTCGTTAAAACTTGGAGCTATAATACAACCTGAATAGCTAAGCTAAGAAAGACTTATGATCGTTGTTGGCTCTCCACAACTGGTCTTGTCCCTTATATACTAGTTTTTTTCTGGTCTGCCAGTTCCAGGCCGCAAACCCAAATTCGATAACGTAAGAACCGGGCGCGAAAAGCAAGTCGGTCATCCTTCGCTCGTCTTTGGTGACTATACATAAAAAGGAAAACGCACTTTACGAAGCTGATGGAAGTTATTGGAAAACCAAAATGGCACGTGACCACACCATCTTGTCCGTATCGGACATATCACGGGATCTATCGCCACGTGTCCAGGTTGCGGCTTGTTTCCAGATTGTTTCCAGATTTGTTTCCTGGCGATGTTTCGCGGATTTCGCCAGAAGTGAAATGTCCCGACGAGTGAGGTAAAAAAAAGGTTGGTGAGACGGGACAGCATTGTCAGGTGTATGGGTGTCTCTCGAGAGACTAAGAACTCGCACGTGACTCTGTAGACTTTCTTCTAAGCTACATGAAATGGTACTGAGTGGGCCACACGCATAAGCTACATATGATACTTCTCCCCATAGATTAAAGTGTTTTTTGTATTTCAACTTCTATTCTTGCAATGTTCAAATGCTGGCAGAGCTTTGCTCAACAAAGATTAAAGCGTTAATTGTTTGGGGAATTATACAGGTGAGATCCTTACCCTAGGCTTCTTTATTAAGCCCATTAATGATAGAAATGCTGAATATTCTAAAACCGTATCGATCTGTATGCATACATCAATAGAAGGGGCTTTCTGACTTTTAACTAAGATTTATAAAATCACATGTAACTTTGTGATATTTTGATGAAATGACATACTCATCGATATATGGCTGATTTTTAGATGCTCTCTACCCGAAAAACATCTTATCTTTAAAAGATTGATAAACACATTTTAATCAAGCTTAACCCTGTTGAATTAACCATTTCAGATTTCATTTCGACTTCTTTCCCGTATAGAGCGGATTCCATCATCGTTTTGGTGATAACCAGAACATGAAATTCCACTGAGACTTCTTTTATTTAACCTTGCTTCACTGTGTGTGGGAGCTGGCTGTACTGGTCTAATATGCTCTAAATTTTATTTTTACTTTGATAATATGTGCACTAATGTTACAAAGAACTCGGAGCTCGTCGGCGGCTCCGGGCTACTGCACCCGCTCTCCGCATTCAGTGGTTCAGATAGTTGCCACGTGATCGCAAAACTAGAAGCTCTCAACGAGTTCCGTCTCCAAGAAGGGATCCGGAGTCTCCAAACGGGGATCGGGGGTCTCCGAACGAAGGTCTGGGGTCCCCAAGCGGAGGCCTGGAGTCTCAAGTAAAGTCTCGGGAGTCTCGGAGTAGCGGACGTCATTCGCCATTTCAGCTATCGCGTTGGTTAGTGCTTGGATTTTTTTCTGATGCATCCGGTTCTCCTCCCTAAGCTTGGCGTTTTCTCTATCCTTCATGATACGCCCGACCACGTTGTCGACGTGGTAGACTAAGAACCAGTTTTGCAGGTGTTTTTTATTCCTTTCCTCAGTGTCAAGTGCGGAATCTTCCGTTTGTGTGCTCCCAAGCATGGAGTCCGCAGAGTCCTCTTCCTCGTCATCCCAGTAGGTCATGTCCCGCATGGCCTCTGCTGCAATCTCCCGCAACTCTGAAACCCTGCGCGCGAATTCCTCGTCCGAGACGGAAGGATCCAGGAGCTCTTCCGGGATAGCACTGATGCTTTCGATTTTCGACACAAGAGGCAAATCTTTCTTGCTAAACGGCATGCTTCCGTTGTGGTCAAACAGGCTGCGAACTGTGGCAGCTTTAGCCAACGCCTCGGGTGCGTTAAAAGCTTTCGAAAGCAGTTGGTTCCTTAGCTGCTCGGGTTGTAAGGACAAGGAAGAGTTCTCGTTCTTTATCATTTTTTGCAGAAACTCCCACACACTGAATCCGAGCTCATTGATCAACTCGTCGCTCATGGATTCTGAATCCTGAGTCGTGTTTTGAATTAGGGAAATTTTCTTCGACAGATCGCGATCTATGCTTCCTGCAATTTTGGGAAAGAGCTTGAAGAATTGCTTCTTCGACAGGTCTCTGAGAACACTTGTTGTTTGCTTCTCTACAGAAGCCCCGGTAGCGCGCACACTGGTCTCTTTATTATCAAAACATTGCAGCGCCTCCTCGATTTTATTCTGTTCTCGAACCCCGAGGAAACAAGCCCCGAAGTAGATTAGGTACATTATGATTCCCATCACGTTGGCTTGTTGCTCAAGAAACAGTTCCTTGGTTATAGTTAGATGCGACCCGGATCCGAAAGCTAGTTCAGAGCATTTGTCCAAGCGTTCCATCAGTTTTGGAACTAAGGAAATGCTCTCTGTGTCAACTTCACCTCCGATGAGGTCCGATATCATTTTCAGTACATCCTCGAACGTGAATTTTGAAATGAATTTGTCGTCTAGTGCACAAGCAAGTTCAATCTTATCTGATGCTTGTGAACTTGAAACATCATACTCACTTTCTTCAATAGTTTCTTGACCACCAGCAGTCCCCAGCATAACCTCTTGTGCGTTAACGGCAAGATAATCGAGACTCTCTAAGTCTTCTTCGCCTATAAAGAATGCTTCACTTCCAATAAGTGGAACCACTGGACTGGAAGGGTTTTCAGTCTGAGTAAAAGTAGCCCCGGTGATGGTCCGAGACTCCGGTCTGCTGCATTGGGTTGTGGGTAAAATGTAGTTCAAGAAGATGTCCTTCATCCTAGCATGGGCATCGAAATGTTTCATAACTGTCCTTATTGCAGGATTGAACAATGATTTTTCAGGCGGGTATATCCCCGCTGTGGCGAAAGCTTGAGAGATTTTGGTCTGTTCAAACTCAAAAGACAAAGTATGGTTCAATGCGTTCATGAAATTGCACAAGATATCAAAATGACCATACCTTGGTTTTCCGTCAGCGCCAGCACTAGGGTGGGGACACCACTCTGTGGCGAGCGTGCGTACTTTTTTTTTCAAACAGCTAAAAACTCCCACATCGAGTGGTTGTAGAACATGTGTTGTGTTAGGCGGAAGAAGCAATAATGTTATTTTCCTGGTCGCCACATAGTCTAAAACTGGCCTACAGTAATGAGAATAATGATTATCAATTATCAATACTCGCTGTTTTTGCGGCATGTTGTCTCCCTGGTCAAATGCTAGATGTTCAGTGTGAGAATCAAACCATTTAATGTATTCAAAGAAGGCTTTCGAATTGTTCCATCCATTAGAAGTAAAAAGAAGGAGTGTATTTTCACCAACGCCCGGATGTAGCTTTGACCGAGCTAGCGTCTCAAACCTGGGATTGAAAGTGTGGCATTCTGTTTTCAGCTTTGCAATTGAGGAAGAAGCTGTAACCATTGGAGGAACAATCTCACCTGCCGCAGAAACGCATGCGGTGACTGTTGTTAAAGTCTTTGTATTTGTCGCTGCCTCTTTTGCTTTGTATACAACTCCCTTTCCGTGCATCTTTTGAGAGTTTGTAAAGCTGACGTACCTAGAATGCCTATTGGTTGAGTTGATTGTATGACCGAAGCCAATTTCGTCGGCATTAAAAACAAGCTCTGCTGGCGTCGTACTTAAGATTTTGTAGGCGTCTTCGCTCAACCACATGGCGATATTGTTGACATCAGAAGCTTTAAGCCTACTGCAATCTATCTGCCGAGCTTTTGATGAATGAAATCCATCCCGCTGACGAAACTTCCAGCCAAAATTTCTACCCAGTCGAGTCTCCTGTTCACGCAAAAGTCTTGGAAGGTTTATGGCCCCGTTTTCTTCCAAATCATGGTCAAAAAACTTAATTTCAGGGCAATCGGTAGTAGCAGCCATCAATTCGCAAATTGCATCGGCCTGTTGAACTGTGATCTGACTGTTTTGAACGTTACAAATCGCGTAAAAGGTTGTCAAAAACTGCTCCGCAGATGGTGATAACTTGCGGCGCCGTACGCCTTCTGCAGCCTTAGAAACACTCGGGTTAAAGCTTTTGAGCCTGTCGCGGAGGGTTCGCTCAGGAATATTATACTTGAAGCTTATATGGGGCACCAATCTGCTTTTCTTTGATGGAGAAAGCGACGAATTTAAGACGTTCAAAAGCGCCACACTTGCGACTCTTTTACGACTTAACGGATCTGGCGCTGATTTGTAGTCTAGAAGCTGGTTATGCCCCTCGCTCACCTCGCGTTGTCGTTTCAATCTCTTGACCGCGTCGTTGAGGGTAGAAAGAGAAATGCTATACCTGTTGGCGACAATGGATTTCGAGGACTTAGGATCATTCAAGTATTCTTGGGCAGCGACTCGCGCCTTTTCGCCATTGAATTTTTTTTGTTTCTGCAAACAAGTTAGATGAGAGTAATCTCCAGAAGGCCTGGCACTTGCATGAAGATACTGTAACAATGGCACAACGAGATCCCAGGGGCATGTTGAGCAAATTGATATGCTAGTTGAAACATTGGAGTTTCCATTGGCATCCTGTATTACTGCGGGGAAATTCTGATGATGTTTGAAGTGATGAATTACACGATAATTAGTGCTTGCATTTTGCGCAGCTGATCTCTCGGCAACCATGAGCGGTAAATAAAGATTTGTTCCATTTGAATGGGTGTTGTGTGATAGTAGGAGAAACAGCGACGGGCTG
Organism: Lachancea thermotolerans CBS 6340; assembly: GCF_000142805.1. Taxonomy (NCBI): domain Eukaryota; kingdom Fungi; phylum Ascomycota; class Saccharomycetes; order Saccharomycetales; family Saccharomycetaceae; genus Lachancea; species Lachancea thermotolerans. Next base: position 1,503,402 of record NC_013083.1, on the reverse strand, counting down.
CTAGCGTCGAGCCGATGCTCTTTTAGGAACACTAAAAGTTCTCTCTTCACAATCTTGTATTTTCTGTAGTCCTCCTGGTATAGCACTCTACCAATAGAAGCCATGGCGGGAAAGCTGTTGTAGACAGGAAACAAAAGGCGTCTAAATCAACAAGACGATCCTCTGAAGCTGATTGGGTTTGTTATATATAAGACACGATGTGAAGTCATACACGATGGGCATTGTGGGTTCAACGTTCAAGCACGGTGTAAGCGCGAACCACCGAAGCCGCGAGACGCCAAAAGACCGGGCGTTACTGTTCGCGGCTTGAAGGACTAGTCGCGGTTCGCGGTCGCCGCGCGAACCACGCTTTCGTGGACATCGCCTAGTCGCGAAAATGCTTTGGAGCCGCCGCCATCTATTCCCTTGAACAAGATCAACACAGAGAGTTCGCGCACCTAGTAGGAAGCCTCAAAACCTCATCGGATCGAAATTTTGCTGAAGTGATATGGCCGATGAGATTTAAGATGTTTCCCGCTTTTTTTGTAGCTTATGACGTTACCCGAGAGGGCGAGGTTTTGTCGCCTCAAAACTGAACAGAAAAGGTGCAGGAGTCCGGAATGGACCCCCGGCTTTCGCTGCTGCCTATACGCACAGAAGTAACCGATATGCGGATTTCAGGGGTATCGTGAAAGTCATGGAGGCCCTAAGATGCCCGATTAGCGCTGCAGTAGCCCCGTAAGCCAAACTTTAAAAGTTGGTGGCAACAGCCTTGAGGCTTTAAGGCTATTTGCCGAGGCTCACCCTTTATTTCATTCTCGTATTCCCTGCAGGAACTGAGTGCCAATTCGAGGGCCTAGCTCGAGGACCTCTCGGTTATGCAGGGTGCTGATTGGGAAATGCGTTTTGGTGTGCGATGGTGCTTTGTGATCCGCGCCGGCTGTTTCTAGTTGAGAGATAGCCAAGGCCTAGTCTTGTTTCCTGGCAGTAGGTGTCCGTTGAGGTGCTAGATGAGTACGAGCACATCTAACAGGCCGACATCGGATACCGCCGATCTGCCGACAGGCGCTTTATTCAAAATGAGTTGTATATTTTAGACCTTCGAAGGTCTAGCCAGACTGCCTTAGTCGGCTCGTATTTCTTTGCCTGCTGTGTCGACTGTGCGGACGGCCTTGGTGGCTGCGGTAGTTAATTACTTCGCACTGACAGCTCGTTTTTTTCCACTAGGTGAAGAGAGGATCCACTCGCATGCGTGAAGAAGCGTAACCATGGACTTTGATCTGACTGTTCAAGATGCAGGTGATGCTCCCTGAACCTAACCGTTGAACCGAACCCGTCTCTGATTTCCAGCTAATACCTGCCTATGTAAGATCGGCGATAAATGCCGGCGAAAACTTCAGGCACAAAGTGCCTTCGCGTCAGGCAAGCAAATAGCCGTTTGAGGCGAAACCGCAGAAACCACGTCTCGAAGTTTTGCAGCCGCGCGCGAGTCACGCTTGGTCGCCGAAAAGCGCGTTCGGGCCCACTTCACATGCATTGTGTCACGTTTCGATGAGAAACGGCCAATACCCCTGTGAAGGATTATGAAATTTCGAGGAGAAGCAGAAAGGCACATTTTTGGGGCCTAGTGACAGTGACAGCAGAGCGATGAACCCTTGTCGCACAGCGCCCGCGACTCTTAACGCCTAAAGTTTGTGTATTGAAAAGCAATATTGACTATTATAAAAAGTTAATTTCGCGACGCGGGTTAAACCATAAAACTGATGTGTGAGTGTCGCTTGTTTTCTTGAAACACGTGCATGCAACTAGCGGGTGCGGGGAGGCATCACTTAGTTTTCTTCTTTGTTTTCATCATCTCGCCCATGATGTATCCTCGATGCTGAAACGCATCTTGCTCGTAGGGACACTCCGCCAGAACTTTGACCAGGCGCTTGTTGAAGCGGCTGTCGGCTTTATCGTGTACCATTGCAACGTGGCGTGCATACGAGTCGCGGCGGTAGAACTTCTTGTCGCAGTAAGGGGATGTGCATTCCATGATTGGAAAGTCCGTTTCACCCAGCTTCAGCGTGGACTTGAGCTCTTTGGGGATCTCCATTTTGTGCTGGATTGCGCAGTGGCGCCGCAACTCAGGCCGGCGTGGGAGTCCGAGAATTTTCCAAGGACACAGCACAAAAGGGCACTTGTAGTCGCGCTGGATCTCAAACTCGTCAATGTGCTTTGCGTACTCCAGCACGTTGGAGAACATTTTGGGACAGTGTGCGCACCGGTAGTATCCGCGTTTCACTCGCTTCGAGAGTGCCTCCATTAGAGGGTTGTCGTCGATGAGCTGCTGGTACACAGACTCATGTTTCGACGACGTAGGGCGCTGGGTCGGGTTGTTGAACGCCTGGTAGAAGCGGTCGTGCAAGTCACTGGAGGGTTCGGATGCGGTGTCCGCCGGGGCGTCCGAAAAATACGTGGATTGCGCGGAGGATGGCAAGGCAGGCGGACTTGAGTCCGGCTCAGCAGACCTAATCCGAGTTTCCGGCGATAAGCTTTCAGGGGCGAAACTCTCGAAGAAGGTCTGTGATGGCGCACTTTGCCAAGCAAGGGGCACGCCCTCGTAATCGGATTCCGCAGTAGCGGCGCGGCCGGCACTAGCAATGTTGCCGGCACTAGCAGCGTGGCCGGCGCTGGCAGTGTAACCTGTGCTAGCAATGTGACCAGCGCTAGCAATGTGACCCGCACTAGCAGCGTGGCCGGCAAAGCTGTGTCTAGTCACAACCGGCTCGAAATGGTAGTCGGGTGCGCTATCAGCGCCGCTGTCTTGGTCTTGGTATACATGGGTATGCGCGTGCAGGCGCGGCTGCGGGATAGCCTGCGAGATAGCCTGCGAGTGTGGTTGCGGATGCGGATGCGTGTAGGAATGCATATGCTGATGCGGGTACTGATGCTGGAACGACGCGTGGCTCGGCACGAACGCGAAGGACAGGAAGTGTGACATGTCGTCAAAATCGTGCACGCCCTCCGAGAAAGAGTTTGCTTTAACCATCGTGGGCCGCGCTGGCACTGCCTGTCGGACTGCCGCCGAGGGCGGTCCCAACGACGGAGGCGAGGGCATAGTGGGTGGGCAGGCCGTGTCCTGATCCAGCAGGTCAAACGGCCAAAGCGACTCGCGTGGCGCGGACTCCGCCAGCGATGGGCTCGATTCGAGGCATTCTGGCTGCCTGTGCATCTCCCATGAATTCCCGAAATACAAAATTTCTTCGTGTGCGGCGGGTTCGAGCTGAGACATGACTAGCATAGACGCGTAAGCTCACCCCTAGGTATCTTTCGGGATTGATGTCTTGCTTTCGTCCTTCGCGTCAGATGTACACCTTGGTCCCTTTTATACTACCTGCCGACCAGCGAGCCCCGTTGCCGAGACAAAGTGTTGCCATATTTTCTCCCTGTTCGACTCCGCAGTAACCATGTCTATTTTCACAAGTACAACCACCCCCCCGACTAACGCGCTGTGACTTGAAACGCGCACGCATGCATGGATCGGCTCATACCCAGAAGGCCTTGAGAAGGTGGGGTGCGCAGTACTCAATCTCGCACACAATTACGCTGCAGCAGTACTCCATCTTACCCACAATTATGCTGCAGCACCATGTATGCATGTCTGTATGATGCTATTTTTTTGTATCACATCCTCCGTCGCGAAAGCTTCCTCGGCAGTAGCGCGACAGTTTTTTTTCTACCAGCTACAGCCACATGTGGGGTCAGCTGGAGCACGCACCGTTTAGTAGGGTAGCTACAGCTGGCGCACTGCGCCGCGCGAAAGTGCGGACATCTCTGAGGCGTTTCTAGACATTCAAACCGCCAGATAGAGTGAACAGCAATCGCAGCGGGTTTTCGCCGCGGACAATCAAAGAAAGGTGAAAGATAAAGTGGTATAACTTAGAACGTGCAGGAAACGGATATAGTGGGCGCTGTGCTTTTTCTAATCACGACAGGTGCAAAAAATCGGAGGAGCGGCTGTGCATATACCACAGCCGATTGGCTGCACGAAAAAATCCGTGGCATGTGCTTAAGGCCACAACGTTTGGGCCGACTGGTGTACAGCTTTTTTCGTACGCGATGCGCACTGCGACTTCTGCCGAACTCGGCTCATACACTGCGCATTTTCAACGGCCAACAATTAGCCTTTGTGAGGATCCCGGTAGCCGCTGAGGGGACTTGGGTGGCAAAATCACGCAATTGCGAGCCAGGGAGCGCCCGCAGTCTGTGTACAGTCATAAGGGAGGGAACGATTGTGGTGAACTCGCTCTTCATGTTGCCGCCCTGCCTGGGCGGCGCGAGGAAGCAGCTCTGGTGCGAACGCGCCCGCAGACATTGAGGCCCGCGTCTCACGGGTAGCGCACAGCGGCATACGTAGATCCGAAGTTCGTAGTCCCAGCGCCTTAATTGCACGCACCTTCAGTTGTGCGCGATCAGAGGCAAATCGCACGAGGAATTATTTGGCGCGCAGCCCGGGATAGCTCAGAAGAAGAAGCGGCTCTTTTAACCATTATAATGAGGGGTTTCTTCGCCGTGGTAGTCCTCCCGGCAATGGCCAGCGGCTAACAGAATGTGTCAGGAAATTTTTTTCTATGAGTAGATTTTATAGTAGGATTTTTCGAGTACGGGCGAGTTGCGGTGTGTTTGCGGGCGGAACATCAAGCCTCGACATTCTCGAGGCGCGGCTCACGACGTACGCGCGATTTTATGTAATGTATTCTCGGCCCGCCAGCGTCTAATAAGGCACAGGTCGGTGGGCGAGAACTCTCCAACGGGAGTCGTCCTCGACGCTGGGAAATTCAGCAAGACCGGTCAGCCCGCGTCTTGGGTTTCGTAAGGCAGGTTCCGTTCCTCGTTCTGGTGTTATATGCGAATAGGTCAACTCGTGAAGCATGCTAGTCCATATCCAGCGGCGTCAGGCGCAGGTATGGACGGATCTCGCGCGCTTCTGGGAAGTTGCGCTCTATGTCTTCTTGATCCACCTGTGGAGACAGGACCACGTCGTCTCCGGGTATCCAGTTGATGGGCGTCATCACCTTGCCATGCATCTGGTCGACGACTTGCAAGGAGTCCAGACACCGTAAAATTTCGGCTGTGTTGCGTCCGGTAGACAGCAGGTACGCATGCAGTAGGCGGACCTCAAACTGCGGGTCGATGATCAGAACGCATCGTATGGGAATGGGGAGGCCACGCTCGTCGAAGTTGCGGGAGTCCACCATGCCGAACATAGTGGATATCCTGCCGTCCTCATCGCAGATCATGGGGAATGTGACTTTGGCGCCGGTTACATCCTCAATATCTAGAATCCACTGAAGATGAGTTTCAGCAGAGTTCGTTGACATGCAAAGCATCTTGCAGTTTCTCTGTTCAAACTCATCGGCCAGCTGCGCGAAAGCGCCTATTTCTGTGGTACATATTGGTGTGAAGTCTGCCGGGTGGGAAAAGAATAGACACCACGAGCCTTTGGCGTAGCTGTAAAAGTCCAGCTGTCCTTGCGATGTGTTTGCAGTGAAATTAGGAGCCGTGGCCCCCAGGCATATCTGCGGTTGTATGTGCGAGGTCATTGTAGAACCAGTGGGCTGTTTAAGTGCGTCAGGTTACTCCAGCATTGTTCAATCCTGGATCAAGAGGATAATGGATGGGTTATAGCAGTTCTTCGAATTCGTGAACTGCGATCTCTTTCCACTATCGCAAGATTCAGGTATGGTTGAACCCGGAAATCATCAGGTTCCACAGACGCCTCTAGAAGCTTTCCCTTAGGTGAGCCGCCCCCGACTGGAAGCTGAGGATCTCCTGCTCTCCAATTGCGCCTCGTTATATCATGTTTCTTTAGCCGCCTTGGCTCAAATTTAATAAAGACTCAGATTTCAGTCATAAATTGGGTTCGCTAGCTGGACCGCCTGTCACCCTCGGTGCCCGCTAGCTATATAGACTGGCAAACTTCGGTAAGCCTTTTTCTGAAGCCATCCTCACGCAAGCGGCTGTGCGAAAGTTATCAATGACTGGTTAAACAGCTCCCCTAAGCGAGCGCCTGCAAAGTGCCCTTGGCTCATGCAGGGACTTCCGCCGTAGAAAGGTTCCCATTCAAGGACTTCTCCACATTTCTCAACGGTGCGTGGATACTCGCCGACGATGTGAAAGTCGCCGAGTTTCGCAGCGTAAACTTGTGCTCCGGTCAATTCACTTGACTATTAAATATATATACAGGGGACAACCTGGCCCCCCTTAATGTACAGGGTGTGTTCGTGTCAATTCGGGTTTGACTATTGAATATATGCACCAGTAGGCGTTTACTGGTTCTCTGGTCTCAGCTTTCTGACCTCCTTGCCGACCCTCCAGATCTCCATGTTTCTGATGGTCTGTAGCTCCTCCTCCAACTTAGCTCTGTAGTCAGGTTGAGAGTTGAACTCCAAAGATCTCTTGGTCTCAGAACCGTTCTTGGTGGACTCGTACAGGTCCTGGAAAACAGGCTTCAAGGCGTCCTTGAAGATTGGGTACCAGTCCAAAGCACCACGTCTGGCGGTGGTAGAGCAGGCATCGTACATGTAGTCCATACCGTACTTACCAATCAATGGGTACAGGGACTGAGTGGCCTCCTCAACGGTCTCGTTGAAAGCCTCAGATGGAGAGTGGCCGTTCTCTCTCAAAACCTCGTACTGGGCGAGGAACATACCGTGGATACCACCCATCAGACAGCCTCTCTCACCGTACAAGTCAGAGTTGACCTCCTTCTCGAAGGTGGTCTGGTAGACGTAGCCGGAACCGACGGCGACAGCCAAAGCCTGAGCCTTCTCGTGGGCCTTACCGGAAACGTCGTTCCAGACGGCGTAAGAGGAGTTGATACCACGACCTTCCTTGAACAAAGATCTGACGGTTCTACCGGAACCCTTTGGAGCAACCAAGATGACATCGATGTCCTTTGGTGGCTCAACGTGGGTCAAGTCCTTGAAGACTGGGGAGAAACCGTGAGAGAAGTACAAGGTCTTGTCCTTGGTCAACAAGGGCTTCAAGTCGTTCCAGGTCTCAGACTGAGCAGCGTCAGACAACAAGTTCATGACGTAGGTACCCTTCTGGACAGCCTCAGCGACGTCGAACAAGTTCTCACCTGGGACCCAACCGTCCTCAATGGCGGCCTTCCAAGAAGCACCGTTCTTACGGACACCGACAATGACGTTCAAACCGTTGTCTCTCATGTTCAAACCTTGACCGTAACCTTGAGAACCGTAACCGATCATGGCCATGGTGTCGTTTTTGAAGTAGTCCAACAACTTCTCACGAGGCCAGTCAGCTCTCTCGTAGACAGTCTCGGTGGTACCACCGAAGTTGATCTGCTTGATACCACGGGTAGCAACCAATGGCTTGACGAACTGTCTTGCGGCAGCAGGTCTTAGGGTAGCGCGAGAAGCCAAAGAGAGGGCTCTCTTGGCAGTCACAACACGAGAGTTGGCAATGAGTCTGGTAGCTTGGATTCTTAGAGACATTTTTCCACCTGAATGAAAGATGATTCAGCCTTTCTGAAAACAAAATGTTCACTTAGCACTATGGTTAGCCTTTCCCACTCTTTTATATGTGAAAATATTTTCATGTTCAAAATTTTTCAATGCGAATTTTTTTTTTTTCAGCTTAGACCCACGCAAGATTCAAGAAGCCGGAAGCGGCCTTCGCTTAAGAAGGGTGCACCCTGCTGTAGGGCTGAAGTAGCCAATTCTTCGCTCGTAAGGAAGCAGAATATACCGCTACCGGCCGGAAATCACTAAACTTTCCAATGTTAAGTGGGTTCTCATAGAGACAGCGAGCGAGTGTAACATTACAGACACTGAGAAATGGACCAGGATGTGTCATAACTGAGCGCAACGCTGCAGCTTTTAAGCACGTGTAGGCCAGAGTTTGAACACTAGTTTCCTCTGTGGCTATACTACAAATACGATCAAGTAGTCACCTGTTAGAGCGGCCTCGTACTTGTCTTGCAGGAACGTTATGGTGGGCAGACGCCGTACGTTGTCCAACACGTAGCCAGTTTAAGAAATGCGACCTTCATGGACACATGGGCCAAACTCAAAAGGAACTTCCACCAAGTAATATTAAAAATCCCTTCAACACCTGGCCGCACCAGTGGTGGTCGGCCAGCCGAGAGAACCTCGCAGTGTGAGATGAAAGTGAGTTTTCAGATTGCACTCAACTGTACTCATCCTCTAAAATGTTTACTGTCTGAATTAGTTCTTGCCTTGAATCAAACAAACTGGCAAAGCACTGCCTGTGTTATCCCACCACGAAAGCATGGTATCCCCTTTAAAGCCTGGTAGCTGCTCTTGATCGGCGGCTTCGTAGGTATCTTGATATCTAATTATACACGGCGAGATCATCACTAAAATGACTCTCACTGGCCATCATCGCACACATAATCGCAGAACTAAATGGCCAAGTCAAGATTCGAGTATGTGCGCCAATTCGAATCTCACGAGACGTTACTGCCGGAAACATACATAGTGGTGAGAATCGATGGTAAAAAGTTTCATGAGTTCTCCAAGCATTATAATTTCGAGAAACCCAACGACGAAAGGGCTTTAAAGCTCATGAACGCGAGCGCGAAGAACGTGGTTCTCAAGTATAAGAATGATGTTGTTCTTGCATTTGGAGAAAGCGATGAGTATTCTTTTATCCTGAAAAAGGATACATCTCTGTTCAAAAGGCGTCGCGATAAGCTGAGTTCACTTTTTGTGTCTCTCTTCACTGCCAACTACGTGGCGCTATGGTCCAAATTCTTCCCAGGTACGGCGCTTGATTACAAGCATCTCCCCTTCTTTGACTCTAGGTGTGTGTGCTACCCAAATCTTTCCACAATAAAGGATTATCTCTGCTGGCGTTATGTGGACACACATATTAACAATCTATACAATACTGTATTTTGGCAACTGATAATCAAATGCGGACTAACGCCACAGGAGTCTGAGCAAAAGCTTTGCGGCACTTTGAGCAGCGACAAACAAGAGATCCTGTTCACAGATTGTGGAATCAACTACAATGACGAGCCAAACATGTTCAAAAAAGGCTCACTTGTGACCAACAAGGGTGAGGTCTGCCACATTGATGTTGTGAAGCAGATCGATGTTTTGTTTGAAGGTTTTTAGCATAGGGCTTTGTAGCCTATATATTCCCTATTTACCATGAAATACGCCGTATTGTCTATGACCTGGACGTCCAGCACAGTCTCATGTTCACCTGCAACTTCAAACTCTGAGCTTTCTAGTAAAATTTCATCGCGGAAGTCAAAGATCCAACGAAATATTTTGCCGCATTCGCTCCCTGACACGATTTCCAAATGTGATCGGCCCTCACACCGGATAGTGCAATTAACCAATGGAGAGCTCTCTTTTCTTGATACGGTTCGCTCAAGTATCTCTATCATATCCCAGTCACCATTAGCATTTCTCTTGAAAAGATGGCACCCGCTGTTAAGCATATTCGCGACGTAAAACCTCAGCTTTTTTGTGCTGTATTGTTTAGCTATAATCCCGGCCACTGATACTAAAGTTTGGTCCTCAGCCATTGATTCAGTGGCCGGAAACTTCATTATGCTTCCTTCTAAAGAGTAGATGAAGTTATCAAAACAGGAGAATACCACTTCTGGGACACCTATCATCTCGTGGTCTTTAATAGTTGGGAGGCAAGGGCTACAACTATTCAGGCAATCTCCTGCAACGTCATTCAATTCTTCGATGGGCTTGAAAGTTTCAGTAAGCAGGTTGAAATTAAACCGCACCACAGAGCCGAGTCTAGTGGAGTATGACACTTGTAACGCCGACCCGCGAACATTGTATGCGTGGAAGGAGCATATGGTATCGCTCGGTGACCTGTGGTTCCACTTACACAGCTGCTTGGTAGCGTCTAAAAACAGCTGTTCCAAACTGGTGAAATGGATCCCGTCACCAGTGTTGATGACAAGGTAGTGCTGAAGGTCGATGGTGTTTTTCACAACCTTGGACGCTTGTACTATCTGAATTTGAAAATAGTTGTTCTCCAATACTGCGGACGAAAGCTCAAGTGGGATCTCATATTCGGAAGGGCGGGAATCTATCTTGAGATTCTTAACTTGCAGATACACATGTAGCGGCTTTGTTTTCGTAATTTCAAGTATTATCAGAAATTGTTCTCCTGGCGAGATGTTATAACCTACAACCCGCCTACCGCTAGACGAAGCCTCTAAAAGGAGATTGTCCATCACCAATCTTGGGTGATTTCAGTTGGAAAAAGAATTGTTTAGTTTAACGTGCGTGCACCTTCAGTACCTGACATGCACCATATCGCCTATGAAGATGATATCCTAACCACATCACCCAAAAAATTCTCCGCGACGGGGAATCGAACCCCGGTCCCGAGCGCGACAAGCTCGAATTCTAGCCACTAAACTATCGCGGATTTGTTTTTGAATTCATTATAGAACACATTTAGATATATTGTACTGTTTAGTCCATGAATTGTGCTTCGCTTGTTGGCGTGATGGATGGATCGGGTTAAACCAGATATTGGGAAGGGTGATGATGGCGTCGAAGTCCTCTTGCGCTCTACTCGAGTAATGCCCGGACTTATAGCGTTCAACGATGTACCATACAGGGGAGCGCACGGGGGCAATAGATACAAGTTGTTAGCTGTTTCAATGATTGTCAAAAGTGAGCCCAGTAATTGGAATTATATGCATTAATGTGATAACCTATATGAGGATAGTATTTGAGTTGCCCAGATCAGAACATCCAACATTGGATCTGGTTAGCATTAGTGGTTGGAAGCGGTATCTTTTTTAGTTAATTTTTCGAATGAAAGAGTTTAGCGTTTCATTCTATGCAAGTCAGGAGATGTTAAAGTAGCAGGAAGCGCGAACCTAGTAGTTCCTTGCATTCAACTCGTTGCCATTTTCATCATAATATTTCTCTTCATCCAACATCAGCTCGTTGGAGTGTGATCCCCTGCCATCGGTGGGATTTCTACTAACACCGTTACTACGGTGACCGCCAGCCTCGTCCCCGAGGTCTGAAGTCCCCCCAATTGGAGTGTCACCTTCGTATTCACTGCTGACCTCTTTACCCATGGCAGAGCGCCACCACCTTGTAAGTTTGTTTTGTCTGTACGCAGTCACAACATGCCCTTCAGAGTCAATAAAGTTCGTTTTCTTAGTTTTCATGCAGTAAAAGTAGAAAAAGGCAAGAACAGCGAGTAGTAAGGGCACACCAATGCCAACCACACATCCTATGACGATGTTGCGGTTTTTCTTTGAGAGTTTAGAGCCGCCACTGCCTGACTTGTCTGAAGAGCTCTGCGCAGTAGCAGCGGCAGACTGGGTTATTGTTGTGTAGTGGTTTGACAAAATGGTCTTGCCACTCACCGTCCTCGTTATCGTGCTAGAGTCTGAAGCCGCCTGTTGATCTTGACTGGAAGTTGGAGCTTCCGTTGTTGAGGGTGACTGTGAACTGGAAGACGGCGTTGAAGATGAAAACTGAGTTGACGAAGCAAGGGACGCACTGGATGAACTAGAGTCTGAAGATGAGGTTGAAGCTGAGGTTGACGCGGAGCTCGAGTCGGAAGTGGTGCTGCTAGCAGAGCTTGAGCTATCACTCTGGCTGCTGCTCTGACTTTGGCTGCCACTTGAGCTCTGGTTAGAACTGGACGCACTAGATCTCGAAGATCTACTGCTTGAACTAGAACCTGAGCTTGCGCTGCTTCTGGAGGGGCTAGAACCTGAGCTTGAAGATATGGAGGTGAAAGACGTCTGGGCTGCACTGGTGGAGGAGCGCGAAGAGGAACTGGAACTGGACGTACGAGAAGTACTTAAAATCGAACTGGATGCAAGGCTGGATGACACTGAGGAGGCCAGCGACGATGAGACTATGATCGTCGTCCCCGACGATAGAGATGAATCTGAAACGCTGGATGACAAGGAGCTGGTTCTTGATGAGCTCGTCACACTACTGCGATCCCTAGACGAGCTCGACACTGAGCTCGTACTATTGCCACTATTCGCGCCTGTGAGAGCATCTGGGTTCTGTTGTAGCGATCTCTTGACCACCACTGCTAAGAATAGCACACCGTGGATGAATTTAACTTGGACCATGGGAATTCTATAGTTTTGTTCACTCGCTGGAGTCCTAAGTTTTGCAAATTCACGGAAGCTCACCGACTTCAAGTCTCGCCTTCTGCTATGGTTCGCTTTGCCCGCTTTGTTCGCTCTGCTCGCTTTGTCCTCTTGATTGAAAAATCTTGTATCTCCATTTGAATCTCAGATCTTGTGATATATTTCTTCTGGCACGCGGCGAAGCGCCTGCCTCTAGAAGGAAAAAAAATCTCAGTTTTAAGATTCGTGTTCCAAACGCGAATGAAACCAATTCCAGACTGAGCCGGAATGTGTCGGACGGTTGGACCTGGGGCGCAGTTCCGCAGGAAGGAAACGATGTAGTACGCGATTTTTGTACAATGTGCTGAATACGTAAAAAGTTGTGATTGTCTGCAAGGGCTAAGAAAACTAGTAGAGATCCGGGAGATTCGGAAGATACGGATAACTAGTTGAAGGGCCAGAAGCTAGAAGGCTGGATCGCCGAAGATACCCCAACGTTGCTCTACATTGTAAGGACCAGGGGGCTTCCAGTAATCGTTGTATGTAGAAAATAATATAGCTTGAGATCCCACAGAAGAAGAAATGGCATTAATGCATGTTTGCATGTTGGAGGCCGAGGGGTTACACTTGCCATTAGGCGATCCAAAATTTGGCCATCCAGTCTCAGTAATGAGGACTTGCTTGGCCGTTCCACATTTCGTTTGGAGACTAGCGATTTGCTGCTGGAGCCAGGTTCCACAGTCAGATGGTTCGACGTTTCCATCCCAGTAGGGATGGCAGTTGACAGCGATGAAATCCGAGCACTCACAGAGAGCCGGATTAGCTGAAACAGCTACCAAAGTGTCCACAGTTACAATTTGGCCAGTGAATCCGATTCCGCCCAATAGGTCACGTGCCGTTGATACTGCGCTCTGGATCTCGCTGACACTGGCTTGGCCTGAGTTTACTAACTCATTCCCTATAGAAACGGCATAAATTTTGGAGAAGTCTGAGCTGAAAGCAGCAGAAATCGCATCGACGCTATCTTGAATCTTTTGTATATTCCAGATCCCTATCATAATTTTCTGGGAACCAGTAAGTGCCGACACAACATTTCCTAACACTTCACAGTCTGTATCGTAGATACGGATGATCCCAAAGCTGTGGAGTTGAGCCAAATCAGACTGTACCATGGACTCAGTCTTACATTGACCGTTCTTTTGGTAGGGCGAGTAGGTAATGCCTGCCGAGCCAGTGTAGGGCAAGGCGGTTGCTGAAGCCGAGGCGACAGAGCTGGCAGCCGCCGAGGAAACCACTTCAGCCGACGCTACGGTCTGTGTCACATGCACTGTAGAGGTTGCTTCTTGTAGAAGCCCGCTAACCACTTCAGCCGATGCCACGGCCTGTGTCACATGCACTGTTGAGGTTGCTTCTTGTAAAAGCCCACTAACCACTATTGGAGCCAACGCGAGCTCAACGTCCTTTCTAAGCGGTAAATGTAGGGCCCGAGAGCCGCTCAAGAGACATGTCAATAAGACCTTCGAAAGCAGGAACATGTGCTGTCTCCTTGAATGCAACTTCAGCTACATCGCAAGATCGCAAGATACTGTAGGCGCTTTAATACAAGCTAGGCAATTGCATCTCTAACCTACTCTATACATGGGCGAGACGAATTCCTTGCATGGCGTGCCTTTGCGACAGAATCGAGGCATGCTTCAGACATGTTTCGACGCGTTTTAAAACGGGTTGCCGAACTCTATACAGGAAACAGGTAGGCGCGGTGGGCAAAAAATAAAAGCCCTGTAGGGGGCTCGAACCCCTAACCTTATGATTAAGAGTCATACGCGCTACCGATTGCGCCAACAAGGCTTTTATGTTCATGAAGGGAGTCAATGTAGGTTATAACTAGTTTTGGTGGTCATGTTCAGTTCTTGTTTATTGTTTTGGTCCCTTAGCTTACTTTTTGTTAAAAATTCCCTCAGCATGCAGTTACAGAATAAAAGTGTCAGCGGTAAATGGAGATATTTGAGACTTATGCCATAGTGAGCAAGCGCAAAAATGCTGGTGCAAACGAAGAATAAATATTCATTCGAGCAGACTGTCATCATCATGACCAAGCCAAAAAATCTTGCAGTCGGGAATCATATTGCCTCCTGAACCTCTACGAAGGGGGAATAGGGGACTTTCTGCGGTTTGATAGGTACCGGATATGTTAAACAAAGACATGCAGCTAAGAACTGTAGCTGGCAGTCCTTGCTAAAATATAGGCCAATTATTAGGGAAGAAGCATTGAGCTTTAGAAATAGTTTAGATTTTGGAGATGAGGTCGGCTTCTTGCACAATATAAGCTGATGATGGTGTATTTTCAGCACTTTATGTAGCTAGAGACTAATACCGTTTATTACACTACAGCAAAGTTAGGTCAAACTAATTTAGCTCCGTATTCTACAAAATGATCCAAACGAAATGAAACCGAAGGAGAGGATGCGAGGCTCGACGCATGTGGTACCTCAAACAAGTTATCTCATAGTGAATAACCAGTGCAAAGTGTTTCTTTGGTTGTCTAAAAGACGAAAATTAGGTTTAATGATTCTTTCAAGTGAATTCTGCTTTGCTCCTGTAATTGGCTCTCGCAAAAGCGGCTGATCGTCAAGGCATGAATGATTCGCTGCTTGTTTAATTAAACGATTTGCTCTCTCCAAACTCCTGGAGCTTGCAAGATAGAACGCTTTATGAGTTGATTATTCAAAAGTATAGGCGCGATTGTTGCCTTCGAACCTATAGAGAATCCACACTTTGAGAGTTTTGATCCAAGGCAAAGAAACAAAGTAACAGAGGTTCATCGTCACACAAACCTGCCATCGCGCCGACTATACGGGCCGCGCACATTCGGATCCAGTTCCAGTATTTTTGTATTTTAGCCGCCGAGCACAAATATCACAAATTACGGAAATTCCCAAAAGGAATGACAACTTATAAAATTTTTCAGAAAACACTACAGCTTCCTAAGATCGCGATGGCCATCTCATCACGGATTTTTTAACCATCACCAATTGAGATTCTAGTCAACAGGTCCGTTTTGAAGCTCTGAAGGGCAATAGTTTTAAGTGTTGTCTCAATGAGCAAAGTAGTTAAGCCACCTGCCAACGCGAGGACCGCTCATTTCCGCACTCTGGAAAGAGAAAACCGGTTTGTCAACCCGCCAAAAGACAAGTCGGCGTTTCCCCTGTTGGAAGAGGCAGTTCAACCTCACATTGGCTCCTTTAATGCATTAACTGAGGGTCCGGATGGCGGATTGCTCAACCAAGCCGTTAAGGACATTGGTGGCAAAGTCGTTTTTGATGGAACAAAATCCGACGAGAACCCAAATTACTTGGGTAACAAGCTGACGCTGAGTGTGGAGCAGGTTTCGATCTCTAAGCCCGTTTCCAACGATGGCGTATCTTCAGCAGTTGAACGTAAGGTTTTTCCCTCTGAGTCGAGACAGAGGCTCTCCTCTTACAGAGGGAAGCTTCTATTAAAGTTAAGATGGGCTATCAACGATGGCGAGGAGTCTTTTACGGAAATTAGAGACTGCGGTGGCTTGCCGGTCATGCTGCAATCCAACCGTTGTCATCTCAACAAGCTATCTCCTAATGAGCTCGTCAAGCACAAAGAAGAAAGTGATGAGCTTGGTGGATACTTTATCATCAACGGTATCGAAAAGCTTATCAGAATGCTGATTGTGCAGCGTAGGAACCACCCAATGGCGATCATTAGACCTTCTTTTGCAAACAGAGGTGCCTCGTACTCCCAGTATGGTATCCAAATAAGATCCGTTAGACCCGATCAGACGTCTCAAACAAACGTCTTGCATTATCTGAATGACGGTGAGGTTACTTTCCGTTTCTCATGGAGGAAAAATGAGTATCTGATACCTGTTGTCATGATATTGAAAGCCTTGTGTGAGCTAAATGACAGGGAAATTTTCGATGGAATTGTTGGTTCAGACACCTCGAACTCTTTCTTAACTGATCGTCTTGAACTGCTACTTCGCGGTCACAAAAAGAAGTATGGCGAACTTCACAACCGTCGTCAAGTTTTGCAATATCTGGGAGACAAATTTCGTGTCGTGTTGCAAGCCTCGCCAGACGCGACTGATTTCCAGGTGGGTGAAGAGCTGCTGAAGCGGATTGTGCTTGTCCATCTCGGAGATAGTAATGAAGACAAATCCAGAATGCTGTTGTTCATGATCCGAAAACTTTACTCTTTGGTTGCCGGCGAATGCTCTCCCGATAATCCAGATGCGACACAGCACCAGGAAGTTCTGCTTGGAGGCTTTCTCTACGGTATGATCATCAAGGAAAAAATAGAAGAATACCTACAAAACATTAAGCTGCAAATTCAATCAGATGTTAATCGTGGTTTGGCAGTCAACTTCAAAGAACGGAAGTATATGACGAGGGTTCTGATGAGAGTGAATGAGAACATTGGTTCGAAGCTTCAATATTTCTTATCCACAGGTAATCTGGTGTCTCAGTCGGGGCTTGACTTGCAACAAGTTTCTGGTTACACTGTCGTTGCTGAGAAGATTAACTTTTATCGTTTCATCTCTCATTTCAGAATGGTTCACAGAGGTTCATTCTTTGCTCAACTTAAAACCACTACTGTCAGAAAGCTGCTTCCAGAGTCTTGGGGTTTCTTGTGTCCAGTTCATACACCAGATGGCTCTCCGTGTGGTCTTTTAAACCATTTTGCTCACAAATGTAAAATCTCCACTTCCCAGTCTGATGTTTCTCGCATCCCATCTTTACTTTATTCTCTAGGTGTGGCGCCTGCCTCCCACACCTTCACTGCAGGCCCAACCATGTGTTGCGTGCAGTTAGATGGTAAAATTGTTGGTTGGTGTTCTCACGAACAGGGTAAAATCATTGCTGATACCTTGAGATTCTGGAAGGTTGAGGGAGAAACGCCAGGGTTGCCTCTTGATTTGGAGATAGGGTACGTCCCACCATCCTCTCGTGGTCAATACCCAGGGCTGTACCTCTTTGGCGGCCACTCTAGAATGATGCGTCCAGTGAAGTACCTACCATTAGGTAAAGAAGACATCGTGGGTCCTTTTGAACAGGTGTACATGAATATTGCAGTCACTCCAAAGGAAATTCAGAATAACACTCATACTCATGTTGAGTTTACACCTACCAACATTTTGTCGATCTTGGCAAACTTAACCCCCTTCTCAGATTTCAATCAATCTCCAAGAAACATGTATCAGTGCCAGATGGGTAAACAAACCATGGGCACTCCGGGTGTTGCTCTATGTCACCGCTCCGACAACAAGTTGTACAGACTTCAGACAGGTCAAACCCCAATTGTCAAAGCGAACTTGTATGATGAGTACGGAATGGATAACTTTCCTAATGGGTTCAATGCTGTGGTTGCGGTCATTTCATACACAGGATATGATATGGACGACGCAATGATTATTAACAAGTCGGCAGACGAAAGGGGGCTCGGTTATGGTACGATGTACAAAGTGGAAAAGGTAGATTTGGCATTAAACAGAAGCCGTGGTGATCCAATTACGCAACACTTCGGTTTCGGTGACGACGAGTGGCCAAAGAACTGGCTAGATAAATTAGACGACGACGGCCTTCCAATGATCGGTACTTATGTCGAGGAAGGGGACCCGATTTGTGCGTTTTTTGACGATACGCTCAACAAAACCAAGATCAAAACCTACCACTCCTCTGAGCCAGCATACATTGAAGAGGTGAACTTGATTGGTGATGAGTCCAGTAAATTCCAAGAGCTTCAAACGGTGTCCATCAAATACCGTATCAGAAGAACACCTCAAATTGGTGACAAATTCTCTTCTAGACATGGCCAGAAGGGTGTGTGTTCTAGAAAATGGCCCACTGTTGATATGCCTTTTAGTGAAAGTGGTATGCAACCAGACATCATCATCAACCCCCACGCTTTCCCTTCTCGTATGACCATCGGTATGTTTGTTGAATCGCTGGCAGGCAAGGCAGGCGCTTTGCATGGTATGGCCCATGATGCTACCCCATGGACATTCACCGAAGAGGACACCCCTGCGGACTGCTTTGGTGAGCAGCTATTGCAAGCAGGATACAACTACCACGGTAATGAGCCTATGTACTCTGGCGCTACTGGTCAAGAGCTTAGAGCTGACATTTACATCGGCGTTGTGTACTACCAGAGACTGCGTCACATGGTGAACGATAAGTTCCAAGTCCGTTCTACTGGTCCCGTCAACAGTCTGACCATGCAACCTGTTAAAGGTAGAAAGAGACACGGAGGTATCCGTGTTGGTGAAATGGAAAGAGATGCATTAATCGGTCACGGTACTTCGTTCCTGCTTCAGGATCGTCTGCTAAACTGCTCTGATTATACACAGACCGCTGTGTGCCGGGAGTGTGGTTCCCTGCTAACCACCCACTACAGTGTCCCAAGAATCGGGTCATTGGCTACTGTGCGCTGTCGTCGTTGCGCCGTGAAGTTTGAAGACGCGAAGAGAGTCGTCTCCAAATACCAGGGCGATGAGCAGATATTTATCGATGACTCTCACATCTGGGAAGACGGTCAAGGCAATAAGTTCGTGGGCGGCGGGCAGACTACTACTGTTGCTATTCCATTCGTTCTGAAATACCTTGACTCTGAGCTAGCTGCAATGGGTATCAAATTACGCTACAACGTTGAACCAAAATAGAAAACCAAAACCGGCAAGGTCTAAAATCCCTCTTGTACAATACCATGGATATATAACATAATCAGACTCAATAGATAGGCAAGACATCACTTTCTTTGAGAATACCTAAATGTCACCTCGAGGCTAGTACTTGTTAACGAATTGCCGTTATTTCTAGGCGAAAAATTTGAATTTCGTGATGCGATCTGTTAAAATCGGGAAGCAGTCAGCTGAAAACAAAGCTTGAATCGCTGGTAGATCTCATTGGTTTTAACTACCGGCTTTTCAAAGAATTCCACCCAACGCTTTTGGCTCTTCATTTTCTTGCTTTCAATAGAAGGTTTTTAGCCATATGAGTGAGAACCCATTTGATTCGTATCTCGACCGTGATCGAGCACAGGAACTATCAACAGAGGATGCCTTGTCTAAGCCCCAGCCGTCACTAGAGTTCTGTACTTTGAGTGTGGAGGAATCCGTGCACAACCTGGGAACGGATGCATTCAAAGGGCTACCCTCTCAGAGTGACATTAAACAACGCAGAGAGCAGTACGGAAACAACGAAATTTGCTCGGACGAAGAAGGGCCCTTGTGGAAGAGGTTTCTATCAATGTTCGTGGGTGATCCTCTGATCTTATTGCTAATAGGGTCGTCCCTCATCAGTTTTTTCATGGGAAACATAGACGATGCTGTAAGCATAACACTTGCTATCGTAATTGTCGTTACGGTGGGCTTTGTACAGGAGTACAGATCTGAAAAGTCATTAGAAGCTTTGAACCGTCTTGTCCCCGATCAATGCCGTCTTATACGCTGTGGCCAAGAAAGTAAAGTCCTAGCCTCCGTTTTGGTTCCCGGCGACCTCGTTCGCTTTGGCGTTGGTGATAGAATTCCAGCCGATCTAAGAATTGTTGAGGCCGTTGACTTGTCTATTGAGGAAAGCAACTTGACTGGTGAAAATGAGCCGGTACATAAATCAGCATCACCGGTGGATAAAGAGCTTTACCAAGAAAATGCAGGTTCGATAGTACCTATATCTGAGAGGTCATGCATTGCGTTCATGGGAACTTTGGTAAGGGAGGGTCACGGAAGAGGAATTGTCGTCGGGACAGCCAAGAACACTGCTTTTGGTAAAGTTTTTGAAATGATGAACTCTATTGAAAAACCTAAGACTCCTCTACAGTCCGCAATGGACAAATTAGGAAAAGATTTGTCGTATATGAGTTTTGTCGTGATTGGAATCATATGTCTCATTGGGGTCATTCAGGGCAGATCATGGCTGGAAATGTTCCAAATATCAGTTTCGCTGGCCGTTGCTGCGATTCCAGAAGGTCTACCTATCATTGTAACAGTAACACTAGCTCTTGGTGTCTTAAGAATGGCGAAAAGGAGGGCTATCATAAGGAGATTGCCCAGCGTCGAAACCTTAGGCTCCGTGAATGTTATTTGTTCTGACAAAACAGGAACCTTGACAGCTAACCATATGACTGTCAGCAAAGTCTGGAGTCTTGGGAGCATGTCAAACAAGTCCAACATACTGAACTTAGAAAAGTCAGCAAATGGAAACTTGAAAAAGCATCTGACTGATGATGTTAAGGCTACTCTACGCATTGGCAGTATTTGCAACAACTCCACTTACTCTCATGAGCATGTGAAATTCCTTGGCAACCCAACTGATATTGCTATCCTCGAAGTTCTCCGTAAGTTTGGCTTGGAAGACGAAAGGCAATTGGTTGCGAGAACAGACGAAATTTCCTTTAACTCTAAGAGAAAGTTTATGGCTGTTAGAGTAAAAGAGTCAAATGGAAGAGCTATGATATACGTTAAAGGCGCCTATGAAAAAATTCTCGAGAAAGCCACTCACTTCGTGAGCTCCGAAAACAAGTCCATAAAACTCGATGACTCCTTAAGGAGAGTAATCAGTGATACGGCAGACTCTTTAGCTTCAGACGGGCTGCGCACCTTAGCTTTTGCTCGACTCGAAGTTCCAAGTAATTCAAGTCAAAAACTTGGCGAGGATGATATTAAAGGCTTAGCCTTTGCTGGTTTGCTGGGTATGAATGATCCTCCTAGGCCCAGCGTCAAGGCAGCTGTTGAAAGACTTTCTGAAGGGTCTGTGCATATCATAATGATTACAGGTGACGCAGAAAATACTGCTGTGAACATCGCTAGACAAATTGGCATTCCTATCCTCAACCCTGAGACTGCAGTTTTGAGTGGCGACAAGCTGGATGACATGTCAGAGGACCAGTTGGCTAGTATCATAGATCATGTGAATATTTTTGCCCGTGCTACTCCTGAGCACAAATTGAACATAGTCAAAGCCCTTCAGAAGAGAGGCGATATAGTGGCAATGACCGGGGATGGTGTAAATGACGCTCCTGCTTTAAAGCTTGCGGACATTGGTGTTTCAATGGGTAAAATGGGCACTGATGTTGCGAAGGAAGCGTCTGACATGGTTCTAACAGACGATGACTTCAGCACAATTTTGACTGCTATTGAGGAGGGCAAGGGTATCTTCAACAACATCCAGAATTTCTTGACCTTTCAGCTTTCAACGTCCGTTGCTGCCCTCTCTCTTGTTGCTATCTCTACCGCTCTGAAATTGCCAAACCCGCTAAATGCTATGCAGATTTTGTGGATTAACATCTTAATGGATGGGCCTCCTGCTCAAAGTCTTGGTGTTGAACCAGTGGATCATGAAGTTATGAAAAAACCTCCACGTAAGCGTACAGATGCGATCCTGACCAAAGATGTTTTCAAGAGGCTTTTGCAAAGCGCTGCATTTATTATTGCAGGAACAATTTATGTTTTCATAAAGGAGATGACCGAGGATGGCGAAATTACTGCTAGAGATACTACGATGACTTTCACCTGCTTCGTCTTCTTCGATATGTTCAATGCACTGTCGTGTCGCCATTCTACTAAGTCGATCTTTGAGGTTGGGATTTTCGCAAACAACATGTTCAATTATGCCGTTGGATTCTCTCTCCTTGGCCAAGTGTGCGCAATTTACATGCCATTTTTCCAAAGAATTTTCAAGACAGAGAGGCTCAGTCTCGGCGATCTGTTTTTCCTGTTTACAATCAGCAGCACAGTCTTCATTGCCGACGAGTTGAGAAAACTGTACTACCGCAAAAAGAGAGCCAATGACTCCTACTACTATTCTGCCGTTTAGATAGAGTTTTTAATGAGTTCAAGTAATTAAAATGAAACTACATTATTAGAAGCAGCTTTCCTAAGCCTGTTCATCACTGCCAGCCCTTCCCCCTCTTCGTCAATTCCTTCAACGAAAATAATGTCGATATTCGGCATTTCGTCAACTTGCCGCAGGTAGGCAAATAAGTTAGCTTGTATTTCGGTATTCGAACTTCCCAAGCACCTATAGATTCCATGGGGGTCATCAAGCAGGTTATCCGGAAAAGTTAGAGAAGACAAAACCGCAAATCCGCGAACATCACGAGCGTGGTCTGTTATAACGCTTTTGACATTTTCGAGGCGCTTCTCAAGAGGTGCACTCCCTTCTTGTGGGGCAAAAAGGATGACTTTTGCTTGGGGTGAGTAGTGGCGATATTTCATACCTGGAGTCCGCACCTTTTCGCCTTCACTAACAGTCTTTTTATTTTCAACCTTACAGTCGACCCACTGCGGGCCACCCATCGAGCGGATTTGTTCCCAGGTGAAGCCACCAGGACGCAGAAGGAGAGGTGGAGAGACCAAACCGTCCACGACGGTGCTCTCAACACCTACCGAGCACGCACCTCCATCCAAAATAAGAGGGATGCGTCCTTTCAGGTCGTGAAACACATGCGAGGCGAGCGTTGGCGAGGGACGAGTCGATTGATTAGCTGAGGGTGCAGCGATAGGAGTATCGCTGAGAGCAATAAGGGCCCTGGCAATAGGGTTCGACGGTATGCGTACTGCGAAAGTGGGTTGGTCAGCAGTGGTTAGTTTCGACAGAGTTGACTGCTGCGGTACAGGCAGCAATATTGTGAGGGGGCCTGGCCAAAGCTTCTCTGTTAGAGAGCGGTATATCTGTGGGATGTTTTGTAAGATATCGGAGCAAGATTCCTGCCCATAGATCTTCCGGTTTAGCTGGTCGATGGACGAAATGTGGCTTATGAGTGGGTTGTCACTGGGCCTGTTTTTGGCCTTGTATATATTAAGAACCGACTTGTCATTGAGAGAGGACCCTCCAAGCCCGTAGACCGTTTCCGTCGGAAAACCTACGGTGTCGTCTGTATCTCTGATTGTTCTAGCTGCCTCTAGTAGATTTTGTTCCGTTTCAGGGTCTGTGATGGTTGGAAGAGAGCCATCAATGTGTGCGGTCTCAGAAAATAGAATAGACTTGGGATCTACCTTGAGGATTTTAGTTTCGAAAGCCATGGTCTGTAAAAGCCTTCTTAGCATCCACTTCCGCGCTTGAATGTGCGCGATGAGCAGTTCTCGATGGCTACGTGACTAAAATTTTCTGTATAGATGGCTGTCTAAGGTCACGTGTGCGTAAATGCACCTAAATTAAAGCGATAGCCATCTCCGGCGCTTCAGCGCTCAGAGACAGACACGTCCTAGCGCGAGGGCAAACTAGACGGCTGTGTGGCCCCAATACCAGCATAGTGTCCGAGGTAGCTCAATTGACCGCTTGCGCTCTTGTTAAAAATATGTTAGCTTAAGGATCCAGAAATGAGGCCCTCAGCTCGAGATTGCGTTTATACAAGGATGTACATGCTTAGTTGTAAGAGATACCACCGTCAACGGCAATGTTTTGACCAGTGATGTAGTCAGATCCTTCGCTAGCCAAGAAACCCACAAGGCCAGCGACGTCCTCTGGAGTTTCACCGCGCTTCAAGGCAATGCCGTCGATGGCTCTCTTTAGGTTCTCGCCAGTTGGCAGGCCAGTGATCTCAGCCAACTTGCTGTCAATGAGATCCCACATTGGTGTCAGGACAATACCTGGAGCGTAGGCGTTCACGGTGATACCTAGAGGCGCCAGCTCCTTAGCGGAGGCCTGGGTCAGACCCTTCACGGCGAACTTGGATGCCGAGTACAGAGGCAGAGCGGCGAAGGCGCCGTTGCCGACGATGGAGCAGCAGTTGATGATCTTACCAGTCAGTTCGCGCTTGGCAGTCTTGACGGTGCTAGGGGTGTAGTCGCCGCCTCTGTTGAGCTGCACGAACTTCTTGGTTGCGGCCTGGGTACCGTAGAGCACACCACCAACGTTGATCTTCATGATGCGGTCGAGCTCCTCGGGTGTACACTCGAGAACCTTGGCGACCATGGCGATGCCTGCATTGTTAACCATAACGTCGAATGAGCCGAAGTGGTCCGCAGCCTTGTCCACGGCGTCGAACACGGACTGTCTGTCGGAGACGTCCACGGGCAGGAAGATAGGAGCCTTGGTTTTAGGGCGCGCGGCCTGGATCTCTTTGATCACGCTCTGTGCCTTGTCAGCCTGCTGGGGCAGGTCTGCGAGCGCCAATTGGAAGCCCTTCTGGGCCAAGTTGACGGCGATAGCCTTGCCGATGCCTTGGGCGGCGCCGGTGATCAGAGCGGTCTTGACGGACATGGTACTGGTGCTAAAATAAAAAGAATGTTATCGAGGAATACAATGGGGAGCCAGAAAGACAACATTTAGGCCTTCGAAAGGTCTGCGAGTCCCTGCTTTATATACATTACCCGCCGGGTTCCGAACAATCTAGAATAACCCCTTTCGACCCGCCAAGTAGTCTTATTGGCCAACGGCTCGTGCTAGCCCATGGCGTTCCTGACCACGGTCCGATTTTTCATTTTTCCACTCCACCTCCTCATCGTCACCCTAAAAATTGTTCCCTCAGGCAACTAACACACACGAACGAGCCAACCAGAAGACGCAGCACCAAAAATGGACGAACCCAATCCGTTCGAGGACCAGCCAGTTCGGAACTACGGCGCAAACACACAAGAGTCCCCGGCTGCGGATGTTCCAGTTGACGTTTTGCCGGCGAAAGCCCCAGCTGGCTCGACCACGGCACCCTCATATTATGCCTCTTGTTACCAGATAGACTACGAAACATTTTGTGCTCGTGTAAAGTGCGCGCTCACTCTGCGCTCACTCCGGGACACCGACGCTGAAGCCCGGAACGAGTCCGAACCCGCGGGCAAAATGGAGCCCGACCTCTATGGACCGGTGTGGCTTGCGGCGTGCGCAGGGCTGGCGAACTATGCGGCGACAACGCTGGCTCGGGTTGTGAGGAGCGCAGCGCTGGGCCAAAGTCTAGCACACCCGGGCGACCGCAGACTGGTTTCCGCGCTGATAATCGCATACCTGTACGCATGGGGCACGCCGGCCGTGGTGCACCTGATGGCACGGCTGGTGCTGAAGCTCGAGCTGCAGTGGCCGCTGGTGTCCCTGATCACGCTTTACGGGTACTCGTTGGCCGTGTGGGTCCCGCTGGTCGCGCTCACAGGCGTGCTACGCGTAGCGCTGGCGAACGCCTTGCCGCGGGCAGCCGTGTGGGCAGCTGTATGGAGCGTGCGGGCGCTGGGGCTGCTGCACTCCGGCGCGTTTTTCTACCGGCAGCTGTGTAGCGGCGAGGAGAGCGCGCAGTCGCGCCCGCTGCTTGTGACATGCCTCGTGGCCGGCGCGGCGAGCGCGCAGCTGCTGAGCTGGGTTGTCCCGCACGTCTTCGCGTAGTGCGGGAGCCGGTGCCGGGTTCGATCACGTGCGATAACCACGTGATTAAAAAGGTCTGCATTACCTGTTTGCATACGTAATGACATAGCTACATACGAAACGGGTACGCACCTATTCCTCCGCGGCGCCCTGCGCGGGCATATCTTTCCCATTTAGGTTTCGGAATCCGAGAAGCGATGCAACTCTAAATGGGGTTGAAGGCTGGGCATGCGAGCGCGCCGACCGTTGGGAGTCGCCCGGGTGCGCCGGCGCACCGCGCGCACGCCAATTCTCGCGGAACGCAGGCCTCAGGCTGGTAACACCACCCGCACAGGCGCCAACAATGGCTTCAGCGGCGAGTGCCCAACGCTTGCGAACGCAGCGCTGAACGGTCAGGGCCCAGCACCGGAGTGTCAAACGCGCAGTGCCTGGTGTTTCATCCTTGCGTGCTCGGTGCCTGGCGTTTCATCCTCGCGCGGTCGGTGCCTGACGTTTCAGCTTCGCGGGTGCAAAGGCCGGTGAAGCGACACGGTGTTTGAAAACCTGGATTTCCCGGCCGCCATGTTCGCAGGCACGGCCGGTGTGCGTGCCTGTGTGGTGGAACCTGCCCGCGACGCGCACTGTGCGTTCTCGAGAACAATCACGGTCTGTCTCACGTAAGCAAGCTCGCTCAGCGCTGAACACGCGCTGGGAACGCGCTGCGCCCACCTCGTCGCCGGATCCTAGCTGTATCGATTGTCTATACCTTCCTTCTACACCGTTTATACCTGTAAGAGCTAACTTTATGCACGTCGCCGCGCGCACGCGGCTCTAGTATCCAATGGCCCTGTAGTCGGCCACTGTGAAGTCTGCGAGCTGGCCGCGCGCACCCAGCTGCTTCTGCAACCGCGTGAAGACGTTTATGTCCGAGCGTGTGAAGCCCTTCGAGAAGCTGCAGCAGGGCTCAGACCGCGCGTCGGCTTTGCCCTCGCTGTCCACGGCGGGCGACGCGGGCGCAGAGCCCGGCCCGGCCGCGGGCGTGGAGGCGGCTCCAGAATCGCTGTCGGTTTCTTTGCCGCCGCTGCCCACCGCGGTCCTGCGCGTGCACGACGCGCACGCGCGGAAGAACACGACCTTGTCGACGTGCCGCACGACCTCGCCGCGCCGCGCGTCCTGTGCTTCGAGCGCGTCCACGATATGCGGCGGCAGCGCGTCCCACACGTGGGACGGCAGCGCGGCGCGCGCCTCTGCGGGAGTCATGGCCACGTGAAGGGACTCGTGACGGTTGCCGTTGAAAGCGACCAGAGCCTCGTCCTGGAACAACACCTCCACGGAGGCGTCGCACTTTATTTTCTTGAGCCGGCAGCTGTCGCAGCTGGGCCCTATCCGCTGACGCTTGGCGGAGGGCGCAGCGCGCGCGGCACGCGGGCTGCACGGGCTGCGCGCACGACGCGCCAACGGACTGCGCGCGGTCACGGGACCCGCCGCCGGGGGCGTGCGCACTGCTGGCACCGCAGGCACGTCCGGTGCCCGGGTAACGGCAGGCACCGCGCGCGCCACAGTGGGTGCATTCGGTAGGGCCACGCCTGCCATCGCGACCGGCGCCGCGAGAGGCGCAGGGCGGACCATGTAGCTATCGCTTGAAACAGCGGCCAGCCGTGCCAGCGATTCCAGCCCGCCCGCGGCCGCGCCGGGTAACACGGGTGGTGCCCGTGGCAAGGGATCGTTCAGCAGGAGGCGGCCCGGGTGACGGCCGGCGCCGAGGTCGGCGCCGAGCCCGCCTCCGAGACTCGTGCCGCCACCACGCAGGGTCACGCCCACGCCCACGCCGCCGCCTCCGGGGCCGCCGGCGCCGCGGAACGGGTCGCGGAAGTTGTCGTAGAATGTGTGCATGCTCGCCGGCCCCGTCCTCGCCACGTCGGGCAGTAGCAGAGGGGGCAACGACTGGTGCTTACTGTTTTGGATAGCAATCGGGATCATGTCTCGTGATCTGCAAGCACTTAAGGGTCGAAAAACAATGTGTCCAGGATCCTTCTCCGGGTGGCAGCTCTTGCCTCCCACGCTCGCGCCCCAGCATGCCTTTATATATATACGCGCGCGCTCCGACATGTATGCATTTACACCTTCCATCGCCACACTGCATACCGCGCATTCTGTTTCCTCGATGGAGGACAATCCGCTAGCTACTCCGGACGACCATACGGAAAATCGGAGAAACTCAAATCACTACTCCGGTAGGCTTCTTTTTGCACACACAGACACACTCAGACACGCACACACGCACACACGCACGCTGCGCTGCGCCGCGCTGCCTCCTTCCTATTGCGGTAATGCAGCGCGGGATCCCGTTACCCCACGCAACCCGTGGAGCTGGCATGGTTGTGCCGGCGTGGGCACAGGATCGCCGCGCGCCCCGCGCGCTCGTCTGCGGCTTGGATTTCCGCGCGCTCGTAATCTGGCCGCGCCCGCCTCCCCATTGTGTCTGCAGGCACGCGTCTCAACGTGTGAAGCGGGCATGGTGGCGCCTTGAAGCGCAGGCAGAACCTCGAGCGGAGCGGCGGACGACTCGGAGAAAAGAAAAGGCGGCTCTGCAGGGCGGGCCTCCCGCGCGCTCTGAGAGAGCTCTGACGTTGCGCGCACTTAACCCCGAACCGAACGCGGCCGCACGGGACACCTACCATACGTCAGCGTCGGATATCGCTCACCAGACGCGGTTGTCTCGGGAAACTGTTCCACTCCATTCTTTGTCAGATGCGACATCGGAGAAAAAGGTTATTCCGAGGGGAGAGCCAATGGGAGTGCCGGCGGCGGCGCGATCTGGGCGGACCAGCAGAGGAAATATGTGGTGGAAGTACAGCCAAAGAGTAGCACTAATGGCGTTGTGGCTTGTGAGAAGGGGGCGCGGTTGATGGTGGCCACAGTGACAGGAAGGGTGTTGTTCCCCGGGTAGCAAGCCGGGCCCTGCGCTGGTAGGCGTGGAGACGATACAGAACCGTGCGCCACGGCGGCAGTCTAGCGTTGCGCGCGCAGCGAGCGTAGTAAGAGTTGCGTGTGGGCCCGGCCACCGTGTTGGTTTGGCTCAGCAGTGCCCAGCACCTGGGTTTTGCGATTCTCGCCGGAGCTGACTAAGGCGAGAAACGACTCAGTGGCAGCGCGGCGGCAGCGGTGCCCAAGCCAGTGGCCGCGGCTCTCCTTTCAGGCTGGTGCTGACTAAGGTGAAAGGAGTCAGCGGCGTTACTGCAGCTGCGGCGCCGGCCGCACGGTATGCAGGCCGCGTGATTGCGGCCGCGGGGCGGTGATGCAAGTGGTTCGTGGAGAATCCAAACAATAACAACAACAACAACGGCAGCCGGAGGCCGATCGACGACAATGAGGAAAAAAAACAGACAAAATCACATGCCCGCGCACGGATGGGGAAAAACGAGCCGCGGTCCGGAGGCGGTCGATCACGTGATATAAGACACCGTGACACAAGTAATCATTCAATACGGGAATTATGCCACGTGACACCTGTGTCACGTGGCAGACGCGTCGCGTGCGCTTCTCCCTCGTTTCTCTTTGCGCGCGTGCCGAAAACAAACGCGTCCGGCGCACATCATCACTCGCCCCCGCCGCCTTCTTCTTCAGCTACCCTTCCACCGCGACTACTCGCACACGCACGCTCACACAAAGCCCAACCAGCACACCGGCCATGGCCAAGCGCAAGCTTCCAGATAGACCTCCCAACGGCATCGGCGCCGGACAGCGGCCCTCGCTGCGGCCGCGCGCGCTCGACTCCGAAGCCGCGCTCGCCACGCTCACCAGGCCCTTCAAGGTACCGCTCAAGCCGCTTCCCACCAACGCGAGACCCGTCAGGAGCACCCGAAACAAGGCCGTTACCTACACCTACGCGCCCATCCAGCTCCCCGGCGATCCCGAAAACCCCGATCTGGCGCTCGACTCCGCCGGCGCCTCGGCGGACGCGGACATCACGGCGGCCCGCTCCCACACCAAACGCATCGACGCGCTCTCCGCGCGCCGCCTCTCGCGAGACCCGCACCGCCTACAGAAGATCCGCGACCAGCTCCAAAGGTCCTTCACCGTGCCCATCCCGGGCTACGTGCCGCGGCACAACATCCCGCTCTCGCTCGGCACCAAGCCCAAGATCGTTCTGGGCCCGCGCCCGCTCCACGATCCGACCGACGAGTTCGCCATAGTGCTCTACGACCCCAGTGTTGACGGAAAGACTCCGGAACTCCAGGACTACCAGCCAAACCAATCCCCGCCGCCGTCGCAGCTGCCGCCCTCCTCGTCCAAGCCCACACGGCCCTCCGCGACCCAAACGCAGCAGACTGGGGCCGACTCGTCCCAGGCAGGGACGCCCCCGCCGCTCCGCACGCATCCCAAGAAACTTTCCAACGGCCTTCCCAACAAGACCCTGCGGGAGCTTCTTGGCGAGCGCAAGCTCGAAAAACAATTCTCGAGTGTCCCGGTCGTCATAGACCCGCTCCTGGTGAAGATCCTGCGGCCGCACCAAGTGGAAGGTGTAAAGTTTCTTTACCGGTGTGTCACGGGCCTGGTAATGAAAGACTACCTGGACCAGCAGTCCTTGCTGATAACGGCCGACGCCGCGACCACAAAGGAGCCCACCCCACCTCCGCACACACAGTCGTCTTCGACCGAGTCGCCTGCTTCGTCCCCTGCCTCAACACCTTCTAGTGCTACGCCGCCGCCAGCCGCACAGGCTCCGGCTTTACAGCAATGTACCGTCGCCACAGAAGTATCGGAGATTGCCCAAAACAGAGGTGCCTATGGTTGTATCATGGCTGATGAGATGGGTCTGGGGAAGACTCTGCAATGCATCGCTTTGATGTGGACTCTGCTTCGGCAGGGGCCCCAGGGAAAGCCTACAATTGACAAGTGCATCATCGTTTGCCCTTCTTCGCTGGTAAATAACTGGGCAAACGAAATCGTCAAGTGGCTAGGGAGAGGCACGCTTGCCTCGCTTCCAATCGATGGCAAAAAGAGCTCTCTCAGCAATGGCACGGTGGCCCAGGCCGTTCGGTCCTGGGCTCTTGCGCAAGGTCGCAGCGTGGTTAAGCCTGTCTTGATCATCTCTTATGAGACCCTGCGCCGTAACGTCGAGCACCTTCGCCATTGCGACGTGGGCCTGCTATTGGCAGACGAGGGCCACCGGCTTAAAAACGCAGATTCCCAGACTTTCACTTCACTCAACAGCATCAGGTGCCCCCGAAGGGTCATTCTTTCGGGCACTCCAATCCAAAATGACCTATCTGAGTACTTCGCATTGCTAAATTTCTCTAACCCAGGGTTGCTAGGTTCTAGGCTTGAGTTCAGGAAAAACTTTGAGCTACCTATCCTTCGAGGCCGCGATGCGGATGCCATGGACGAAGATGTTAAGAAGGGTGATGAACGGCTTCAAGCACTCTCCACAATTGTGTCGAAGTTTATTATCCGGCGCACAAACGACATTTTGTCGAAATACCTGCCTTGCAAATACGAACATGTCATATTCGTTAACCTGAAACCTTTCCAGCGGTCCCTATACGAACATATGCTGAAGTCTCGCGACATTAAGCTTTTAGTTAAAGACGCGAAGCATACTCAACCGCTCAAGCATATTGGAGTGTTGAAGAAACTCTGCAATCACCCGGACCTGCTACGACTACCGGATGATATCGAAGGCAGTGAAGATTTGATGCCAGAGGACTACCAGTCATCGACAGTTTCGAAACGCGGGCGTTCCGAACTTCAAACCTGGCACTCTGGTAAGTTTTCCATCCTGGGCAGGTTTTTGCACAAAATCAAAACCGAATCGGACGACAAGATTGTAATCATCTCTAATTATACACAGACTTTGGACTTGATAGAGAAAATGTGTCGATCTAGCACGTATCCGGTAGTGCGGCTAGATGGCACCATGACGATAAACAAGCGTCAGAAGCTTGTGGACCGCTTCAACGACCCTGAAGGCCAGGAATTCATCTTTCTTCTGAGTTCCAAAGCAGGTGGTTGCGGTATCAATTTGATTGGTGCGAATAGGTTAATTTTGATGGACCCAGACTGGAATCCAGCTGCCGATCAACAAGCTCTTGCTCGTGTTTGGAGAGACGGCCAAAAGAAGGACTGCTTCATCTACAGATTTATCTGTACCGGTTCGATAGAGGAGAAAATTTACCAGAGACAATCTATGAAAATGAGCTTAAGCTCATGTGTCGTCGACGAAAAGGAGGATGTTGAGCGTCTATTCAGCGCAGGCAACTTAAAGCAATTGTTTGAACTCAGGCCTGACACTAACTGCGACACACATGAAACTTACCATTGCAAGAGGTGCAAGAATGGCAAGCAAATGGTCAAATCTAATGCCATGCTTTACGGTGATGCTACTACCTGGAACCATTTGAACCACGATGCTCTGGCTAAGACAAACGACCATTTGCTGTGCAATGAATTCAGTTTTGATGACATCAGCTACGTGTTCCAATATATCTCACATTAAACGACATCGCATTCGCTACGGGCATAGCTGCCTCACTATAGCACATCTCTGTAAAGGTAAAACCAGTTTCAAGACATCTAACTTGATCGAAGTCCAAAAGTCAAGCACTCTAATGGACGAAATATTAGCAAAGGCAGGAAGCCAGGCGGTTACGTTCGCAATAAGATCAGGCATCTCGATCGCGTCAAGCTATGCCATCAAGACTGTGGCTACTTTTGTCACGAAAATACCCGAAGCAGATGCATCGAGGATCCAAAAGCTGAGGCACAAGCTAGAGACACGCATGGAGATTGTATCATCCGCCATAGACCTCATTAAGCTAGTTGCTGCGAAGGGTAATACCAACCTGGGGAGCACTTTGAGATTAACCAGGGATTTGAAAGAAGAAATAGACCAATTTGACTACAAAATTTCTGAGATCACCAATAACTTCCAAGCAAAAAAAAACCAAAGAGACTCTATTGCAGCGGTTGAGACTTACATTGCGGATCTGCTGTCTAGGATTGAAGAAGTCATTCCATTGATCAACCTGTCTTTGACTACATCAGGTGCAAAGTTAAGCACCGCGCTTCCACAGTATGTCTCACCTGGGCGGTTTCTCCAAGCTTCAAATCATATCATTGAAAACAACAAGGACTCAAAACAGACAAAGCAGTCTCAAGTAGGACCGACCTTCGAGCTCACTATGTTTTCCATTTTCTATAACGTGGCGTCGCCTGAGGCTAGTTCGCGTGTTACCTGGAAAGAGGATATGAGAAAGGCTATGTTTACCATATGGAGGAAGCCCAAAGCTGACCGCGAATATGATTACTTGATAAAGATTAAAGAGAGCTTCGATGACGGGCGGTACCACGACACTCAAGAGGAAACTCCAAAACTCATAGAACTCGATATCTGGCAGATAACAAAACTGTTTTTTACAGCTTCTGGAAAGCTCCTAAAGCTTGAAGAGCGCAACTCCCCAGTCCTTGTCTTAAAGGTTGATAAGGATTTAAAGAGCCCGCTTGCAACGGATCATGGGACGTCCACCGAGAACATAGAATGGATGGCTTTTGGCGAATGTGATTACAATGATGACGCGGATGAAAGCGATGACTCCACCGCTGAAGAAGAAGATGATGATGACAACACCGATGCGAAGTATAGCGAGGCTACAGAGGATCCGTTATCAATAAGCCAATCGATTTCTCTGCTAGAGTACATCATCCGATTAGCGTCGTTACAGTGCAACGACCAACAAAGCATCTTGCAGGTACATGATGAAAGGTTGTCACTATACCTCAATGATGAAAATCCAAACTCCATCAAAGCTAAACGATACAATCTGGACCAAGTAACGAAAAAGTTGAAAAAGATTGACTTGGAGGAGTGAATCTTTACAGTGCATAAATAACCATAATTACATGAAAACTGATTACTCATTATTGTCAGGTATATGACAGGTATATGACATTTGTGTGTGTAGTTTGTGTTCCGGAAAGCTACTTGCCATAAGCGAATAAGATCCATTAGTGACAACAGCGGCCTTATTCAGCCATTAGCTTATCCAAATCATCAAGATTGGAGGCTCCAGTAGTTTCAGAATAGCATAAAGAGGGCATTCTATGCGCTTGGTCTATCGGCGATGCTTCCAAGTTCATTGAATGTGTCGCATCCAAAGAAATCGTAGGATCTGAAAACAGAGACTGTACGTCATCATTATTGGACCCTAGAATATGATCAATTTCCGAAGTGAAGCTAGAGGTTGGTTCCATGAACTGATTTGTTAACGTATCCCTAGGGGAGCTAACATGAGACGTTTGTGTGAGTGAATTACTATCTGCCCCTGGAGAAATGTTCATAGAAGGGCCAGAAGGTGTGACTTGGCTCAACGGAAAAGCAGAGTCGCTATCTGCATCCTGGCTCTCTGCTCTTGTGGTTGCCTCCGCTTTTACTTCACCCCCCTGCCGCGAATGTGGTGATTGTGTTTGTTGTATGACAGGCGTGTGACTTTCACCGGAGGCGCCTCTTGTGAACGAGTCGTAGCGGTGGTTTCTGTGAATGCTGACTGATCGCTTGCGGGGTTCAACTTTCTGTTGGTGCAGAAATGGGTTAGAAGTTGCAGAGTAAAAATTCGTATTGTCTGGGATATCCATGAAGCTAGGCGTCAGTGACAACACTTCAACGCTTTTAGCGCTGTCGTCATCCAAGCTGAGGCACCCAGGGGGGAAATTGTTCCCTCCATAAGACATCCGTGGTTGAAGTTGCCTTGCCGTTATGAAGGGTAGCGAATGATTACTCTGCAACGTCTCTCTTCCATTATTTGCACCCTCAGACACCTTTGAAGAATGTGATATCACGCTGTCCACGGAAGGTCTTGAAACGAGATGTTTCGGTACGTCTCGCTGATAGGACTGAGATCTGGTTATTTGAGCATAAGGATCCTTTCCTGCACATTGAGGAGTCATTACTCCCAAGCCAGATGCATAGCTCTTGTTTCGCTTCAGGCTGCTTTTCATTGCCATGTAGTTGGTGTTTACGTTTTCAGACGTGTCTGCGAACAAATCCAAAAGACCGTGGTTGGGGTCGGCCTCCGACCACGCCACGCGGTTCGATGAGCCGGATGGATTAAAGTTTGAATTTGCGCTTAGGCTGTTTAGATCGGAAGAATAGTCTTCCATGGGTATAGGGAGTTCCCCCACACGTGCTCTCGCCTGAGGCGGGAACGCTCGTGTACTGTGGAGTGAGTCTAGCCCGATACTTTGGTGACTGCGATCAGATAAATTGATACGCGAATCAGACTTGAGGCTAGTGATCGAATTCGCATCCCAGTTCGAGCTATTACCATGATAATTACTCAGACTTGGCGAAAGTACCGGACTTGTCGCTAGCCCAAAGTCGCGGTCTAGCGACTGAGACGAGTGAAAGGAGGGCAGTGAGCCCATGGCGTGGCTTTTTGCAATACGTCCTAAAAAGTCTGGGCCGTCGCATGTTGGCATTGTGGGAGAATCCTCTGAGGCGATTGATGAAGTGGTTGTAGTAGTTGTCCTGCTCCTGCTAGAGACACTGCGTCTATTTTTACGTCGCGCATGGCAGGTGCACTTGTCGGTTTCAATACACCGGCATGAGTCATCCTTGGACTTTGCTTTGGCTCGCGCTTCCTCTTTGGCTTTTTGGGCAAGCCGCTTTTTCTGCTGTCGTCCGCATGTGCACCCGCCTGTGGGGTTTGCATTCTTGTTCTTGCGCAGTTCTTTGCAGTGTGCGCAGGTGGTCGAAGGCCGTCCTTTGGGCTTGATCATCATCAAGGGTTGATCGGTATGGTTGCATGTAGTGACCCTGTGCCCTCTGATGCACCGCTCGCAAGCGTATTTTATCCCGTTGACCAAAACCATAGCTGCTGCTACTGTACGTGTTCGTAGGCTGGAGTATGCCTGAGCTTTCGAAATTAAGTTGCTGAGAAATTGACGCTATATGTACGCTTTCCAAACCATACCACGCTTCTCTTGGCACCTGGACTGCTCGTGCGCGATGCTCTCGGAGTGTGGCTAGCAGCGAAGATACTGAGGCCGCTTTGTGCTTTCCTGTGATTGTCTGGCGAGCACTTGTACTAATGCAGTGCTATCTAGTTCACCTGGAAACTCGAATTTTCCCTTTAGATTGCGAAACTCTGGCTGCAGACAGAGAACCTAGATCCGCAAATTGTATATTGCAAAAGCCTTATTCCTGTAAGTTGTGCTTGATGTCTCGGCACTGAGCTAAGATCTGGGATATGCTTGAACTTCCTCCACAAGCCCGGAGTCTACGCTACTAGTGAGGAAGGCTAATCTTTTTTTTAGTCCATCGCTCGTTCAAAATATTGTTACCCTGAGCCATCTCTGACCGTTTCTGTAGGTCACTCCCAAAAACATAGAAAACCACCAGTTTTCGCCCCTTGGCCACCGTACGAGTCGCTCGCGTGCCAAACATGCATGGGCTCCAACCGCGCGCCTAGAGATGGAGCTTCAGGAGAGCATTCTGCCGGCGAAACAGCAGCAAGCGAAGGGAGATGCAGACTTGTTGGAGCGACATGGAATGATTCTTGCTTGCGCTTGAGGGCCAGCCAATGCACGAAGGTGCATTATGCGCTAGGTTATGCGCTGTCTTGTGCAGTTCTGCGCTACCTCACGTGTTGCAACATCACTCTCAGTGCAGTTTTTGTTTCTGCTGGCTGCAGATCCCGTGCTGAGCAGCATATTCAAGTTCGAAAGCCGATGTAGCATGTGGCGAGAACACTCGTTCAGGAAACTCGGGCCGTAGATATGAGCCGGTGTTCGTCTACTGTGACTTTTGAAGGGGACGGAACCGAGTCGGAGAGAACTGTGATGCGTGGACTGGTGCTCATTTGCTCTTGTAGTTATCTGGGTGGCCAATATGCTGAAGTTGGGACATTTGCTTCGGAGCAGCGCCTGTGCGGGCGCAAGCGAGTGCCTCTTTTGGCTCTTTCTAGAGCGAAGAATAGCCTCTATGAGAAGGGCTTGGCGTGAATTCTGGGACACATGTGTATGAGCCGCCAGGCAGCCGGGGCCTGTTTTACCGTCGCCATGTAACTCATGTTGCTTAAGGACTCTACCCCTGACATTGGAAGAATAGCCGTAGAGCTGTTCTCTGTTTATAAAGGACGAACTTGGCGCCATCATTCTGTACGCAGATGTTCCAGGTACACAACCGGTGATTAGTTAATCTCGGTCCCTGGCGCTGCGGGTCCCCTTTCTGGAGACAGTGCAGTGAGAGAAACGCTCTTCGTCGCGCGGTGCGCATGCTCCCGCCCAAGCTGAAGCTAGGCTTGCCACACGTGAGGAACAACGACTTACACCGCTGTTGTTCATAAATATTACTATCACGCTTGGCGCGTTTTCTATTACTACAAACACATATCACTAGTATCATGCGCTCTAGAGCGCAGCCGCATCTGTCTATTTGGACACAGTAATAACATTGTCCACCTGCTTCGCAGAGGATGAACTGCTCGAATTCTCGACATTGTTGTCGGCGTGGCGGATCTCACCATGTTCGTCGAAGTTCAACTTCTCCACTCTTCTGAAAAGTTCGTCCTTCTCGCGCTCAGAGATCTCCTGCTTCTTCTTGTTCTTGATCCAGTACATTGGACTTAGCTGCCTCAAGGTGAGGTTCTTGCAGAAAGGCAGGTGGCCTCTTCTCTCTTCGAACATCATTAGCGCAAGAACGATGATGAGCACAAGCCAGTAAATGTTGTAGCACAGCATAGAGGACAAGTAGCCGGTGTTTTGCCATCCGAGCAGCGCGTTGAAGATGTCCCAACCGTTGTCCAGTTCAGGGTTGCAACAGTTGACGTGGTAAACTGCCTTTCTGATGTTGTAAGAACCGTTACCGTCACCGCCCTCAGACGCGTCACCACCAGAAGCCTTGTTGAATCTGTAGTTCTCGAAGTACCAAGCCCCCCTAGAGAATAGACCTGCACTGATCAAGTATAGAATGCAAGTGGAAGCAACCAGGAAGACCTGCATGGAGGAGGTAGAAGTACCGTAGTACAGCAGGAATCCGACAAGTGTTCCAGCAATGAGTCCAACAACGACAGGCAGAGGGTAAGCGGATGCGCTAGAGCCCTGAGTTGTGATACCAGCACCGGCGACAAACACCACAGCTTCCAACCCTTCTCTCAACACCGTGATGAAAGGAAGCAGGAACATGGCGTACTTTCTAGACAAGAACCCGATCTTGAAGCGGTCTCTCTTGCGCTCTGGAACATCCAGAAGCGCACGTGCAATCTTGACTCTCCACTTGGCCTGCATCTTGTTGATTCTCAACATGGCAATACCCATGACCGAAATCATGATAGTCGCAATCATGCAGAAGATACCTTCCCACAGGTCCTCAGCACTCCCAAAGATATCATTCTGCAGAGAGTAGTATGCTCCGATAAAACCGCCACCAATCGCGAGACAGATGAAGAGCCCAGACGCGACACCAATCCAGACCTGCTTTCTCAATTTCTTGTAGACATTCATATCTTGGGTGCCGATGGACTGCTTCAGGAACGACAGCAGCACCGACACGATGACCACTGCCTCCAGACACTCTCTGAACACCACGAAGAAAACCGAAACGTTAAATACCTTATCACCGCTCGCCATTGTATTATGTGGGATAAGTGCTCAAGGTGAGGTCGCGCGAGAGATTAAAAGTATCACGATGAGCCCATTAGCTGTATTTTAGCGCTCGAAATGTGCTCAGCCTTTCCTGATATATAAACCCATCCAAGCTCATCGCGCATCACAGCACAATTGGCCCTCTGTCTTTTTTTTACGCTTTCATCTATGCACCCATGGAGAGCCAGGGAAGCCTACGCTCGAGACTCGGCGGGCCGCACGGAATTCTGTGAGTCCTACTGAAAACTGTATGCCGCATCGTAAAATCTTAATTCTGGGGTGCAGTTTTCCCAAGAATTAATCCCACTAAAAGCATGGCGCTATCTCATTTGTCGTTTTCTCTCAGAAAAAATTCTTTCGGGCAACACCAGGCACGCGGCTTCACCGCGTGGGTGCATGATTCAGCTAATCTGGGTGCGGCGTACTCAAGCATACTCGGAGTCTGGTTCACGTTGTGTGAGAATAGGATGTAGATGGCTCACTTAGAGCAGCCGGCTAGCTCGGTCCAGCCGCTAGTAGGGATCTTTCGATGCCCGCTGGGCAGCCAGCTGTAAGACGCGTAAATGCAAACTGACTGCACTTGATAGGACTAACAGAGCCGTATCTCTTACCTCAATGATCGTGCTTACCTTCACTAAGATCTGCAATGATTTTCCTAGGTGTCTGTTTAAAACATGTAAAAAAGGGATGCGCAAGCCCGGAATCGAACCGGGGGCCCATCGATGGCAACGATGGATTTTACCACTAAACCACTTGCGCTTTGCTTATTATGAGGGGAACTGGTTTCAGTACATGACGCAATAATACAGCTCTTGAGTGTGTCGTAGATTATTATGAGCTTCTGGATTATGATGAAGTTGGCGGTTAATAGCCTCTATACGGTCACGATTATTCTTCTATCCGAGGATCCTTCCTCCTTTCTTCTACTTAACCTCATACTGAGCCTTGGATGCAGTAGTACTTATAGTTATAGATCCGGAGACCTAGAGCAAGCCTCATTATCTCTAGTGTTCCTCATTATCTCTGATGTTGTTCCTTCGTTGTCTCAGAATATCCTTGTTCCATTATTGTTTTATGACAGAGTGGGTGGCAACCAGATGTTTTTTGAACAGTGTGTTTAACGCTTCAAGCGTTCTTGAACGCAAAAATATGTAGTTTCTAGAGGTGCTGGGATTTTCTTAAACTGCTGCTCTGCGCATAGTTTAGCGCGACCGTTTCGATGTCCGAAGTTTCTGTTTCATTGCTTTATTTCTGGTCATCTTGTTCCACCCATGTGCTAGCGATATGTATCGGCCTCGTTATTAGGTCGTAGATACGTTGAATGCAGGATATTGCAATATTTAGATCCCACTGCTATCTTAGGAGTTCGACCTGTTTGAGTGGTTAGCCGAAGAAGGAGTCTAAAAATTTCAGAAACGTCCAAAAGTTCCTGAAAGTCGCTAATGTTTTCCATATATTCCTTGAACTCGTTATCCTCGAGGGAACACACTTGCTCTTGGTATAGAGACCGGCACATCCGGATCAGCTCTTGGTGATACGTCAGTACATCGGCTCTGAGCAAACTCACCACGTCCGACAAGTAGGTTTCGTGCACTTTTAGCAGGGCTAGCGTTTCATTGTTGGTGCTGCACTTATCTTTGAGCATACTCTTTAGCGCAGCATTTTGCTGTCGCAGGCACTGTAGTTCCCTCTCATCTTCAACTTGTGCCTCAGTTGGATTCTCGATGTGTACATTTCTTTGTTTCAAAAAATTCGATATAACTGCTATGTTTGGATTGTTTGGCCTCGGTCTGATAGACGTGCGGTTTACTTCATTTACTAAAACGTCGATTTCTCTGAGGAGCTCCGCTCTCTTGAGTTTGTTTTGAGACATCTGTTGGGATACTTTGTTCATAAGGCTGTACAAATACTCCAAGTTCTCCGCTTGGGGACTCATAAAGAGCACTTGTTGATCCGTCATTATTGGTGACTGCTGGCGTTCAATAGTGTGTAGCGACTTATCGTTTCAGCCTTAAACTTTGGCGAGGTTAGATTTGCCAGTTAGCGTTTTGACATTACCTGTGAGCGGGTAACCCAATATTGCAGCAGATAAATAATACCAGCGCTCGGCGGCTAGCTGAAGTAACATCGCCAATCTTCAACTCCTGTCATAAGATCCAGCGAAAGAGTACTCGAAGCAATGGATCTCTCTAATCAACAAAGGTTACAACTACAAAGAAGCAATGCTCACCTTGATGCCTACTCTGGTGTGACAACGGTTTGGCTGCTATCGACCTTAGGGGGATCGCGTAATACAAAAGCCGTTGGTGTGAATAAAAGGGATATTATGTCGCTGTCTATTCCAAAAACTTGCGAAGTGTTATTACAAAAGAAATCTGACTACACCCTGCGCTCAGCGTCCAATTTGCTTTACGGGGTTACGGTATGCTATGGACGAAAGACTGATTATGTATTGGCCGATATAGTCAGCGTCAAATCCCAACTGCAGCGCCAGCTTCTGGAGACGGTAGATAGACGCGGGCGAATTTTGGCCCAGAACGCGACACCCACCACGATCTTCGATGGCGTGAACGAATACCGAAGCCTTCTGGAGTTTCAAAAATTCCAGTCTGCCTTTCATCAACAACGGAGATCCAGTGCTGCCTTGCTTGTTGATGATCCCTTGTTCGATATTAATCAAACTCGCGATATTTCTTTCCTTTTAGGAAAGGGACACGAAACGAATAACTCCGCCAGTTCAATACACCAACGTGATATTATGGATGAATTGAAGAATGGCTACAGTCATGAAACTGGAGCGCACGCACCATTTTTCGAGAAGCAACGCTTATATGCAGACCACGAAGATTTATCAGCTCTAAACGCTGACATTCATCTTGATTTCGATGATGTTATGAGCGATGTTGAAATGGGCTCTGCAAAATCCTCGGATGGAAGAAATTCTGAGCGCGGTGATCGAGCGGGTTTTGAACTCAGCTTTGATACTGGACATATAGAGCCCTCTGAAAACATTGAAGTACCTGACCTCGATATACAGCTCCTGGGGGCAGCGGATGTTGACGGAAACACCAAAAGAGTATATCCCGCTACAGATCTTGAAAAGGATGTCATCGTCAAAAAAAAATCTAAGAGTGCTTTTAGCAGCGGCTCCTTAGTGAGGCTAAAGCTTGATGATAGAATAGGCCTGCCAACTGAGACGCTGCGAGAAAATAATGAGCACTACTGTGATGTTATGGATGCCCAGGCGCACCCCCGGATTAAAACGCACAGAAAAAGCACACACGAAGAAAACTGGCGAGAAGTTGTTTTCGGTCAAGGGCAATCACCTTTTCTTCGCTTTTGCTTTGAAGAGGTACTTTTGAAACCAGCCTTACAAAATCCTCAAGATACCAGCAGTTCTAGCATTGACTTCATTGAAAGAGGTCGACAAAAAATGCGTTCACTTCCATCTTCGAGATCAAGTAGCAGCGCTATGAGCACCGAGCGCGGAAGAAAACAAGGGCCTGCAGATTTATCAAAGGTAGGAAGTGGTAGTGGAAATAATCTCTTCGATTTGCCAGAACTTGAACAAATTGATGAGGACCTGGAAGCCAGATACTACTCGGATGATCTTGACAATGATATCATGAAAATAGATTTACACTTGCCCCCTTCTAGCTTTGGAAGAAGCTCAAGTAAAACCGATGGCGGGACAAAAGATCACATTGACGAGCTCCGCCATGTGCACACGGAAAGGAGACTTAACAGAGATGGGACGCTCCAAAGCATAGAGGACTACAGGGACGGCTCCAACCAATCTGAACAGCATAATAAAAGTAAAGAGAAGCAAATTCAAAGCCAAGCACTGGATAACCAGAGCAGGAGACTTTTTGAATACGTTCTCGAGCGAGCCTCTATTGTAGGAAAAACAACACGGACCCATCCACCGTTTGAAAGAAAACTGCTTTTCGAGGATTTAATTCCAAGTAATATCAGCCGTAAACATCCGGACTACAGTTCAGAGGATGGTTTATCATCAGTCAGTCGGAAAATTTGTGCCAACGCTTTTTTATCTCTCTTACAGCTGGCATCGAAAGCTAACATTGATCTTCACAGTTTCCATTCTGACACATCTTTAAAAACTCTAGGCGGCGATGATATCGTTATCTATGTTTAGAGCCAAACTTAGCTAGCTAACACGTTCAAGACGATATAGTTTTACTGTGCCTCTTATTAGGTATACGTCTATCCTTTGGCGATGAATGTGGCATGATAGACGGTTGACCACTCGTTAAACTCCGGCATTTAGCATTCCGACAGCGAAGTTTTCTTTTGTTCTGGCAACGAAATCGCGCTTTTGTCTTAAATTGGATTTCGCCCTTGTTTTAAATCACGAGAAATATTGTTTTGATATTTCGCTTCTGGAAATATACGTCAGTCCTGACGCCAAGCGGAGGACCCGGGACGCCATCGTGTGACTGTCTGGGCAGTGTTTCGACTTACTTCAGCAGCCTACAGGATGATCTTAGCCGGTGTTGCAGCGAACGGACTGCGGTTCGGAAGCATCTATCTATATATGAGCCATCTGCCAAGGAGGTGACTTTGAAATAGTGGCATCTTTTGCATAGCAGCGCTCTTCGTTCAAGACCGTGGGATCGTATGCTCTCTCAGGCCGGGAACGTCTCAAACGGAGGTGGCCATTTGCGTACCCTGAGGTGCACATCAAAGGAAAATGGCAGCGATGTGATAACCGAGGCTGAAGATTACTTCGATTTGTGTGATTCTGAAAAGCGTGAAGGGTACTCATATCACAATGCCACCAACACGCCGGCCAGAAGCGGTGATGATGGAGAGGAAGGTAGCGGAAATCATACTAAGACAGGCTCGAGCATTGAGGCCCCTACGCCCCCAAATATGAGCACAAAAAAGACCAGGAGTAATAAACGTTGTTCCTTGAGGTCATCTGATGAAACGCCATCAACACTCGACAAGGGATTTTATCAAGGCAAGACCTCGGCGGTATTGTCGTGGGAAACAAGTAAAGATGAATCATCTGATGAGAGTAGTTCCATGAGCAGTCGAGTGTATGGAAGCGGTGATGAACTAAGTGAAGACGAAGATGAGTCGGACTATTATTATAATGCCTCGCCTCGGCTGTTCTCCAAGTGCTCTCCTCGCAAGCAGCTTACTGTTGTTGGCAGGGAGAACAAGCTACAGGAAGGCTGTTTATCTAATCCTGAAAAGTTCGAAACTCTGTGCGAAAATAGTAACATACGCGGATTGGAGATTGATAACTGCTATAATAAGCGGCAACAAAGGACATCTGTCCTACGCTTTAGGGCTCCAGGCAGAAAATGCCGTGAGAAGCCCAAAGAGTTTTCCTTCCGTCTAGAACACAAGGACCGTCCCATTGAATTGAGTTACG
Organism: Lachancea thermotolerans CBS 6340; assembly: GCF_000142805.1. Taxonomy (NCBI): domain Eukaryota; kingdom Fungi; phylum Ascomycota; class Saccharomycetes; order Saccharomycetales; family Saccharomycetaceae; genus Lachancea; species Lachancea thermotolerans. The sequence continues at coordinate 1,459,958 of NC_013083.1, read as the reverse complement.
TAGAGGCTTCAATTGAAGCGGAGATCGGTAGGCTCCCAAGAACGCCGGCACCAAAAGGAGAAAGGACCGAAAACACGATAAACGACACATTAGCAAACGCAGACCTGTGCCTGGGCAAGCTTTCAGCTTTGAATCCTTGCTGGAAGAACAACTTCGAGCTGAGGATCAATGATAGCTCAATGCTTGACCGCCGTAAGAATAAAAATGCCATTAATCTCATAAATCAGTCCAGACCATAATTCATTTATTAGATATCGAAACTATATCATCAGCAGCGAGGCAATGTTCTTTTATTCTCAATGCATTGATGAGATCGTTCATCCGGAAGCGTTCGACACCAGCTTCCAGTGTGGCGGCCAAACCTGATTGGAGGTGCCTTTTCGCTACTCTTTGTTCAAGAACATCGACGCCTAAGTCCAGTTTCCAAACAATTACGGCATGCGTATCTTTAAAGGTTGGGTAAATGTCCCTCCAATTGTCTTCGTCCAAAAGCAAGTAAAGACCCTCAAGCACAATTATTCTAGTAAATGCGTCAACGCAATGCTGACCTGTCGAAGGATCTTTAAGTGCGTGGTCAAAACCAGGCACGTAAATAGAGGGTACGCTTTCGGAGAATGTGTCGCTGATTTTATCAAATAGTGTGCCTGTATCAGCAGTGGTCTTGTTTACTGGCAATGTAGGTTTAATTGTACAGGTTTTCGCCAGCAGCTTGCACAATTGTAGGCAGTTATTGCTATCGAAGGTCGGAGGCGAGCCTCGACGTCTGTGAGCTTCAACGGGGTCGTCAAAGTGATCAAGATGCCTTCTTGATAGATGAAAACCATCCATAGGGACGATTTTAGCAATTTTGTAATCGTGATTTGAAGGCTCAAGGGGAGCAACGTTTTCCACTCTAATACTGTTTGGGAGCCCGCCAATCCCAACAACAACTTCAGAGCCATCGTTTTTGTCCACAAACTTTTTCGGCTGAAAGTCCTGATCTTGGACATGATTGAAGAATCCGTTTTGTACATCATGAAGCGACTTCTCCTCGAACTTAGGTATCCCCTCACAAAGGTCGATACGCTCATTCAAGTTTTCTTGTAAATGCGGTCTGGAACCAGACTCTTTTAGGTATTTGTTGTACCTGGAGTTGATTTCATGACATAGTTTCTCACTTATCGTAGATTTTCCTGAGCCGGGGGGACCTACGACAATAACAGCAACTCTATAATTTGTTTCGAGCTTATCAGAGAGAAATTTCAGGACTTGGTCAGCCAAACCCTCAGCAGTTTCAAATGTCATTTCCTTGTGAAGCTATAAAATCATAACCTCTCTAGACACCCAATAGAGCCCCTGACTTAATTCAAAAATCACGGGTAAGAGACACACTTGGTACACCGCTTCAAAGATGAATGATTTTGTAGAAATTAATCACTGATGAACCGATACTAGTCACCAAACGCAGGGAATGTTGCTTGCAACCTAAAATCTCCCTGATCCAAATGCTGAGATCTAACTTGATAATCGCTTAAAAGTGAAAATCAAAAAAAATATATCACTGCTTCCCAACATACACCCAAGTGCACGATGTTTTCGGTAGGTGTTAGATCTTGCGTCGGTCCTGTTGTCAGAAGGCCAGCCAATTTTAGGCTGGCGTCGACTTTAGTATTTTTAGAGGCGAACAAAGATGGCAAAGTCGCACAGTCCTCCCTGAGTGCGCTTTCTGCTGCAGAACAATTAGGCAACCCCATCAAAGCTTTGCTTGCTGGCAGTAACTCCACCGAAGCCGCTAAGCAACTGAAACTTACAGTGGGTGCCTCTTTGGTCGATCAAATTATTGTTGCAAACAATGAGGTTTACGACAACTACCTTCCTGAGGCGGTAACGCCCTTATGTCTGGAACTGCTAAAGGAAAAGGAGTTTAGCCACTTCGTTGTCGCAAGCTCGGCCGTTGGAAAGAACCTTTTACCTCGTGTTGGTGCATTACTTGATTATCAGCCAATCTGTGATGTTACTAAGATCGTTGACCCCACAACCTTTGTGAGACCAATATATGCTGGCAACGCGTTAGCTACAGTGCAATGCACTCAAGAAAAGAAGCTCGTTAGTGTAAGAGCTTCTTCCTTTCCCGCGTGCAGCGCAGGTTCCTTCGACGCGCCAACTTTAGAGGCGCCACAGGTCGAAATCGCGGAACTTGGTGTCGCATGGGAAAGCGAAAACCTGGTCAAGAGCGCCAGGCCCGATCTTGGGTCGGCCGCTAAAGTGGTCTCGGGAGGACGCGGTTTGAAGAACAAGGAAACATTTGACAAGCTTATTACCCCTCTGGCCGACTCTCTCTCAGCTGCGATCGGCGCTACCAGAGCTGCTGTTGACTCCGGGTTCTGTGAAAACTCTCTGCAAATCGGGCAAACTGGCAAGGTTATTGCGCCAGATCTTTACATTGGCGTTGGTGTTTCTGGCGCCATTCAGCATTTGGCTGGTATGAAAGACTCAAAGGTCATTGTTGCGATCAACAACGATCAAGAAGCGCCCATATTCCAGGTAGCAGATTTTGGTCTCGTTGGCGATCTTAATGAGATTGTGCCTGAGCTAACAAAAAAGCTGACTAAATAAGAACTAAATCTACGATGCTTCATAGTGTACAACTCTTTAGCCATTGGACCTTAATCTCAGCAAATTGCTGAATACGTAACCAGTAATATCAAAGTTAGCAAAACTTTCAAAGAAACCAAAACAACCCACCAGCCCTCGCTCAAACACCGCTTTGCAGCATCTGCCCTTTTTTAACAAGCGACATTCTGCAAATGGCCCCCGAGAACCGTGCGTTTGGGTTGCATATGGCAGCCGTAATTACTCGGGATGGGGGACGTTCCGGGGCTATCCTTATCGATATTTAGTCACATCTGTTTGGTTAAAAAGCTTGGCTTGACGCGTTCATTGTCTTGACAATTTCAATTAATCAACTTCGAATTAATATCTTCGCAACAATCTAATTTTCACGATAAGGACAACAAGAGGGAAGGTTGTCAATGAGGGAAGAGAACAAGCCTCTGCTTGGCAAAGAAAGGTCGAGGCAGGCGGGCTCTTACGCCTCACCCAACTCAGCATCATTTGATACAAAAAGCTCGAAGCGAAGCTTTGGAGCAATAGATGTGCACATTCAGTCCCCTCCGTTAATATCTAACACTGTTGACGATCATAACCAGCTGACGCTATGGCACCGCCTAACATACTATCTTCCGTGCTTTTCATGGCTCCCCACATATGACACCTCAAAACTTCTAAGAGATTTTATAGCCGGAGCTTCCTTAGCGTCTTTCCAAATTCCGCTTGCAATGTCTTATTCGACGTCCGTTGCACACGTTCCCCCGATATGTGGCCTTAATGCTTTGGCTTTCACTCCATTCGTTTATGCTGTTTTCGGCTCTGTCCCGCACATGATAGTCGGGCCTGAAAGTGCTATTTCACTGGTTGTTGGGCAGGCTATCGAAAAGCAAATGAAACATGATAAATCATTGGACGTGGTCAACCTTTGCCTTATCCTTACCTTCATAAGCGGCGCTATTCTATTTTGTTTCGGCATAATGAGGTTTGGATATCTGGATAGTGTGCTGAGCAGGGCGCTTCTCAGAGGATTTATCAGTGCAGTGGGCCTAGTCATGGTGCTCAACTCTCTCATTACGGAGCTGAAGCTTAAAAAGGTCTTCAACGATGCGCCCGGTCATTACCATGCGCCTTTTCAAAAGCTTATATTCTTATTTCACTATGCACCTGGTAATTATCATGTGCCAACTGCGCTGCTGAGTTTGAGTAGTTTTAGCATACTGATGAGCCTTAGACTGGTCAAAAAAAGACTTTCAAGGGTTTATAAGAAAGTTATCTTTGTCCCTGAAATCCTTATCGTTGTGGCCTTGGTAACTCTGGGTTCATATCATTTCAGCTTCAAATTGCGCTACAACATCGACATTGTGGGAGACATTGAAGTTGGTGATACTTCCAAGTTCAGAAATCCCTTAAGCAAAAAAAACCTGTCACTTTTTAGCGAGTTGTTTCACGCAGGGTTTATGGTTGCACTCCTCGGGTTTTTCGAGTCGACGACAGCTTCGAAGTCATTGGGTTCTAGCTATGAGCTCTCAGTGTCATCTAATAGGGAGCTAGTTGCCCTAGGCAGTCTGAATCTTGTTGGTTCAATTTTTGGTGCTTTGCCCTCTTTTGGAGGTTATGGAAGGTCGAAAATTAATGCATATTCAGGTGCGGCTACAGTTATGTCAGGAGTGTTCATGGGTCTCATAACTTGTGTCACGTCAATGTTTCTGCTTAACGCCATTCACCACATCCCAGTCTGCGTGCTTTCTGTGATAACAACGATGGTGGGCATTACGCTATTTGAAGAAGCGCCCGCAGACCTTAGGTATCATTTCAGATGCCGCGGCTACAACGAGCTTCTGATTTTCGCACTGACAGTCTTGACTACTTTTTTCTATTCTGTGGAGGCAGGCATTACTCTTGGATGTGGCTATTCTGTTATAAGAGTTATAAAAAACTCTACCAAGTCGAAAATACAGATTTTAAGAAGAGTTTCTGGAACAGACCAATTTGTCAATGCCGATGATTTCAATAGTTCCACGAACACATGTGTCGTAATTCCTCCGCGTCTTGATGACATTGAAGGAAGCCTCATTGTTAAAATCCCAGAGCGGTTGACATTTATGAACACCGAAGACCTTAAAACTCGGCTTTACCGTCTTGAGAAGTACGGATCCGTTAAAACGCACCCGGCAAGCCCGAAGCCGAGGAACAGAAACCAAACAAAGCATATGATTTTTGACATGAATGGGATGACAGAGATTGACTCCTCTGCTTCACAAATCCTACAGGAAATTGTTTTAAGTCTAAGAAAGAGGGGCGTTCGTGTTTACCTAGCAAGAGTTCCATTGATAGCCGGTGTTCGTGAGAGACTTGTGGCCTCAGGAGTCGTTGAGATGGTTGAGAAGTGTGACGCATCTGTGACGGCCGTCGATAGCGCGTTTGATGACTGGTGTTTTAAGAATATTCAAGACGCCTTGCGAGTATCAGATGAAATGGATGTCAATTCTGTTGTCGAAGTTGCCAGCGAATGCACATCGATATCAGGTACTTTCTTGCATTCTTCAGCGGTTTGAGATCCGCTTGGTGGTACTTCATGATTATTACATATATTATTTATTATTCCCGCATTATTTATTTTAGGAGCTTTTCTGTCATTTTCTAAGTGTTTTATTGTTTTGGTGCCACTAAATAACAATAATCATAGTAACTTTACATAGGCAACTTATATGACAAAGCACACTATCTTATATGATAACATACCTTGTTCCAGACAAGACCCTAATAGGTGCACAAATTAAGTGATAGTTGGAATACTCTGTTGTCCACTATACATTCATTTGAGCTCCCACAGCTCCCGAGATCAACAACCTGTTTAGAATAGTGTTGATCAAGGCATTTATGGCAGGGCACCGACCGCTAGGATAGAAGTGTTTTAAGGGAATCTTTTCAGGCTTGGCAGGAAGACACTTGAGCTTTTGAGCGTCAAGCTCAGAGATCATAAAGGCGCTTGTTGAGAAGCCAGGGCTGCTCTCGAACGAGAAGGACTAAGGTTAAGCCACGAGAAAGTCTGGAGTGAAGGGAGGGAGGATTTGAGAGCGATTTAATAAGACTTAAATAAGGTAAGTGAGGGCAGAGAACAAAGTTAGTGACTGGCAGTCTCGTGCAAGCCGCAAACATATTGCCGAGATACTTAGCACTACAAAGAAGAATTTGCTTACGCGCATATGCTGTTTTTTCATCGAACCCACTACGATGAAGAGCGGAAATAATTAGGGCCTCATAATGCTGTAAAATGTTCCTTCATATCTACAGATATCTTTTACCCGCATAACCTCTTACTGCAACAACAATATCTACCAGACACACCATGGGCTTATCGCGATTCAAGCGCAGGTCCCACAACTTATGATATGCACCTTGCTTGACCTGCCTCTTTTCCATAAGCTGCCCTCTCGTCAATGCTATACATAGAATCTCTAGGAAGAGTAATCCAGGATCAGCATGTCGTAGGTTATTATGAGCTTCTGGATTATGATGAAGTTGGCGGTTAATAGCCTCTATACGGTCGCGATTATTCTTCTATCCGAGGATCCTTCCTCCTTTCTTCTACTTAACCTCATACTGAGCCTTGGATGCAGTAGTAATTATAGTTATAGATCCGGAGACCTAGAGCAAGCCTCATTATCTCTAGTGTTCCTCATTATCTCTGATGTTGTTCCTTCGTTGTCTCAGAATATCCTTGTTCCATTATTGTTTTATGACACAGCATCGTAATATCAATATACTATGAATAGTAAAATTATTGTCTTATAATCATAACAAGGCAATTTGGCCGAGTGGTTAAGGCGTAAGATTAGAAATCTTTTGGGCTCTGCCCGCGCAGGTTCGAATCCTGCAGTTGTCGTTATTTTTACATCTTCATTATACATTCACAAATGCAACACTATTGACTCACGAGAGCTCTCTTAATAGAATAAAGAAAGGAAGCTTGCACAGATTCTAGGGCGAGTAATAGGGAGGCCCTTTTTCCTTAAGACTTGTTGACAGTTTCCTGCCTTCGCGTGTCTAGCCAAATCTCATATAGCTTATGTCGCAGTGTTAAAGTTATGGACGGCAGATGTACTGAATGGCCAATAACCCATTTCAATGGCAACGATGAGGAAAGAGCGGAGGCCAGTTCACTATGTGCTTGCCGGAAGATAGGGTTATCGAAGTTGGCGGCCCCTCATGGATTGTAATAAGGTGTCAACGCGACGGTGGTCACGTGATAATATAATATGATTATCCTTAAGATGGTGGCAAATGGCGAAAGCTTCCTCTCAAACGTCACTTGGTAAACTCGCTACAAGCACCTCAAGCAAGATGGTATGTGGCTACTTAGCACTTAGAATCGGAATCTGCATGTGCAGCAAATAGGATTACTAACTTAAACTATGATTGTGTTAGGGTCAAGGTGCATCAACTTACGGGAAGGACAAAAAGAAGAAGGACAAGCAAAAGCCAAAGTATGAGCCTCCGGTACAATCGAAGATTGGTAGGAAGAAGAGAAAGGGGCCAGCAACTGCAGAAAAGCTACCTAGCGTGTATCCCAGCACGCGGTGCAGACTAAAGCTGCTGCGAATGGAACGAATCAAGGACCATCTTCTGCTTGAGGAAGAGTTTGTGACGAATTCTGAAATTTTGAAACCCTTTGAGAAGAAACAGGAAGAGGAGAAGAAGCAATTGGAAGAGATCCGTGGAACTCCTCTTTCGGTTGGAACTCTGGAAGAAATTATCGACGATGACCATGCAATTATTACAAGCCCAACTACGCCTGACTTCTATGTGTCAATTTTGTCATTTGTCGACAAGGAGCTGTTGGAGCCAGGCTGTTCAGTCCTTCTGCACCACAAGACCATGTCTATAGTGGGGGTCTTACAAGACGACACGGATCCCATGATTAATGTGATGAAAATTGACAAGTCCCCAACAGAAAATTATAGTGATATCGGTGGTCTAGAGTCTCAAATACAGGAAATCAAAGAGGCAGTTGAACTTCCGCTAACCCATCCTGAGCTGTACGAAGAAATGGGCATCAAACCTCCCAAAGGTGTTATTCTCTACGGTGCCCCTGGTACAGGTAAGACACTACTCGCAAAGGCCGTTGCAAATCAAACATCTGCTACTTTTCTCAGGATCGTTGGTTCAGAGCTGATTCAGAAATATTTAGGAGACGGCCCCAGATTGTGTCGGCAGATATTCAAAGCGGCTGGCGAAAATGCTCCCAGCATCGTGTTCATAGATGAAATCGACGCAATTGGTACAAAGAGATACGACTCCAACAGCGGCGGCGAAAGAGAAATTCAGAGGACAATGCTGGAGCTACTGAATCAGCTAGATGGATTTGACGACAGAGGAGACGTTAAGGTTATCATGGCAACGAACAAAATTGAGAGTTTAGACCCGGCTTTAATTAGGCCCGGTAGAATCGACCGTAAAATTCTATTTGAGAACCCCGACATTACTACTAAAAGAAAAATTTTGGCAATTCACACTTCTAAGATGAACTTAGCTACGGACGTGGACCTTGATAATCTTGTTACATCAAAAGATGACCTTTCCGGTGCAGACATCAAAGCAATGTGCACGGAAGCAGGATTGTTGGCACTGAGAGAGAGAAGGATGCAAGTTACAGCAGAAGACTTCAAGCAAGCAAAAGAGCGCATCTTGAAGAACAAGGTCGAAGAGAACCTCGAAGGGTTGTATCTTTAGTTTTCTACTCTATAGAATGATCTAAATAATATTTGGGCAAAATATTTTTTTTACAGCCGGGGGGGGCTTCTATTAAAAAGACGTAGGACTCTACATCACTACTTAAAAAAAAACATCTCCCCTAAGTTACTTGCTAGACACGCTGGCTACTCGATTTTTGGAACTGTTCTGTTGATACGAAGTTGCAATTTGACCCTGAACTCGAATCAGTGCTAACTAAAGTAACCGATATCCACCGTTACTAACACGCTCTCAATAATCAAACCACCGACTATGACCAGGGGCGGTCAACGGAAACAGGAGAGCTACGACGAAGTAGTGGCAGGGCACGACCCAGAATCATATAAACTCTCCTATACTGTGGGAGTTGCTGAGAACCAGAATTCAAAGTTTCGCAAGACAATGGAAGACGTTCATACATACGTCGAGAATTTCGCATCAAGGCTTGATTGGGGTTATTTTGGAGTTTTCGACGGACATGCAGGTAATCAAGCATCCAAGTGGTGCGGCTCGCACTTACATACAGTTTTGGAGAAGAAGCTGCTGGGAGATGAAAGCGAGGATGTCAGAGAAGTGCTTAATGACTCCTTTATATATGCAGACCAGCATGTCAACTCAGACCTGGGTGGAAATAGCGGCTGTACAGCTGCAGTTGGCATACTTCGATGGGAAGTTCCTGACAGCGTCCCCAGCGAACAAATCGAACTTGAGCAACACCAGAGAATGCTTTATACTGCTAACGTCGGAGATACAAGAATAGTACTCTGCCGCAATGGCCACAGCGTGCGGCTCACTTACGACCACAAAGCCTCTGATATACTTGAGATGCAGCGAGTTGAGGCCGCAGGTGGGCTTATAATGAGAAGCCGCGTCAATGGTATGCTGGCTGTTACAAGATCCCTCGGAGATAAATTTTTTGACAGCCTAGTAGTGGGAAATCCATTTACTACGAGTGTGGAAATAACCACCACAGACCAATTCCTGATAATTGCATGCGATGGCTTATGGGATGTTATCGAAGACCAAGAAGCTTGCGACAGCATCAAGGATATAGATGACGCCAATGAAGCGGCTAAGAAGTTAGTACGACTAGCACTGGAAAAGGGTACTACCGACAACGTTACGGTAATGGTTATAATTTTCGAAAACAATTCATAAACAGCCTTCTCCAACAAACTAATAACACCTCACTCGTTTTATTCTAGCTACTTAACTTCCCTTTTCTACTTCGGAGCGCTAAATATTGAATTCGTTCATATCTAGTCCGCCTTGTCCTTCTGTATTATTCCAATCTAGTCCCAAATCATTGAAGTCATTCAGTGTTAAATAACTCTCTGGATTTGCCGAACTGACATCCGTTCCCTGGTTCCCGTTGGTTCCTTCGTTGTTCCCGGGGGTGATAGCAGCATTAAAACCACCTTCGTGGGTGTTGTCTTTACCCCCGTTAGCGTTGGAGTTCATAGCATTCTCCCCAAAATCAGCCAAGCCCAAATCATTTTGCTCCATGCCACCAAACATAGAAAGGTCCAGGTCATTGAGCTCGTTGAAGTCGTTGGCGTAGGCGGCACCCGTTGCCACATTGTTGTTGCTCCCTCTGGAGCCGCTATCAGCGCCTGCGATACCAGTTTTAGAGATTTCATTGAGCATAGTGCCCGGCGTTGACTCCGGGAAACTCGTCGCAGTATTACTTGTTTCAGGTTTCTGCACTTCGCTGAGTTTCTTCCGTGCTTCCTCCTCCTCTTTGATTCTTTGCTTCTCTGCTTCTTGTTTCCTTTCCTGTGCCTCCAGGGCAAGCTTGTCTACGCAGCTCTTGCTTGCGCTTAACGTCAAATCCAAATCGTCCAAAACTGAATGAAACGCATGCACCTTATCGCCCAGTGACTTGTACTGTTTTTGCGTGTACCCAGGCGCTATATCAGAGCTGAGCTGGATGCTTTTGATCTGCTGCTGTACAAGCATTTCTGCAGCCGTTTTCATGATTTCGTCAAAACATTGTGTAAGTCGGCTCTGATGTACAGATTCGCTAGCCATAGTACGGAGAAGCGCGCGGCAACTTCTCTTTTTGCTGACTTTACGTGAGCTGGTGTCTATGTAGATGTCCTCTGAGATGCTAAATGGCATTAGATGAACACATACATCATTAACGACGACATTGAAAATTTAAATAAAAGATGTTCACGTGAGTCGAACGTGCGAGTACTCGTGTATTCATGCCAAATTTCAGTCATTATCAACGTAAAGCCTCATAGCCAATCAATATGGTTAGAACTTGCCTGTACAAAGCGAGGTGGATCCAGAGTACTCAGGTGAACAGAAAATTTTCAGGAAGACACAGCAGACACCCCTTCCTTTCGTGTTTTTGTTTTGAGAACTGGATTTTTGGAATCTCAGCAGCGTTTCAGTACCTAAAACATATTGACTTTGAGATGTTTCGTCTAAGTGGTGGAAGAGTCCTTCTGAGATCGGTCAACACTATCGGTAGACGTACTTATGCCGAGGCCGCTGGTGACTTTTTGAAGCTGCAGTTCGCGCTACCTCACCAGACGCTATTTGCTGGATCCAAGGTGACACAAGTTAACTTGCCAGCGCAATCTGGACAGGTGGGTATCTTGGCCAACCACGTTCCTACCGTGGAGCAGCTTTCCGCCGGCGTTGTTGAAGTTTTCGAAGGCAGTTCTTCCAAGAAGTTCTTTGTCTCTGGCGGTTTCGCTACTGTTCAGCCAGACTCTACCCTGTCGATCAACTCAGTTGAGGCATTCCCTCTAGACTCCTTCTCGCAGGAGAACGTTAGGTCTCTGGTTGCCGAGGCTAACAAAAATGCATCTTCCTCTGACGAGAAGGTTGCCGCTGAAGCGGCCATTCAACTCGAGGTCCTGGAGGCTTTGCAGGCTGCTCTGAAGTAATCGCATTTTAAATACAAGCAAGCGCCGTCGAAATCCATCCAAATTTCGTGCAATTCGAGGATTAAATATGGCGCTCAAAACGCCCCAAGACTCTTCATATTCTAGTATTCGAAACTCCCAATACATGATTTACGCCATAAGATGATATTAAAAGCTGGCCACTGACGCTCGGCAGATGCCGGCGGATTTGTAAGTAATGTGCCGCAGTAGATGGTCTTGAAAGAAGTTACGATGATGATGATTCTGTAAACAGCATAGGGCAGCAGTCTGGGAACATGGCTCGAGGGGCGCCTTTGAAGGCATGCGAATCGGGCGTGCTCAGAAGCAAAGCTCAACCTTATCGATCACTAAAAGTTCAGGCCTGAAACTACGGCCAGTCGTATTCCTCATTGCACATCTTTACATGTAGGGTTGGTGGCACACAAGAGCGATACTTCAACTCACAACTGAGTGCTCGTACATGTGGTGTATATCATTCAAAACCGAAACTCGAATTAAGCCTGAAGGGCACAGACCACAAACACGCGGGCAGCATCTTTGAACTGCTACAACATTCTACGAGATGAGGTTTTTTTTAGTTTCAGGTTGTATCGAACTACGCGATAGTGAGGTTGAAGCATGCCATTACAGCTGCCTGAATTTTCATTCATGCCAAGAACATCCTCATACCAATAGAAGATGTGTGTTTACAGACCTACGAGGCAACCAATTATTTGGAATAGTGCAAGTAAGAGTCACTGGAAAATGGGAGGTTTGACCTGGCCGAAAAACAGCTCAAAAACGCTGGCGTCGTTTCGCCCAAGCCTAAGATAAGAAGCTTGACGCAGCGTTATTGAGACTTCGAAACTCGACGTCAGAAATTTAGCGGTACTGGTGCCGGCCAGAACACCTGAATGCTTAGAAGAAACCTTTATCTGCAATGCGAGCGGAGTCCAGCGACATGGGAAGCGAGAACTCAGCCTGCAAGATGAGCTGATGAACCTATGCGCTTCTGGTTCCAAGTCGTAGATTTGCGGGGAACAATGCATTTCCTAGAGGGCGCGAGAATTGCAGTGCTCTAAAAGCAGTTTTTTTTTAAACTGATTCGAGATCAACATTCAGCAATGTAGATGTTGCGAGATCGTGCAAATACCTCGCGTTCAGCCTCGGTATATACCGTACCAATGTCTAGAGAAAGGAGCTAGAATAAGCGGCCGTGGATCGTGCCTAGAACAAAACATCAAGGCCGCAGCCCCGTTCGGCCAGGTTGGCGGAGGCCCCCGGGATGCAGCTACCTTCAGACTTATAACCTAGCCCTTGGGAGGGCGAGCTGGCGCGTGTGAGAAACCCAACAAGAAGCTTTTTGCTCAAATCTCACCCGAACGCGCTCGAGGGGTTATCACGTGTCGCGATAAACGCAGCAAAAGGCAAAGCGCACGAAAACGCGTAAACCATTAAGTACCGCGATGATAATTAGCGAAAAACACGAAAACGCGAAGACCGCCAATTAAAATGCAAAATCCTTCAAGCCAAGGAAATAGTTTCTAAACCGCGCAAGCTTCCTGGAACTCTGGTTACAAGAACGGGACTCTTAAAGGTCGAAGCTGATAAACGGCTTAATTCCTTCACAAATCCCTGGAAGAGCAACAGCTCCTAGTTACATTGAATTGCTTGATATTGCTCTCTAGCTGCTCACGATAAACCGAGTACACTTCATAGCGCTTGAACTATGACACAAGCGACCTCGAGGACACCAACGTTTATCCAGCTGACTTCTAACAATGGGCCGCTAGCCCAGATTTGGTTGGCTTCCAATATGTCGCATACGGTTTCGAAGAGCGTATCTCAGCAGACAGATATTGTCAAGTCAGTCAAAGAGATAGCGCGCGTCGCTGGGTGCTTGGAAGATGCTGAGAGTCTTGAGCCTATTACTCTGCGCGCATCAGGCGAACTTCTGCATGGTGTGGTCCGGGTTTACTCAAAAAAAACGTCCTTGCTACTGAATGACATCAAGGACACATTAACCAGAATGATGTCGCTATTCAGGTTCAATCAACCTTCATTGACCTTGCAGCTCGAAAAAACGACCCTTACAAATCCCAGCCAATATCTACTACAAGATGCTGTGACCGAGCGGGAAGTGTTGCTTGTGCCAGGTCTTGAGTTTTTAGACGAGCAAGCAATTCCAAGGGGGTTCATGGAACGCGAGGGACTCACGGAACGGCATGTACAAGGCGCTGCTCCGTGGGAAACTTCCATAGAAGTGGGCAGAAATTTAAGGCCGGGTGAAGAACTCGGTCACAACACTTCATCACTTGAACTAGACTTTGATCTAGATAACACGCAAACAAAAGCTTGGGGCGAGGGTACCAATACGACCATCAACAAATCTGCACAAACTAATAGTGCTCTAATTGGAGACGACGATTTCCCTATTGACGATATTAACGATTGGGACCTCGGGATTAGAGATCAGTCAATCGAAGCTCACAGTGACCTTGAAACAGATAGGTCTATTGAATTAGGGCGAAGAGCTGTCCCTGGCGCATTACCGCAGGAACACACAGAGTTCGATTTCGATTTGGAGCTGGAAAAGGAGCCTGAGGAAAGGGGTACTGAGCTCAGCCCAGAGCCCGAGGAGATTTCGAATGTTCCAATGTCGTCGCCTCCTAGAGGTAGAAGACAACGTGCTGATGCATCTAGGTTGAAGCCGCTTATCACAGATTCAGAAACAGAGCTTAGAGATGACACTGTGAAAGTATCAGGGGTCAATCCAAACTCTCAAGTTTTAGTTCATCACCAGCATCGCCCAGTTGAAAACGCAGAAAAAAAGAGGCTCTGGGCCCAGGTATCTGAGAGTATTGATTACTTACCACAGTCTATACTGGGTAGTCTACTGTCTTATTCAGGAATCAAGAGAGCTAGGACATTCATGAGAGAGCCTCAAGCTATCGAAGAAGAACCTCAGCTTGAAGCCTCTCTTGGTTTCGATGAAGAAATAATAACAGGGCATGAAGAAGCGGAGGAATTTCCTGCCCCTTTTGATAGCGACGGAGAGGTTGAGCTGGAAAACGAAGCAGCAAATAGCACCAGCGTCTCTGCTGGTACTCAGGAGTTCTCAAGCTCTCAACTTGGAGAGAGATCATCTCCCAAAATACAACTTGAAACGGGAGAGTACATTTCAGAAGGGACCCGCGAATTAGCTGGGCAGCTCAGAACCCAGTTTCTGGACTCAGAGACTTTGAAGTTCTCCGAATGTCTGGAATTCAAAGCTGATAAAGATCAGCTAGGAGAACGCATTACAAAGAAACAAGCTAGTAAGGTCTTCTTTGAACTTTTGTCGCTGGCAAACATGGACTGCATTGATTTGGGTCAGGAAGCGGATTTCGGTGAAATTAGCCTGACAAGAACGGACTCTTTATATAACAAATTTGTAGCAGTATAGGATTAATGGACAAACATATCGCGTAATCAAACTTGAGCAACATATCTTCGGCGCCTTTTGAACATAGATTTAAGTGGCAGGTGGAGAGTTGTGTTCCGTATAATGTTATTTTTTATTTTACGTTTCCTATTTATAAAAAATTTTCCGCTGAGCTACTAGCTCATCGCAGCAGTGAGGATCGGACTGGAGCGAGCGCTGTCGTAGTATTTTATTGCAAAGCCCAATCATCGAAGAATAATCCTGCCTACGACAAGCCTCAAAATGGTCAAACAGAAAGTGACATCGAAGTCGTCAAAAAGGTACAGATACTCGTCTTTCAAGGACAAAATCGATGATCTCAGGATAGAGCCTGCTAGGAATTTGGGGAAGAGAGTCCACGACCATGTCGAGTCTTCCCACTTCTTGGCTTCTTTCGAGCACTGGGAAGACACGAATATGAGTGCTAATTTCGCATCGTTTGCTGATGATGTTAGGCCCATGGCTCAAACATTGCCCCAGATTCTCTTCCATGAAGAGCAGATTTTTGAACAGTTATACAAGCATATCAGCAAACATGACGAATACTCATTACAACCGTTGCTAGATTTACTAGCGCAATTTTGCCACGATCTGGGTCCAGATTTCATGAAATTCTACGAAAGGGCCATGCATATGCTGACTACTTTACTTGATGATGCTGCGAATTTTGAATCATCAAACGTCTTTGAGTGGGGTTTCAACTGCCTAGCGTATGTTTACAAGTATCTATCCAGGGTACTCGCTCAAGATCTGCTTCCCACATATAACTTACTTTTCCCCCTCGTTTCGCATCGCAAGGAGTACCTATCCAGATTTTCTGCAGAAGCGCTATCTTTTCTAGTTAGAAAGGCCAAGCTGAAAAGCTTGAGCGCGTTTGTCACTCACGCGTTTAACCAACTTCGAGACGTTACCGAATCTACGGAGGAAAACGCTTGCGAAAATAACATCTATGATGGGCTCAAAATGCTCTTCACCGAAGCACTCATTACAACGAAAGAATCACTACATTCAAAGTTTAACGTCATAATGGAAGCATTGGTTCACGAATGTCTTAGCGGTGCTGGTGACCAGTGCTGCATTTCATTAGTGGCCGATGTTACAATGAACGTATTAAGGCATGCTTCGTCCGACAATGCGCCCCCAGTATACGATGTTTTCATCTCGGAAGTTAAAGGCTTCCTCGAAGATCCATCTGCTAAACTGGATGCACCCATGAAACTTTTGCTGACTCTAGCATTCGCCGAAAGTGGCAAAAAGGTCAAATCTTGGCCAGAATTAATCGATTCCGTGCAAAAAGTTCTATGTCACGCTAACGTGAGGTCCCTTTCGCCGGAAGTGACAGCCTTAGCTTTCTGTAGCATTTTGCGTAATGCTCCTATTCCTGACCTCACCAAATTTCACAGAACTCTTTTCGACTTCTATCTCAACAACTTTCCGCAAAACTTCATAGAGTTTTTCAAAATGGGCCTTTCCATGGACAAAGACAGGATGTTTTCTTTCAACGGTGCTAAATCTCTCCAAAGGTATATTGATCAAAATTGGGAATTTAATGAGAAAAAGATAGCACTTTTTCTCATGGAGTCCAGGCAAAATTCACCTTTAGGGCAAAAACTTGCGCTTACTATTCCAAAGCAGTTTGCTGAAAGTATTGCCCATGGTATTAGTGCTGAAAGTGAACATTTGCGCCTTGGTAGTTTGTTTCAAATACTCTGGAAAATGCAAGTACTCTATTATACTAGCTACGACGCATCTACTGTCATAGAGCCATTGATAAAAACATTGCTACAACAGGAGCGTTTGAATGATTTTGAAAAGGATGTCCTAGGTAATATGTTATTGTTGCTTAATCCAAGGGACAACGGAAACGTACTTGAAATTCTAGACTTTGCAGTGACTAATCTAGGAAAGTTTCAGGATAGCGTACTGTGCATAAAAGGTTTGCGTCAACTCCTTGGTAAACTTGAGAATGGCTCAAACAAATTTTCCCAAGCATGTGAGAATCAAGCATTTATCCAGATTTCTGGTAATTTGTGCTTGCCTGATGAGCAAATACGGTATGAGTCACTGAAACTTCTTATTTCTCTCCTCAAATATCAAGGCTTAGAAGTTCCGGAAATTTTGAACGACTGTAAAATAATTGAAGAAATTCCTAGAAATCTTCAGACCGCCCGTGATATTACTATGAGAATTAGGAAGTTAGGATCTGACTTTGCGAAGATGGAACCAGAATCCCTTGTTTCTCATGTGGTTTTTAATTATCTCTTCGGTATCCTTACGGTTAGGTTTTCACCAGTCTGGGAAGGAGCATATGAGGTTTTGTGTGATGTTTACGAAAAAAATCATGAACTAGTGTGGAGCTTGTTTTCAAAGTTTGTTGAAGTTTTGGATAATAATTTTAGATTGGAGTACTACGAGAAATCTCAGCTCGAAGAAGAGCGTGCAGTTTTCTGGTCTGTCAGTACCAGCAGGCTCAACGACGTTCTTCAAACTTGTGCCGACGTTTTCAACTCATACTCCTTCGCAGAATCTTCAATCCTGGAGCTTTTAAAGAACAGAAGAGGTGACTTAACCTATCCTGGTCTCATTAGGAACCAGGCCCTGAAGGGACTGTTACGTATTCCTCAATTGGCAGAGCGGCATTCCAGAGATATTGTTCCTTATATGTTGAAAACAGATCCGTCCGAAGAAAATGCCCTGGCGCTAGAGGGTGTAGAGGAGAGGCCATCTAGCTCAAGCACCTGGTCAGAGGCCGACCGTAAGCTCCTTCTTCAATTAATTGGTAAGTTCAAGAACATCAAGTCGATCTACAAATCCGAGGAGGTTTATCAAAGGTTTATGGACCTTCTTGGGAGTCGAACCACTGAAATCCAGAAACTAGCGCTGGATGGCATTCTCGCTTACAAAGAAAGCGTAGTAATCAAATACAGGGATAACTTGAGAAATCTGCTGGACGATAATGCATTCAAGGACGAAAGTTTGAAGTTACTGTCTCACAGCAATGATAGAATAGTGGAAGATAATGATGAAACTTTCCTTATGCCTTTAGTCCTGCGAATACTTTTCGGCCGCGCTCAAACTCCAGTCACTAGCGGTCTGAAGAAGAGCAGGAAGACAGCAGTTATTACTCTTCTCCCAAGCCTTCATGAAAAATACGTTATCGGTTTTTTGAGACTTGCAAGTGAAGGGCTTCCATACAAAAAGTTCCTGGAGCAGGGAACTGGATTTGATTCCACAATTCTGAGTAAGCATTTGCTGAGAAGAATGGCTGGCTTTGCAGCGTTGGGTAATTTGGCAATCAAGTCTTTGGGCTCTAAGTATCCCAATGCAACAGTGGCGCTGCTCGACCCAGCCCTATACACGGCATGCGTGTCAAATGAAGTGGCTTCTAAGAAGTCTGAAGAAGAAGTTGTACTGAAACAAGCTGGAAACGTTAGACAGGCAATTATGAAGTTAATCCTCAACTTATTTTCCACTGTCGGAACATTGATAGACTGGGATAGTTCAGTTCAAAAAATTCACAAACTTGTTTTGCAGCCGAGGATTTCAAATTTCGAATATGACAACTTACAACACCCATCCTCCCTCATGAGTTTGTTCTGTCTTTGGGCAACAGACACTTGCTTTTACAAATTTCTTTACCATGACGAGTGCTCTGTTGCAAAAGCTCTTATGAAGCTTCTTGGCAATTCAAATGCTAAAGAAATTGTTATTGAGAACACATTAAATTTCTCCAATTACATTATTAAAAACCCGACGAAAGATGATGCCTATGTCGATCTTGTTTCATTAGTCGCATCCACGTGCTTAAGAGAGCTTCCAGGCCTTTTGAAGAATGCAAAGAGTCAAGAAGTTGTCTCTATCACAGTCGATTTGCTACTTAACTTGGTTGAGGCTGGCTATGTGGACGAAGACGAAACCAAAAAATATCTACTAAGTTCTTTGGCTCACATTCTTGAAGGAGAAGTCAAAGGTGTGCAAACCGCGGATAAAGTCAAGGTTTTGCAATCCATCGCGTCTCTGATCATTGGCTACAACTGTGAGTGGACTGAGATAGAGCACCTGTACAGGTCATGTTCAAAGCTTTATCGCGTTTTCGCTGAGAAAAGCTTGAGGCTGAGTCTCAACAAGGTTTTCATAAGCATTGGCACTCAATTTGAACATCTAAGCAAAGTTGCAGGATTGTTGTCCGAACTCAATGCCTATTCGACGGACAGAATGGAAAGCTATAACTTCAAAAGCGTGTTACCTGCTTTCAAGAAAATTGCGGACGGTTCGTGCCAATTAACTGATGAGCTTGAATGGCTACCAGTCATCCACACATGTCTCTACTTCATCACAGACGAAGAGGAACTTGCAATTAGGACAAACGCAACTCACACCATCAAGCTTTTGATTGACTACTCAAACTCAAAGAGCTCCGCTAGCGATGCCGAGAAAGCAGTAGAACTTATTGGCTCTGACCTTATCCCACACATCAAAAATGGGCTACGGCATAAAAACATAGAGATTCAAGTTGAATATATTTCGGTGGTTTCCTACATCATCGCAAATTCCATCTACTACACTGAACTGAATGACATGAAAAGCTTGCTGTTCAAGGGCGACGAAGAAGCCAACTTTTTCACCAACTTGACACATATTCAACTTCATCGCCGGCAGAGAGCAATCAAGAGATTAGGTGAGAATGCATCAACTCTTTCAGGAAGTAGTATTTCTCACTACTTGATTCCAATGGTTGAGCGCTATATTTATTGTACTGACGAGAAGTACCGAAACATTTGTAACGAAACCATCTCAACTGTCGGGCTACTGACGCATTTTGTTACTTGGAATCAATACAAGGCAGTCATTCGGAGATTCACAGCTGCTCTCAAGCAAAAGCCAGCATTTTTGAAGGAAATGGTGTCACTCATTGTTCAGTGCTCCAAATCTTTGATGAAATCAATGCAAGCAGCTAGGGCACAGGACCCTAGTAACATAAGCTTGAAAAAGTTCCCAAAGACACTTACTGAGCCTGAAAATTTCATACAGGGTGAAATCTATCCTACTTTCAAGAATATACTTAATACGAGAAATGAGGATACGATTGTTGCGAGGATCCCACTTTGCGAAGCCACTGTCAATTTTATCTTGGGTCTAGATCCAAACGACAGAGGGCGTCTCCTCCCAGGAGCTCTAAGCTCTATTTGTCAGGTTTTACGCAGTAGGTCTGAAGAACTTCGTGAAGCCGTGCGTAAAAGCTTAGCAAGCATTAGTGTTGTATTGGGACCTGAATATTTGACTTTCATTCTGAACGAGTTGAAATCGGCTCTAAGAAGAGGCTCTCAAATCCATATTTTGAGCTACACTGTACACTCTCTTCTAGTTGCGATGTCACATTCGTTGTCACACAAAGATCTTGATACTAACTCGGCATTGATTGTGAGTATAATCATGGAGGACATTTTTGGAGCCGCAGGGCAAGAGAAGGAAGCCGAAGGCTACTCTTCAAAACTCAAAGAGCTTAAATTTAACAAGAGCTATGATACTGGCGAAATATTAGCTTCTAACATATCCTTACCAGCCTTCGGATCCCTCTTGCATCCTATTCGGGCGCTACTGTCCGAGAATTTAGGCCTGAAAAATCGTCGCAAGCTAGATGAGCTCATGAGGAGATATGCGCTAGGTCTCAACCATAACGAGGAAAGTTCTTCCAAGGATGCTTTGATCTTGTGCTATGAAATTTTCACCCAGTCAGCGAATTTTACTTCCAAAGGAGGTAGTTTTAAGCCTAAAGCCTCCAACAAGCTGAAGGCGAGAGATGACTCTTTTTTCATTGTCAACCTCAATGCGAAAGATGGGAGGGTTCAAACGGAGACGAATCCAAATGGCAGCGTGCTGCAAAAGTTCTCGCTTGATCTGCTCAAAGCCGTGCTAGCGCGTAATCCAAATTTGCTAGAAGCTCCTTACCTGGAAGGTTTCATTCCTCTTTTGCAAGGCTCTCTTGACTGCGATGATGAAAGCGTGTTGGTGAGCGCTCTTCGTGTCCTTACCGTCTTCGTAAAGCTCAACTTCGACGAAGATAGCGAGGGCATTTTCAAAAACTGTGCAAGGAAAGTACTCAACATTATTAAGGATTCACCTTCGACGTCCACTGAGATTTGTCAGGTTAGTCTCAAATTTTTGTCATCCTTGATACGCCATAAGGATGTGAAGCTCAAGGACACGGCTTTAAGCTTCATTTTGGAGCGCGTACGGCCGGACTTGAACGAGCCTAACAAGCAAGGCTTAGCTTTTAACTTTCTGAAATCATTGCTTGCCAAACACGTTGTATTGCCTGAAATGTATGACATTGTTGATTCTGTTGCAGGAATTATGGTCACAAATCACTCGAAAGAGATCAGGGATGTGTCTAGAAGTGTCTACTATCAGTTCATCATGGAGTATGACCAAAGTCGTGGTCGTTTGGAGAAGCAGTTCAAGTTTTTAGTGTCCAATTTGGAGTATCCTTCTCAGGAAGGGCGTCAATCAGTCATGGAGCTTATTAATTTGATTGTGAACAAATCTAGCCAAGATTTGCTTCGAAGGTTATCAGCATCGTTTTTCCTTTCTCTATCTAACGTTGCTGTGAATGATAACTCACCTCGCTGCCGCGAAATGGCTTCTGCGTTACTACGTAACCTACTTGCAAAGTTGGGACAAGGAAATATTGGAACTGAAGAAAAGTACATTTTGGCTTGGCTGAAACAAGATACTGCAAGCTTTCTGGAACTCGGCCTAAGGATTTACAAAATTTACTTATCATCGATGTCGTTAGGGGCTAACAGTGAACTAGATGGACTAGCTCTTTCAAAAGCGAGGAAAATCATTGCGGAAAGTGACGCAGGGTCTGAGACAGAGTGGAATCTTGTGTACACCGCTTTAAACGTTTTGACCGCCTATGTTGATGCAACAGATGAGGCTTTTGCAGTTTCGAATACACCAATGTGGACGTCTGTCATCAACTGCCTGCTTTACCCTCACCCATGGGTGAGACTCATCAGTAGCAGGATGGTCAACAAGTATGTCGGTCACCAAGGTAAACTTGAAAATCCATTTTCAGACTTGGAAATCCAAAACATTGCCTACCGTATCTTCCGCCAACTTGGAGCGCCCTCCATCTCTGAGTCTCAGGCAACGACATCCATAAGGACCATAATCACGATCATGGCAAGGTGGCAGAAAGATAACACACCTTTCGTGACAGCAGGCGAAGGTGACCGCAAATACAATACTGCAATCGACTTTGCTCTTTCTCGTATTGGTTCGATTATAAGAGATGAAGAAAATGGGCGAGAGCTATTTCCCTCCAAAAAAGCATGTGTGCAACTACTTGCTCTTATCATACAACTTCTGGATGAGGAACAGCTCAAACACGGTGCTAATACAATCATTTTATCTCTTTTCACCTATCTGGAGGATGAAAGAAGGAACCTCGACGAAAGGAGCGAGGAGCTCAAACAACTTGCTCAAGAGTGCCTGGAACTTTTGCAAGGCAAGCTTTCAGTTGCCGATTTCACTACGATTTACTCTTCCGTGAAGCATGAAGTAACCCGCCGGAGATATGAGAGGAGAGCAAAACGTGCGACACTCGCTGTTGTCGCGCCTGAGGCTGCGGCGAGACGCAAATTGAAAAAGCATGCAAGATCAAAAGAGAAGAGGAAGCACGAGAAAGACGAAAATGGATATTACCATGCTAAAAATAAGAAAAGAAAGTTTTAGGTATGTGATAATTATTGTACAAAGGTCAAGTAGTTTAATGCTGCGCTGAATCAAATGAGGCATGGCGAGTTGTTGATTCCGGCGAGGTCCGTAGATAGATTATTATTTGAGAAGTTCGTATTCAAGCCTCGCTTGTGGGCAAGTCTGTCGTTGCATCTACGTCCGGTTGAGTTTCGTCCGTATCATCATCTTCTTCGATTTCGTCTTCATCTTCTTCCTCTCCTTTCTTCAACGGCTTTCGATCTTCTGTCTTACTTTGTGCATATGCTTGCATTTCTCTTTGATAGCGGTCGCGGTCCTCATTATATAAATCGTAATATGGTCTTCTGGCATTTTCATCTAAACCTTTCCATGCATCTGTGAGAGCTTTGGACACGTCGTTTGCGCCTGAGCTTTGTTTCATTTTTTCTTTGTTCATTTCACAGAATAGAAGGTAAGCGTTGGTTGGGCGTTTGGGAAGATTTGGATCCCTCTCTTTGCCCTTCTTCTTCTTAGTTCTTGACTTTGGGGCATCCTCTAATATCTGAGACTTAAAGCTTTCCAGAGATGGAAGAGGGTCCTCGTAACACAGCTCGGGGTCTTTATCAATTCGGCTTTCTAGTCTCTCCAGTAAAGTGCCGTATTCGAGACGTAATCGCTTGACGGCAAGCCTTGTCCTTTGGACTGCCAAAGCCAGAACTTGGTTGCTTTCTTGCAGATCTCCTAGTGACCTTTTTAGATCAGCATCCGACATATTTTGGTCGCTTTCAACCTTCACCGTAAGTTTGTCCGACTGTGTTTGTGAATTATGAAAAAATGTAATTTATCTAATTTCATTCACTGCGAAGTTCAGATATTTAAAGTAGTATGTCGCGGCCAGAACGAGAGCCTTTACTGGCTGCTACAGGCGGAGCAGGCCGCTCGAAGAACTCACCAAGCGCAGATATCCCCATTGTTCAAGGAAACAAATTAAATGCTCCTAAGGCTTCCAAGATTGGCGCCCAGAGAACCTCTCGGACAGCGCAGAAGTTGAAACTCCTCCCCGAAGAACCATTTAATAGACCGGAAGACTTGCTTTTGGGTAACGCAGACCGAGACGTTTATTCTCAGGTCAATAGAATCACTGATACCCCTGCCCGGAGAGATGCCGAAAAGCTAGGAAAGGGTCAACGGCACCTTCTCCCTAGGGTGACCGCGTACTGTACATCAAGCGCATACAATATGAAGGAACTGGTACGATGGTTGAAGGGCTGCAAGAAAGCGCACCATACCCATCCAAAGTTATTTGATGAGTGCTTATTTACCCCGTTCATCTACACCGATTGGAGAGGAGATAAAAGATTTAAAGACGAAGATGTAATAAGGTTGGACGACGAGGGAGGAGAAATCAATGTCAGCGACAAACAACCAGACTTGTTCATATTTGAGTACGGTGTTATCGTCATGTGGGGCTTCACCGAACGAGAGGAGAAGGCGTTCTTGAATGATGTTGAAAAGTTTGAGAAAGAGAAACTGGCAGAGGAGGATGTGCAAGTGGAACAGTTCAATTACTACATTACGCAAAGCTATCAGCCCAGAATTTACAACGATTTCATAACATTGAGGGATGGATCCAACTATATGGTTAAACTTTCCATTTCCCATGCTATTGCACAAAGCGTGAAGATCTCGCTATTCGAAGAGTTAGTGGATAACACGATAGAAGATACTCAAGACATTCCTCAGCAAATCGCATCGAGCGGTAAGGTATCCATGGGTAAGGCGGATATTATGAAAAGCATAGGAGAGCTCTTCATTCTCAGGATCAACATCAACCTACATGGGTCGGTGCTGGATTCGCCTGAGATCATGTGGTCAGAGCCGCAACTCGAGCCCATATACCACGCCACAAGAGGTTATTTGGAAATCAATCAAAGAGTGGCGTTGCTCAATCAAAGGCTAGAGGTCATCTCAGATCTTCTTCAGATGCTGAAGGAGCAGCTTGGCCATTCACACGAAGAATACTTGGAATTTATCATCATAGTGCTGGTCGGGGTTGAAGTTTTAATTTCGCTCATAAATATCGTCGTGGACCTTCTCTCAGAAGCTCGCTAACTTACGCGCATGCAAACACATTGATGACAGACCTGGAAACCAGAACACATGTAAAGACATTGTTTCAAATGGAAATGTAAATTAATTAATATACAATTTGAAATTGGGATAAACCTGTAATCCAACTTTATAGTACAAGTTCTCTCGTATTCACACCAAGCGAAAACGAGAGGCGATAGACATATGTCAAAGACGTGCTTACAACTCTTGCGAAGCCTTCTCTGGCTTGGCAGATTTCTTTGGAAGCAAATTTTGGTGAATGTTTGGCAAGACACCACCTTGAGCGATAGTCACATTGCCCAATAATTTGTTAAGTTCGTCATCGTTTCTGATGGCCAACTGCAAGTGACGTGGGATAATTCTGGTCTTCTTGTTGTCTCTAGCAGCGTTACCGGCCAATTCCAGAATTTCGGCAGCCAAGTACTCCAAGACGGCAGTTAAGTAGACTGGAGCACCAGAACCAACTCTCTGGGCATAGTTGCCTCTTCTTAGAAGCCTGTGTACTCTACCGACTGGGAACGTTAGACCAGCCTTAGCAGATCTGGATTGGGAAGCCTTAGCCGCAGAGCCAGCCTTACCACCTTTACCACCGGACATTATTGATATTTATTAGGATTCTTGATGTTATTTGTCGAACACTCGCGCTTGGACAAATTAAAATTTAAGAATTTTACACGATATTTACCCAGAGGACAAGAGCGTATAGAGCCTTATCTTTATATCTCCATCTTTCAACTGGTCCTTGCGGAGGACTAATTGATCTTATTAACTGGACTGTAATTTTCGCACTGTTCTGCGAACAAATTATACTGTATGAATATACTAGAACGGTATCCGGACTCAAATATTCCGATTTCCTTTTTGGGATGGTCGCAGGAAGAATTAGGGGAATTAGCAGTAAATGTGAGGCCAATTCCTGGACTGTAATTTTCGCCGCATATTCAGGGTGGGGAAACCACATTAACGCGTTTTCGCGTGTCGCAACAAATTCGACTCAGCTTCAATAACGAATAATCAAAAATATGAGAAACGTATAAAAAGGAGCTATTTGTGCCCTATGAGGACATGATAGATTCGGAAAGTGTTCATCAAACAATTAAATATACTGCACAAGAATGGCCCCAAAAGCTGAAAAGAAACCTGCCTCTAAGGCTCCCGCTGAAAAGAAGCCAGCTGCCAAAAAGACTGCGTCTTCCGTCGATGCTAACAAGAAGAGAACAAAGGTTAGAAAGGAAACATACTCCTCTTACATTTACAAAGTCCTAAAGCAGACACATCCTGACACTGGTATCTCGCAGAAGTCGATGTCGATTTTGAACTCTTTTGTCAATGACATTTTCGAAAGAATTGCCTCTGAGGCCTCAAAATTGGCGGCCTACAACAAGAAATCAACGATCTCTGCCAGAGAGATCCAAACTGCTGTTAGACTGATCTTGCCGGGTGAGTTGGCCAAGCATGCAGTGTCTGAAGGTACAAGAGCTGTTACTAAATACTCCTCTTCCACCCAGGCCTAAGCCAAGGCTGTGTGCTGGCAAGCTTTCTAAGATAGGATGTGGGTCATTTACAGTGTAACATTATAATTTGGGTTTTGTATAATAGATTTAGCAATCAATTTAATATATGTTGGATGTCGCTACGTAACGAAGGGGCACCTCATCTACTTAGCTTTTCTAAGACAACATCCATTTTGTCTTGGGCAGTTTGGACCTTATCGCTCCTCGTTCCGATTCTGATGTCAGTGTGGACTCTGACGTAACCAATTTCGTGAGCGTACTCGTGGATTTCGCCAATGAGGTTGGTGACCTCATCCCATGGGCCTTCGATTGTTGTACCAGCACTGTGGAGTGTGCTCTTCAAGTGGCTCTCGCGAATCTTTTTCTCGATAGCAGCGACAAAGTCGGAAATACTTGGAGATGCGGTTCCCAACTATGAAAATTGTTAGTAACAAGCCTGGAACCCTATGAGAGTTGTATTGCACATACTGGAACCATGCAAACGTCTGCTAGGCAAGCAATTTTGACCATTTTTACTCTGTTTCGGTCCACAGGGATGCGTTGTCACGATGAAATTAAAGTCTCCTAATTCTACTCTCGTTTGATGGGTTATAAATTACGTCACGTGAAAGAGACCTTCGGAGAAGCCAGATAGAATTAACGATGAACTTGCCGTGATGGATGAATGCTATTGCATACGGCTTCTCTAGCTACATTCACTGGTTCAACAAGAAATGATGTGTACAGCAGGCATCGCTACACGGGCATCTTTTTATTGTTTACATCTGAGTTATAACATTTAGGTTACGAATACTATGATCATGTGTAGATTATTGAATTACTAAACAAGCAGCAAGCAAATGCGCCCATACACTTCTACAATAGCAGTAATGAATAAAACTGTAATTTTAAATCTATGGGATGTGCCGAAAGCTCCAGCAATCCTATTAATGGAGTTCCAGCCCCTCTATTGTTTATAATAGTAGATACAACTGAACGAGGCCCCAGTTATCCAGTTTAGGAAGTGAGTTAGTATGATTCCTTATTTCCTCTTCCTCCCAAGAATCCTGCCCTAAAAAATATTTAAATATTTCGGAGCTCATAATCACATAAATAATTTTCAAAAGTATATTAATTTTACTGTTATACATTTTTTTTGGAATACACTGAAGTTTATTTTCAAAAATAATAAAATTAAAGTCAGATGACCATATGATAAATATATTTTTTAAGATCTTTTACGTATTTATCGGATAATTCAAGGAAACCCGCATGCAAATCACGATCCAATTGTAAGAGAAATGAAAAATACCTTAGAATAAAAACGTTAGTGAACAGCTATATAAGCACACTATATTGGCTCACAAGGCATATGTTTCCCGTTGCTCAGGTTTCAAGTTTGCGAAAAAGGAGTCAGGTGAAATACAAGATGCCAGCGCTCTTCTGGCATGAGTGTCCATGTATTTTAAGCCTAAAACATAACTTGAATTTACCCAACCGAAACCCTCGGTAGCAACACCCTTGAAGTCCGCACCTTGATTTCCATACTCAGCCTCAACCCTATGAGGATCCGTGCCCCTCGTGACATCATATTTTTCAACTACTATTCCATTATAGTCAACAAAAGCCTTAGTCATCAAAAATAGCCATCTATAAGCTAAACGCTTGGTTTCTCCGCGGAAGCCATACCGATGGAGTCCCTCCCAAGCCAAGATTTGATGAGGAGCCCAACCAAACGGATAGTCCCACTGCCTGGTTGGCCGGTCAATCGAAACCTCGCCTCGTGACTTCTCTGAACAAGACACTAGGCCACCGAGCATTTCCAGTTTTGGTAGAGCTTTGGTTACCATAGAGACAGCTTGCTCATCTGTGGCGAGGCCTGCCCATAATGCCCAGAATGTGGTCGCGGACTCGTAGGTCATACGTTCTTTGAATTTAATATGGTAATCATAAAAAAATCCGGTTTCTTCATCCCACAGATACTTTGCCATTCTACCTTTTCTCTTCAGGGCTTGTGTTTTCCAATATCTCGAGTCAGAATGCTCTCCTAGTAAATCCACGAAGTCGTCGTCGTGAAATTGTTGGATATGTTCTGCAATATCAACTTCGTACTTGTATAACAGGGAGTTTAGGTCGACAGTTGCTAGATGACCACAAACACCGTCAAGCCGGTACGTAGTATCGTGTCCTGATTCCCTTACAGCTCTGTCATGTAAAAAGTATTCGTCAAGCTCAGGCTCTTCAATCTCGCCGTCGTTATACATTTTCCTAAACTGAGGAATAGTAACATTGTATTTCTGGGCATATGCGGTCAGCAAACCATCAAAGTGCCCTGGTTCAGTCTCGGGAGGGATCCCGAGTCCATCAGGGTGATAACAAGAAAGTCCTGTCTCGTCATCCAGTCTTGGCGATGCCATCCACACCGTTTTGTATTCTTTAATGGCTGCTGCAAATGAGCGCTTAAGTAAGGAAATTGCATCTTGGTTGTTTCTGCCTCCCATCTTCTCAAAAACCTTGAGTGCCATGTCCGTCAAAAAGGGTGGTTGAGATCTGCACAAATAATAGCTTCTATTAGCGTTGAGAATTTTCCCATAATGTTCAATCTCAAAAATAAAGTGCTCAACCATACCCCTTGCAACATCTGCCTTGTTGCTGTTCAAAAGTCCTAGCGCCATGAGATATGAATCCCAACCATAAAGTTCGTTGAATCGACCACCAGGGACTGCATATGGATAACTAAACATGACTTCTTCGCCAGTCGCTGGGTTCATGTGCTTCTCCATGGCAAGGGCTAAAAGTCCTGGTCTATCGTTAATGGATTTAACATATTCTGGGGTAATATCTTTGGGCAGATATTCCACGTCAAGATTGGAAGTTGGGTTAACTTGGGATGCCTGGATGTAAAATTCGTACTGATCTGGACAGTTATAAGGGA
Source organism: Lachancea thermotolerans CBS 6340 (assembly GCF_000142805.1). NCBI lineage: Eukaryota > Fungi > Ascomycota > Saccharomycetes > Saccharomycetales > Saccharomycetaceae > Lachancea > Lachancea thermotolerans. Next base: position 1,431,050 of record NC_013083.1, on the reverse strand, counting down.
CATAAATTCTTGGGACTTTTGCTGCTGGGGTGTCAATTTTATTGTCTGACGCTATCTTTGCCACGTTATAAAGATCGATTCTCCTCGTGAGCGATTTCCAAAATTGAGTTTCGATCAATCTCTCTAGCCTGTTGACTGGATTTTCATTCAGCCTAGCTTCATCCAAAACAATTTGTTTTCTGCCAAAACTCTTGGCCAACGTCAGTTCTTGCAGCAGATTTGAGAGCACATAGTTACCCCAAATGCTCACGTTTTTGTAGCCATTTGAGTTCGCAGTTCCGATTCGGATAGTTTTAGGCCCAGTGTCTTCAATAGTGATCTGGAAGTTTTTATCAGTGTCTTCACGGTTCAAGAGCTGCTCTAAAGTTGTGTCCACGTCTTCTATGAAGAACATCCGACGTCCCCTAGTACTTCTGAAGCTATCATCTTCTGATCCACGTCTTCTGATAGAGAGATTAGCATAGTCCTCTAACTTGAATGGTGACGAATTACCAATAACACTCATTGTTCTAACTCGATTAAGTCCCTTGTCATTTCTCTGCGAGGGATTTGTTTCTGGCCCATAATAGATTTCAGCAGTAGAAAAGGGATCTGCAAACTGGTCAAGCGAGTTAGTGCGCTTGTGGTGCCTATTGGTGCCACGAGATTCCCCTTCCATATTACAACGAATGCAGTGGTTGCTAGGAACTATTACTGTAACTGTGATCGATATACAATGTATCCCCAAAGCCAAAGCTAAATATATGATTAGCCTCACGTACATCACGACATATCTCTTTCCATTAAAAATTTTTTGTATTTTGATCGCTAACTTTGCCACTCCAGCATCTGGTATCAGCGCACACAATAACTATGTCTGAAGAGATCAAGGCTCAATCGGCGGAGGGTTCCGTTCCTAAGCCACCAACTTCTGCTGTGTTTTCGATGTTTGGAGGGAAAAAGGCTGAAAAGAAGGAAGAAGGAAATGAATCCACCGAAGAGAAGAAGGATGACGCAAAAGCTAAGGAAACCAAGAAAAATGAGGAGGAAGCTCCTGAGTCCCCTGATGTGCATTTCGAACCAGTTGTGACACTGGAGAAGGTGGATGTCAAGACCATGGAGGAAAATGAAGACGTTCTTTTCAAAGTTAGGGCAAAACTGTTCAGATTTGATTCTGAGGCTAAAGAGTGGAAAGAAAGAGGGACTGGTGACGTTAAATTCCTGCAGAACAAGGAAACTCAAAAGGTCAGACTCTTGATGAGAAGAGACAAAACATTGAAGGTCTGCGCTAATCACTTCATTTCCCCAGAGTACGTTCTGAAGCCAAATGTCGGTTCAGACAGATCGTGGGTCTACTCTTGTACTGCTGACGTTGCCGAGGGTGGTCCTGAGGCCTTCACTTTTGCGATCAGATTTGGTAACAAGGAAAACGCTGACAAGTTTAAAAGTGAGTTCGAGAAGGCTCAGACCATCAACAAGAAATAAAGCGGATAAATTACGTAGATGTGGTTAATTCCGAAGGCATATATGTAAAATAATACACTTCAATTATTGAGATATATGGCCCAAACTTTTCAAAGGCGAAGTCCGTTCGGAATCTCTGAAATTGTTGCATGCTAGTCTCCCGGATCTCAATTTATTCAGACATGCTTCTTGAGTGGTGATCCTCTAGCTTCAACATCGTAGTCCTCCGGATCGGTTTCCCCAGTTGCGTAACTCTTACTGAAGGCAAATTTGAGCAAGATCCATGCCATTTGTCTAGACCCAAAGTCCGGCCATAAACAATCTAGAAATTCAATAACAACGTCTCTTCGGCTCACCTGCCATATTAAAAAGTCACTCAATCTTGTGACTCCGCTTGTTCGAATTAAAAGGTCGACAGGGGGGGACCCGCCAGTGTAAAGATGTCTGTCAATTGCAGCTTCGTTGATGTCACTGCTGGCCAGGTCTCCAAGCTGTGTTGCCTGCACAACTTCTTTAATGCTGTGTAAAAGTTCATCTCTCCCTGTATAGGGAAAACATATGTTCAGTACAGCTCTTTTGTTGTCTTTTGTTATCGTCTCGGCCGCCTCGACTTCTCGCAGCACATCATCGGGAAGCAGTTTTCTATCACCAATAACATTGATCTTGATCCCAAACTTTTGAGCCATTTCTCCATTTTGCACAACCTGTTTTATTCCACTTCTCGCTAAGTTCATCAACGAGTCCACTTCCGCTGAACTCCTTTTGAAGTTTTCAATAGAAAAGGCAAAAACGGTAGCAGTGCTAACGCCGGCTTCGTAGCAAAGTTCCAGAGCTCTGCTCATGCTATGAAACCCAGCATTGTGACCTTCTTTTATTTCAACATGCTTAAGTTTGGCCCAGCGCCGATTTCCGTCCATGATCAGACCAACATGCTGAGGAACATTATCTGAAGCTTTGATAATCCTGGAGAAAATGTTCTTGCATAACGTCAATACTTGGGAGGCACCGGGGAAGCTGCTGCTTTCTGTCATTTCCCTATTATGCTTTTCCCTTGATCGAGTAATGTCAAATGAATTCAAAAAATTTTGACGAGCTGAACGATTAGTTTAAGGTAGATATTAGGGTCGAAGAAAATGCTTCTCTCACGTAGTGCTTCAATTGGGAGGGTCCGAATCCTGGAATATGTACGCTCTAAGTCCTCTTTCGCTACCGCATTGGAGACGGCTGCTAGGTTGGTTACCCCAAAAGTATTGTTGAATAATCCAGTTTCGTTGGTATCAAAGGAGATGAACACGTTGGCTAAAAACATCGTGGCGTTGATGGGCTCGGGGCATCCAACATTGAACAGAGTCACCGGGTATTATTTTGAAGCGGAGGGCAAGAAAGTCCGTCCCATGCTAGTTCTACTACTTTCGAGAGCACTGGCTGAGATCCCAATCGAGGAAAGAAACAGGATAACTGTTGACAACACTGATGTGCCAGAAGACCCAGTATACTCAAAGCCACCACAGTCTTTGCTATTTCAGCACCCAGCAAAGAGCATATCACCACTCCATATTCTCCATGGTATAAAACCACTAAACCCACTGACGAAGGGCCCGGAGCCTTTACCTGAAGATTTTGATAGAGAAAGAGGGATCTTGCCAAAACAGAGGCGACTCGCTGAAATTGTTGAGATGATTCATACCGCTTCGTTATTACATGACGATGTCATAGACCATTCAGACACGAGGAGAGGTCGCGCAAGCGGTAACGTTGCTTTTACAAACAAGATGGCAGTTCTGGCAGGTGACTTTTTGTTAGGAAGAGCGACAGTATCGATTTCAAGGCTCCGCAATCCAGAAGTTGTTGAATTGATATCTAATAGTATTGCAAACTTAGTTGAGGGTGAGTTTATGCAATTGAAGAATACTGCAGTTGATAGCGATCTCACAACGGTCGCTAATGGTACACAAAAAATACCGCCTCCATCTCCAAAGCTAACAAACCCTACCCATGACTACCGTGTACCAGTTGAGCGAGGCGCGGTGTTCTCGCAAGAAATTGTTATTGACACTGCATTCGATTATTATCTGCACAAAACTTATCTTAAGACTGCTTCGCTGATCTCCAAGTCTTGCCGTGCTGCAGCAATTTTATCGGGTGCTCAGGAAACAGTGGTTGATGAATGCTATAACTTTGGCAAAAACCTCGGAATTTGTTTCCAGTTAGTTGATGATATGTTGGATTTCACGATATCTGCTAAGGAGTTAGGAAAACCTGCAGGCGCAGACCTCCAGCTTGGAATTGCGACCGCTCCAGTTTTGTATGCTTGGAAAGAGGATCATTCTTTGGGTCCTCTAATTCAGCGTAATTTCTCGTTACCAGGGGATGTTGAGCGTACGGCTGAGGCTGTTGCCAAATACGAAGGAGTTAAGAAAACTCGCGAACTCGCTTATGAATATAGAGATCGTGCATTGGCTAATTTGCGCGCTGCCCTGCCTGAATCGGACGCTCGGTCTGCCCTTGAATTTTTGACTAACAGCATTTTAACAAGGAGAAAGTGACGATAAGAAACCACTTTTCGATTAAATCTGTAAATATACATTCTGTTTGATATATAGGTAGAAGAACAAGACGCCCTCGTCTTATAGGAACCGAAATTGTTGACGGAGCTCGCATTGGGTTCAGACACATTCCTCTAATCCATTGATTTCTTCTGACGTTAGTCAACTCAGTTTCTTTGGCGGCGGTTGTACCTATCCTCAAAACCTATCGTAATCACAAATTATATCTCGAATTCCGAGAGAAACTCAGATAATATTCAGTTCAAGGACTCAGTGTAGTTGAATTTATTGTGATTCAACGAAAAAAAGGGTTTGAAACTAGACAATGATTTTCTCTGGGGTAGATTAATAAACTAGAAAACGGTTGATTTATTTCACAAAACCACTTTTGCTGCCATCAAAAGGCCAAGAGCGCCAATCTTTCGAGATGTATCAATAAAGTTTTATGAGGCTGGCTTTTCTCTATCAGGACGGATCCAGAAGTTAAGCCTCCAAACCCTTGGCTATGGTTTGTGGTTTGTGTTCTGCAATTTTAATTTTCAAAGCCGCTGCAAAACGGCCGAAACATTTGACTTGGACTACAGGAACTATTGTTCAAAATCTGAAATAAAACGAATTTGTTGCCGCTGAGTATGGCCAACAAACCGAACCCTGCTCTCTTATTATTTACAACTGTATCGGAGGATTTCACACTGTGCGTACCTGGTCTGAAATCCATTTGCATATAGGATATCGCGAAACAGTAATCGGCTTTCACCAGACATCCAACTTAAACGCAGAAATACCATTCTCCACAAACCTTTCCACAAAAACGCCAGCATTTACTTTCCACCTATGCTGGTGGTAGGAACGAGGCAAAAAGAGCAGTTTGCGCAGGAATCCAAAAAATAAGCCACAGAATATAAAATTTCACTAACTTGTCGTCACCTTTCATTTCTTCTTTGCTCGTTACAGCTGATTTATTCAAGCGATCTGCAATGTACCACAGATGCAAAGGAATGAACGAAGAGATTCGGTTGATAATTTGAACATGGGCGAACAGCAGCAAAACGATCAGAAAAACCTTAGTCAATAGAATCAAAGGTTTGAGATTTGAGCAAGGGTATTGGATTGAAAAGTATACCGTTGAAAACCACATAACCACGAAGTTAGGCAGTGCAATCAAGAAGTTTGGTATATTATTCAGAGTCCAATATCTCAGAAAACCCACGTTCCAGTAATGGCTTTGAATAAATGAATATAATGATTGATAAGTCACTGGTAAGCCGAAAACCGTTTTGTGACACCATTCCCCCCTTTCGGGACAGAATTCCTGGTAAGGGAGAATGTGGTGCTGCAGAAAAAAGAAGCTAAGCATACAAGCTCCACTCAGCAGAGGCATGAACGTAGCCTGGAGAATTCTTCTCGTCTTTAAGAGGCTCACCAAGTCATTGATATAAACCAACCCTAAAAGAATGCAGTTTGGTCTGTTTGCGGCTGCTGCAGTGAAGCACACCGTTGATATGATTGAATACAGAGGCCATCTTAGTAATGAACTCCGCAGGTTTCCATACACATCATAAGAAACAGCGTATTCACGCGCGATCAAACCAGTGAAGGATAACAGCGTTGAAAGAGGCTCAGAGTATAATCCCAAAAAGAAGCCAGTTCCGCTGCTCGCGATAAAAAGCATGGCAGCTTTTAGTGCGAGCCGACTTCGTTGGTGAAGTTTTAGAGTATTTGTCTTGAAGACTTTAGCCGTCAACCAATACAGCAAGATTGCTGAGGTTAAATGAATGCAATTTTCCAAGGCCACCGCCGTCCTTATTACATGGTATAACTCAAAGTTATCGCCACAAAAAAGCCGCACTATCTGACACCAAAGTTGAGAAAACGCTCTCTCGTGCTCAAACTCTGGGCCACCAACAATCACACATTTAAGGAAGTAAGCCGCGTCCCAAGATAAAAGTTTGTTCCAAAACCTAGTGTTCAACCATGACTGAGTTTGACTTTGGTGTGAAAACCGCTCAAGAAGAAGGCTGGTAGATGTATCGAATTGAGATTTTGGGCAAGCAAGAACTATGAAAAACTGTATAGCTTTGATCCCTGCAAAGAAAAGGCAAATCCGCCCTAAACTCATATTGCCAGATGGTAAGATCATCGCGGTGAGCTTGAAATTTTTTGTTTACAAGTTGCATCAGAAATAGTTCTACAACCGAAATCAATATATACGAACTTATAGCCGGATGTGAAAAATACCTTAATAAGCGACTCTTCGTGAAATGATGCCCGGATGGCCTTCAATCAGACTTCTTTCTAGGACCTTCACCATTCCCTTCGAATTAATGCGCGTTCCGCCACCGACCTTAGTTCAGAGAAACTTGGCTCCAGATAAGGTGAGGCTCTACGCTAGGGCTAGTGAAAGCTCTCTGCCGGACAATGGATGCTTCGGTTTTAGTTGCGGAAACCAGTGGATCTGGGGAAGATGGATCCTTCTTGTGTTTTTCCTCTGCTTTCTCGCCGTCCTTGCCTTCACTGCAATCAAGTTGAATGGCAAGAGAACCAATAGAGGCCAACGACCTATACCAGGCACGGCCTGGTTTACACCCCCAACATATCGTCAATCTGAGAGACAGTTTCGAGGCTCGACACAAGACTACGTACCTCCCTACACAGAAACTGCAAACGACAACGACCTAGGGTACTACGATAATCAAGGAGTTTTCCATTTTAACAACAAGGCTGAAGAGGGTCCTCCGCCTCCGGTCGATGATGCGACGAGCTTCAACGCAAGTGATCTTCAGTATCCGCCCCGCGCAACCACGAGGATAGGCCAAGACACGCCCTGCCAGGCTGTTGACAATGTTCGAGATTTTAATGAATATTACTATGGAGCTCCACCTGTTGCTCCTCACAACGGGCCTACGGAAACCACAATTACTCACGGTAGCTCCAGCATTGCTCAAGAATCAACCGAATATCATGAGATGGTTCCCGTATCTGAAAGGGCAGCGCCTCGGCACTAGATTGTTATTTCCGGGTTTCAAGTGAGTAACGCGGACTTGTAGGGTCTGCATGTGCTGGCCACAAGCTCAGGAAGCCTACTAAAAGCCATGAAACTGTAGTGGTGTGTACGACCGAGCGTGTGTCTGCTTCAAAGTTCTTCTCTAGTATCACAAGGAGTATATATAAGGTATATAAGCATGGAGCGCCGCAACTCAGATCGCTTTATTTGTTTTTAAGGGTTATAAGTGTGGTTAGTGCTCAGCTTTGTTATATCACGTGCTGTTTGATCTCGATCTTAAGAATTTTCACTATATAAGTCAGTGATTGAACTATTCATGTGCTTCGGCACATTTTCATCGACGTGCTTAGCACAGTGCAATTGACAAACAAAAAATGGTTTACACTACTAGACAGATCGGTGCTAAGAACACCTTGGATTACAAAGTTTACATCGAAGAGAACGGTAAGCCAATCTCTTCTTTCCATGACATCCCTTTATATGCCGACGAAGCTAACCAAATTTTCAACATGGTGGTTGAGATCCCTCGTTGGACCAACGCCAAGTTGGAGGTCAGCAAGGAGGAGACTTTGAACCCAATCATCCAGGACACCAAGAAGGGCAAATTGAGATACGTCAGAAACTGCTTCCCTCACCACGGTTACATTCACAACTATGGTGCTTTCCCTCAAACATGGGAGGACCCTAACTCCATTCACCCAGAGACTAAAGCCGCCGGTGACAACGATCCTTTGGATGTTCTAGAAATTGGTGAAACTATCGGATACACTGGTCAGGTTAAGCAGGTCAAGGTGTTGGGTGTTATGGCTTTGTTGGATGAGGGGGAAACTGACTGGAAGGTCATCGTGATCGACATCAACGATCCTCTGGCTCCTAAGCTAAATGACATCGAGGATGTCGAAAAGTACTTCCCAGGTCTATTGAGAGCCACTAACGAATGGTTCAGAATTTACAAAATCCCTGACGGAAAGCCTGAGAACCAATTTGCTTTCTCCGGTGAGGCCAAAAACAAGAAGTACGCTTTGGACGTTATTAGAGAATGCAGCGACGCGTGGAAGAACTTGATTCAAGGCAAGTCCGACGTCAAGGGTATTGAGCTAACTAACACTACCCTGTCTGGTACTTCTACCTACTCCCCATCTGCCGGCTCTGCTGTGGCCGCCGCCGAACAAAAGGAAGATGCCCCTGTGGACAAGTCAGTTGACAAGTGGTTTTTCATCTCCGGTTCAGCTTAAAGTGCTTTTTAAATAATTAAAGTAGCTTAATTTAAACAGGCAGATTTAACGCGCTTCAGCCAAGAACGTTCGTATTTTATCAGCGTCTTTATTTCCCTGGGTTTCAACTCCCCCACTAACGTCAACCCCCATTACGCCTGGCAACTCGCATGCTTTCCTGACATTTTCTGGACCAAGTCCTCCTGCCAAAATGAACCGAGCTCCAGAGCTTTTGCTCCAAGAGCCGATGGCATCCCAATCAAGCTTCTCTCCAGTGCCACCAGCCTCAGAGTCAAATAAAGGAAGGCATTCCATGCCACTGGACTCAGATTGTTCAAGCACATCAGCACAGTCATTTGGGAAAATGAATCTCTTGATTAGAGGGGTACCCTCAAGTTCACGCTTGTACTCCTTCCAATTCTCGTTACCATGTAACTGTACAATATCTAAACCATAGTCATCTTTCAAGGAGCGAACTTCAGAGATACTTTGATTGCGGAAGACGCCAACAAGGAAAGGACCCGACTTTCCCTGGTCTTGCCTTCCCTGGCGAGCCTCTCTCACTACACGAGAAATTTCTTTGGCAACAACAGGACAGACAGTGCGCTTTCTGTTGGGAACACAAATAATTCCGATCAAAGAGGCGCCAGCGTCAATGGCCACTTTTGCAGCTTCGGCTGATTGGATGCCGCAGATCTTTGTTAAGATGTCAGCGTCTTTCCAGAAAGCCATCAGTTTACTTGGTAATGATGCTAGCCTTCCTTTAGTCTTAGTCAACTTCATCATGGAATTTCAAGCCGATCTTTTCGTGACATATTATTTGAATTTTATGCTTTGATGTGGTGGCCGCAACTCCTCCCGTATCAGCTTACGCAATATGAATACTTCCGCCAAACTGGATAAAGCTGAAGCTATGCGAAGTGTGCCGTAACTTGGATATTTGAAGAATTCCAGAGCATTCCCCGAAAAGAAGGTTTCCAGTTGTTTTCCCATAGTCATCTACGTTCATTTTCGTGGAGCAATTTAGACTCTCACTGATTGTAAAGATAAGTGCCAGATATCAAAGCTTCCAATAACCGTGAAGTTCAACTCAAGGACACCTCATATTCCGTAGAGCTAAATAGGTTTACAAAAGACCGACTGAAATGATCTAAAGATGAGGCATGTGCACCCGTCTCGTTACGCTTTTTTGCGATTATCATGTGGTTATGTGGATCAATCGAGAAGTGGCAGTTCCATTTTTGGTTACTTGTTTCGTGTTTTCAGGTTCCTCCTCCCTTTTGGTTAAGGATTCTGACTAAATTGTCAAGATTTGTCGTCCTTATAAGTCGAGAAGGTGGCTTAGAAGCACAAATGTTGGACAAAACTCAGCTGCCTGCCAATATCGGCTGCCAGTAGTACCTCAAAGAACGAGGCCAAGGCCTCGCGGCTGCTCTATACTTGGCTGTTGCAATTTTCTTTGCAGCTACTAATGTTACTCGGACACCGGCTTCCGGTGGTTGCAAAGATTGTAAATGCTAGCTTCGATTCTGGAGTTTCTTGAAGAACTCTTCCTCCACAACCTATTTACACAAAGGCCGAGCATATCCCGAGCCCGCGTGGGCCCAGTGTCTTGCAGCGGCAAGTGGCATCGTCGCGTCAACGATTCCGGCTGTTATAAGTTGCGATAAGGCCGGACTTCGTTTTATAATCGTGCCACCTCTTTACTAAACGAAAGCATTCTTTGATTATAAAAAACCTACTATACAATTGAAACCGAGAGACGGATAGCCCATATTTATAAAAAAGGATGTGCATGATCACAATCCGCCTCGATATAACATGTTGAGTACCCGATGATATTTAGAAATTAAGCGTCTTCGTGACACTATGCCATCTAAGATCTTTCACCTCTCAGTCTTCTGGCCAACTTAATGTCCTTCTTCTGGATGGTAACACGCTTGGCGTGGATGGCAGCCAAGTTAGTGTCTTCGAACAGAGAAACCAAGTAGGCTTCAACGGATTCCTGTAGGGCACCGATGGCAGAAGATTGGAATCTCAAATCAGTCTTGAAATCCTGAGCAATCTCTCTAACCAATCTTTGGAAAGGAAGCTTTCTAATCAAAAGTTCAGTAGACTTCTGGAACCTTCTGATTTCTCTCAAGGCAACAGTACCAGGCTTATATCTGTGAGGCTTCTTGACACCACCGGTTGATGGGGCAGACTTTCTGGCGGCCTTAGAAGCCAGTTGCTTTCTTGGGGCTTTACCACCAGTGGACTTTCTTGCTGTTTGCTTGGTTCTAGCCATTATTAACTATTGAGTGAATATTGGTTGGTGTATGAGCAGATAATGGTACTTTCGAAGTGAAAAAAAAACCTTCTCCTTATATAGAATTTTTGAGTTTTATTCTTTTTGCGGCCAATTTACTCCTCAGTCGCCACTCCTCATAGTAAAACTACGTTTCAACTATGTGCTGAAAATCGTCCATACTTGAGGCCAAGATGGTTTGCGCGTAAAAAATAGTCTTTGTGCGCGCGAAAAAAATGGTCCGCACATGACCAGACCACAATGTTCGCAGTGGATGTATAGTAATAGGTCAATGTCGTCGTATAAACTGGTCCGGGGTAATTATTTCGAGGAAAAAACGGTAAACGTAGGAAAGGACCAGTTACTTCGCGCTTGAAATGCGAATATCGCGGGCCGCGAAAACAACCCGAGCTCCTGTGCGAGTTGAAACAGTGAGGTCCATTAGGAATAATGCGGTTGCGTGCGGTAGGTGGCAAATCGTATATAAAGAAGACACAAATTAGGTAGCAAGAGAAGTTTGTTATAGTTTTATCAACCAAGAATATTACACATTCACACAAAAACAATACAATACAATGTCCGGCAGAGGTAAAGGTGGTAAAGGTCTAGGTAAAGGTGGTGCTAAGCGTCACAGAAAGATTCTGAGAGACAACATCCAAGGTATCACCAAGCCTGCTATCAGAAGACTGGCCAGAAGAGGTGGTGTCAAGCGTATTTCCGGTTTGATCTACGAAGAAGTCAGAGCAGTCCTCAAGTCTTTCCTTGAGTCCGTTATTAGAGACGCTGTCACATACACTGAGCACGCTAAGAGAAAGACTGTCACTTCTTTGGATGTCGTTTACGCTCTAAAGAGACAAGGCAGAACCTTGTACGGTTTCGGTGGTTAAGATGTATATTAAATACAAAGTGTATACTAAGCAAAATGACTGGTTCGGGATAATATAAATCAAAGAAATTTCGTTAGTAGATACGCTCAAGCGAGCAAAGAACTATTGGGCTTTTATCTGTTGCAAGCCTACAAGAAATTTGCTTGTGAGCACTGGGTCACTATGCGTCCGTCGTTGTCTAGCACGGTCTAGCTAGGCCTGGCCAACGAGAAGTCGAACTGATGTTTTCTGCGTCACGTGCGGGTTTAACGTCTGTTTGCTGCGCCAAATAACATGTTAAAGCTATGAAACATGAACTCAACAATCTCTCTGGATTTTTCCCTCTCCCGGGTAAACAGTCGAATCTCATGGAAACGACAGAAAAGGGGTAAAAAATTAAACGGTAGACTTATGTAACATGATAACACATGCATGCCAAATGATCGGATCAAATTCAGCTACGCCCATTAACGAAGGAAGGTGAAAGCTGGTGGGGCTGATTGACGAAGATGTCTTGCGAAGGCGCCTAGAACCATTGAACCAGTGTCTTATTGCATTTTTTGAAATCGCCTGGGCAAATAGAATTTCCCTCAGCATGCGTCCTCCTGCATACTAAAGACGTAGAAAACGACATTGAGGGTTGCACTGCAACACGATCAGCTTTCTTAGCACCTCTCGCATACGCGCATAGGAATTCTAGCCCCGCAAGAAATTATTTTCTCTATCTTACTGCTCCATGACCGATGTTTTCAACTCCGTCGAAGATTTAAGTCGCGGTATTTCCTTCGTTTCAGCAGGCAACATTGCTGCGATAGGAAACGCAATCGTGCTGTAGAAACAAGTCTGTGCTTCTTAGCGGAATGCGGCGCGAGATGCGGCCCACGCCAGTATGATGCTTTGCTTGAAGGCGCCAGGCTGACACATCATACATATTCACTATATACGAAGGACAGAAGTTTCTCCGTTTCGTTTCGCGCGAAATCTGTGAAAAAGAAAAACTAGTGTGGCCCATATCATCATCATCACGCTCATCGTGAGCTCACGGTTCTTCCCAGTTGGCAACCCAAAAGACGAACTTGACGTAGCTTTCAAGTATCGCCACCTCCGCAGAACGGACAAGCGAGACCCAAAGCAGATCTGAATCGGAGCGAGTACTAAGCCTGATAAGGCAAGACTCTCACGAAAAGAACTCAGGACGATTGGCTTACATCCGACAGCGAGAAACTCGGCAATCTTAGCACAGCGTTGCAGCGCACCCGCACAAGAATACAGAGAGAGGGACAGACAATTGGAGCGTGACCATGGAGCACACCAGAACCCAGACCAACACGCCGCCCACTGAAGCAGTGGCGCTGCACCAAGAGCCTCGTAAGGGGTCTAGAGGCCCCTCGGAGCCCAAGACTAGTAGCGGCAGCCAGGCGGGGCCTGCGGCCACTGCGCCAGTGTGCCCCGGCCGCGAGGCTACAAAGCCGCTAGAATGTGACTACCTGGGGGACGTTCGGACCTCCCCGGACCACGGCTCTATCACCCCGTCCCAACAGACTGAACTGGACGATTTGAGTTCGCAGCGCTCGGGCGACGAGTCTACGCTCTCTACACAACAACTCCAGTTGCAAGGTACGCAGCACCAGGGTCCTTCAGACCATAGTATGCAGGTCCCGCTCCGAGACGTGCAGTCTCGGCCACCGCACCTCAAACATTCGCTTGCCTCCCAGGGTTTTCTTCAACGCGCCAACGATGTTATTTTCAAACCCTTTGATAAGGAAACAGGGAGCTTTATGGCGCAGCCTGGTGACCTATCTGCAAACGCCACTGCAGAGTCGGTAACGGCAGTGGGCCCTGCATCGCAGAAAGACAGCAACGATAACAATAATGAGAGCCACCCCACCGCGGCTGTTTGCACGGACATCAACTTTACGCAGCTTGCGTCTTTCAAAGCCGCTGCCTCAAAGAACAACAAGTTTCGTTCTCACTCAGTTCCTTCCATCCTGCACTCCTCGCTCCGAAGCATAGGCATTTCTACGAACTGTGGTTCCTTCACATCCCAGCAACAACAACAACAACAGCAACAACAGCAACAACAGCAGCAACAGCAACAACAACAACCCACGATGCATATGAACCGGGGCATCAAGAAAAAAAAGCCAAGCAAGCATTCCGCATCGCTACGTCACGCACTTTTAATGAACCAAAGGATCCAGTTTTCTAGTAATGAAATGACCCTTCAGGACCGTATCAAGTACATGGAGTCCTATCCAGGCCCTATGCCGCTACCACCCATCAATTTGCAATGCTTGAAAGAAATTGACCTTCAGGAGATTGTTAAGAACCCTCAGTTAAGACACGACATAATATTTGATCCTTTGCTCCAGTTCAGACCCAATTTGGATGGTGAAAGAGGGCTAAAGAAGAAACAAATCTCCGACAAATACTGGTACGATGTGGAGAACGAAATTTTTGTCTACAGTGCAAAGCCGGACGCCTTTCGCTTTGACCAGACCAGGCTTGTTCCTTTATTCAACAGTTTGAAAGAGGTGTTGATAACAATTGTTCCTCAAAAGGAGGTGCACACAGTACAAAATGTTTTGGATACTGAGCTTTTAGTGCAAGAGCTTCTGAGAGGATCTCTCATGATGACGAGTTTTGCTGACTGGCTAGCTCAGCTCTTCAAACATCACTGCGCTCCTATGAGAGATCCGTGGGTTGACAAGATGAGCCTAAAATTCAAAGAATCCGAGGACGAAAAGTCTATACCGAAGCTTGTCGAAGGGCTCAGGTTAGTTTTTCAGATTTTGGAGGCAATGAAGCTTGATATAGCCAACCACCAGATTAGGATCTTGCGGCCTGCCTTACTCAGCAACGCCGTTGAGTTTGAAAAACAATACTTTCAGTCACTGATGTCATCTAACCGAGTAGACCTAAAGTCATCGTTCAAGTGGTTCAGTGATAAATGCGTTGAGTACCACAAATCCTCAACGTCTCCAAGCAGCCGTTTAAAGGCTTCCGAGGTTTATCGGCTCTGCATTAGGGGCATTATCAGCCTTTTGTCGTGTCGTAAAATGGTACGTGAATACCCAACTTCCCTTTCGTTTGACCACGCGAGACTAATCCTGCTAAGGGCGGATATAAGGCAGATAGTGTGCCTTCTCGTTTGCCGGCTGCTATTTAAGCAACTAGTAGCTAATGACACTTCGATGGACAAATTGACCAAAGACCATATAACGAACTCTTACACTAACAAGAAGCTCAAAGAAGAAATCGTGAGCATTATAACTGATGAGCATGGGAATTGCAGATGGACAAAAAATACTATGTCAATCGCAATTCACCTTTGCAAGACTATCCAGGATCTGAGACAAGACTTTTTATTGCAAAGAAATCTCGGAGACGTAACTCTTGCTCACTCCAAAAGCGGCAACTCAGCAACAACGCAAGCGCCTCAGCTTGATAATGCTCAAATTGATTTTGCAAAGTCGTGGCTTTCAAAACAAACCCAGCCTCTGAGTGAAGTTTATGGCGTGCTAGAAGCTCGTGTATTCAAGCAGCTTGAAAACAGCATTTTCAATAAGTCAGGCTGCACTCAGGATGGCAGCATAAAACAAGATTTTATTCACCTTTGTAGCACTATGACTTCCAATGGTTCCAGCTCCGCCAACGTTCCTTCAGTATCGAATAGCAGTGCCAGCATAAGATCTTTGAATTCTTCCCTACCTGTAAAGGAAGCTTTGGGTGTTGAGAGGCGTCCGGGGACTCCCCAGCAGTCCACCGGGCTGGCTTCTGTGGATTTGGAGGAGTTTGAAAGCCTATTTTGTCATTTGTATACCCTGGTGAACTTTCATTGGTCGGTTTTTGGGTGTCTCTACATGGATTTTTTGGGAGACAAAATGGAAGAGGTCCACTGACGGGCTTTTGAGCACCATAGCATTTTACAAGACTTTATCTCATATAGTATCTACTTTCTGGTTAAATCAATTCGTTGATTTTAAATTATCTTACACGAAGGCATGTATGTTTTTTTGATCAAGAAATAGTTGAGGTCGAAATAACACAGGATTTAATCAACAAACATTTATAAGATTTACTCCAAGGCCCAATCTCTGGACAACAGGTTCTGAAAGGCTCTTTGGGAAGAAGGCGAGCGGTGGGGATTATATTCTTGCGCAATTGGCCTTCTTTAGTGTCACTTTGGCGTAGGTTGCTCACCTTCACAATTATTTAAAAAAAAAAGCAGAACAAACGGTGATCCGCCAAAGTCTGTTACCTTACCCTGTGGCAATTATAACTGGTGGATTTAACAGCTGGCTCTGAAGAAATGAGCTTTTCAACCAATAAAGTTTCACCGCTTGATGGGTTCCGAGGTGAATCAGACAAATCTACCGAGAGGAACACGAGGATCTCGGATATTATGTCCATGAGAGACCGCAATGGCAGTATAGTTTCATTCGATTCCGTGAAAACTACTGAGAGGTTGTTGGACAAGCTCGATTTGAGCGCTGAAGATGAGATGTTGTTACAGCAAGCCTTGAAGGAGGACGAAGCGAGAAGAAAACAGCCAGAGGCCTTTCAACAGAGACGTGTGGTGTGCATGCCTGCATCTGGATTCCCTTCTTTACGCAAACCCGGTAGCTCTAGTGGCAATTCAAACCTTGAAAACTGCGAGCCCTTAATGAACATCATAAATGAACTCTCTGAGAAAGACAGGATCAAGCTCTCCAAGAGAGGAGACGTTAAACTTTTCTTACCCAAATCCAGGTTCTCTTACCTGGTAGAGGAAGAGAGTGATGGGGAGAGTAACCCATTCCATGAAGACAACCTATGCTTCAATGGACGCGCTATTAATATAGAGAAGTTCCGTCTTGAAACCTATGCTGAAGATCCTAAGATGGGATCCAGCAGCCTAGAAACGGAGGAGCGTCTTCCATTCGACATAGTCCCTGAAAGGCCAACTCTCAAACTCCATTCAAAAAGCTCAGTGCAGACTCCGGTAGGAAGCCTGTCCTCCATCGAAACCAGATACCTCATTAAACCAAGTACTCAATCCTCAACAGAGAGTGAAACATCAAGGTCTGTGGATGGAAGGAACAAGATCAGCGAGAGCCCTCCTTCCTGGAAGTTTTCAACTCCGAGAAAATCAACGTCATCAACAACTGTAAACAAAGTCTCGCTCTCCCCCACGAAGACTCCTAAAAGTAGTCATGGAAAAGGTCATAAGAAAAAGCCCTCTTTTTCTTTCAAGAATCTATTTAAATCTCCAAGGGTTGACAATGAAAGCTCGCCCGCCAAGCCTGCCCGACAACAATATGACGCTACTCCTCCTACAAATAGGCTTGAGTTTTCAACTTTGCATTTAGAAGAAGGAGCTCCCCAAAGCTTCTACACAAACGCCCCTGCTTCTGCGTCGACAGACAGCCCGCGCAGCTTAGCGAGTTCTCGTCGGTTCCTCCCTCATCATAGCAGAGCTGCATCTGACACCAAAATACGCTACGCATCAGCTAGCCAAAGGTCTGGTTCAAAAGACGCGTCGCTCTCAAAAGAATTCAAACCAAAGCACATTTTGCATCCTATAAAAACAACAACGCCCGAATTACCACTTGTGCGGGATGGCAGGCCACTTAGCCCTGATTCTAGAATCAGGGTGGCCATCGATCTCAGGAATAGAGGGTTCCTTAAGGAATCCGCAGAGCACCTGAAGGTTTTATGTGAAGCTTCCAATCCCACGGGATACCTACTGTTTGGTCTAGCTTTAAGATACGGTTCTGGCATCGAGAAAAACTATGTAGAGTCTTTCAGTTACCTCAAGAAAGCCGCTGGTATCAAAGACGAGGACTCTGAAGTGCTTAATGTCGATATGGACCCATTCAGGCTGAAAGATGTACCGCATGTCTCACCCGAACCGCTGGCGCCTGCTCTGCACGAATGCGGCATATCCTACCTGAAAGGATACGGTATAGGAGTGATAGATGAGTTGAAAGCCATCAAATATTTGGAGCTTGCTGCTTCTAAAGGTCACGTAGATTCCATGTGCCTCAGTGGAACAATATGGTCTAAGAGTTCGAAAATTCGGAAAAAAAATAAGGCTAGAGCAGCTGCCTGGTTCCGACTTGCCGATAGAAGGGGCGCCGATCTCATAGGCGCTGATTGGATTTACAAAGACAAATATCAAAACGCGTCAGTATATAGTCTGTAATAATTAATGCATGCATCTAACTTAACTCCGTATTTTCACTCTTACCCGGATCTGTCGATACTTAGGGAGATACACCACATACTGCGCGTAATAAGAATGCCTATGTTCATGTCGCACGGGGTACTAATTTGAGCGGGAATATAGCACAAGCAGCTTTGAAAAGCCTTTCCGGCCAAACGAAGCACTTCAGCAAAACGTGTAAGCTACCAAACTATCTCTAGATAGCGCCCGAGCTAGCATGAAGGTATGAACTGACGCGCTTCTTCCCAAGGAATTGATAACAGGGAAACACTTCCTTGGCATTTAAACCTAAGGGTTTCACGGAATACTAACTGAAAAGCCTAGTTTATCGACGAGCTAGATATCGAGCTGGTCAACCAGGCACTGAATTTCGAAACAAGTGACTGCAAAGTCAATGGTGGTTGCGATATCTTTACAACGAAGCCAGTTGCGTCCGATAAAAAGCTCTACAAAACCATTGACAGACACCTTGATTCGTTGCTAGTCGAAAATGAGGGGTTCAACAATGCTGTACAACAACAGATGGCGCTTGATAATCCTGAGGGGCTCTCTTCATCCCCGAAAGATTTCAAAAACGATGCTAACCATCTGTATAGCACTCGTGGCGAGTCAGGCTCACCCACTTCGTTTTGGGAGCAGAAGAGAAGGATGTCCGTAAGCGAGACCCCAAACGGAACCGCTAATAATGGCACATCCCTGAAAACTCATAAATTAAATGATCAAAACCTAAAGGAGCTAGTTAACTCCGAGTCAGGTTACCAGAGTTCTTCATCAACAGAGTCC
Source organism: Lachancea thermotolerans CBS 6340 (assembly GCF_000142805.1). Classification (NCBI taxonomy): domain Eukaryota; kingdom Fungi; phylum Ascomycota; class Saccharomycetes; order Saccharomycetales; family Saccharomycetaceae; genus Lachancea; species Lachancea thermotolerans. Next base: position 1,412,699 of record NC_013083.1, on the reverse strand, counting down.
TACTCGCGCTCTATTGGTAATTTAAGGAGAACAAGTAGTGCTGGAAGCATGACCCTTGTTTCAGGACTACAAAGGCGAAGGTCCTCAGTACAGAACAAAGATAGCGTTAACATCGGCCCATTTGGCCCTATTAACGAAACAGCTAGCAGAAGAACATTTGCTTACCTCATTGCTATCCTAAACGCTTCATATCCAGATCATGATTTTGCGTCTCTGGAACCTACGGATTTTGTCAAGAGCTCAATGAAGTCTCTCATTTCGAAGTTTGAAAATACGTTAATGTCCTTCGGGAAGCAACCGCAGGAGTGGATATGGGAGTCCATAAACTCGCATATGGACGTCTCAGATTGCGCCATATATCAATATAAACCCTCCAAATCCTTTCTTGACGACGAACCTGGTCATTTGTGGAGTCTCATGTGGTTTCTATTTAACAAGAAGAGAAAGAGAGTCGCTTACTTATACTTGAATGTGTTCAGGCTGAAGACGATCTCTTCAGAAGACTCCTCGCAAGCAGGGCTCGCAGAAGAGGATGAAGAGGATGGAGATAAAGGAGGCTCAAAAAGAAAGCAGGGGCGAAGATTGACAATTGACCATGAAACTAATGCTTTCGAGGGCGAGTACGACCTCACGTCGAATTCTTATGACGAAAACGCTATCGAGGACGACGAGGACTCGATGGGTAACTAAATTGTTTCCCACGCCCTTCAAATTTGGGTTGGCAACTACTCGAGTTCGACTCGATCATGTATTGGATTTAATGCGCGCATCGCGCAAATAAACGTTTGTAGTATGAATGAAACCTTTGTATCAATACTCAGCTTATCTGTAGAGACAAGCTCTTAACACTCTCAACACCACTTGACGTGATCATATATTCAAGCTCATGACTCGGCGCATATGATGAAAATACAACTTTCATCGTCCTGCGGGGCTGCCAAAAGCTGCTGGTATCTAAAACTTTGTTGAGGTCGAGCTCGCCACTTTTGATTAATGGAGAAGCCTTGTAACTTTTCCTTAACAAAATACGGGTGCTGAGGTGGTTTGCCCATGAAAGACCCATTGTTGGATACTTGGTCTCAACATTGCGTTTCTTCTTGATTATTGGGAAGTATGTTCCAGGTGATCCAGATGAGGAAGACTGACTTCGTGGTGTTAGGATTGCCTGCTCAGTTGACGTGGGAAGGGTCTTGCCTGTCAATTTTTGGGATTCAAGTTCCTTGGTTCTAGCTTGCGCTGCATTTGCTATTAAATTATAATCTTCATCATCAGATAGTACACTTTCATTTCCTGAGTCTGACCACAGTCGCCCCCTATCTTTACCACTTAATGTTAAACCGTCATTGAGTTGACGATAAAGAATGCTAGAGTCCTTCCAACCCACAGTCCAGCCCAGCTGGTAATCGTAATTGGCGGGCCCCCTTTCAACAGAACTATCAGCGAGTTTTGCTTCAGGCAACGGTTTATCTCCGACTTGGTTGGCCACTACAACAGCGACAGAATGTTTGATTGAGAAGTTCAGCAAATTCTGAGCCATCTTATCGACGTAGTGCCTATTATCCTGAGAATCTTTAAAAGATCTTCTCTCAAGCTCAACTCTGACGTGGTGAGATACTGAGTCAACAATTATTAACCTGATGTCATGGTTTCTTTCCATAAGTATAGGTAACTGCACGTTTAAGATGTGTTCTTGGTTCGCTAAATCGTTGCAGTTGACCGTGAAAATGTTGTCCTGAGAGAGACTTTGGAAGCCGTCCTTCTGAGACTTGGAACGTATCATTTCATCCAGTCTTCTTGTCGGAAGGTCGCCTTCAGTCGTAATGTAGACACACTTGCCATCCAAACCTCCCAGGCTTTTAGGTAGCTGAACGCATAACGACAGCTGCATTAAGAATTGGGACTTTCCAGTCGAGCTGCTTCCAAAGATTTCTGTTATGCCGTGAGTCCGAAGCCCTCCTCCTAGAAGGTCATCAACGTCTCTATCACCTGAAGTAAAGGCGAGAGAACAATCCTGTTCAGAAACCTGTTTGGGCGGATTAAGCTCAAAAACCTGAGCTCTAAACTCTTGCTTTAAGGCATTTTGGAACTTAACAATGTCATTAATGGACCTCGTCACCAACTTCGTCAATTCATCTGGGTTCAAAGTGAGAAATTCCACCACAGTGACACCGTTCTGTTTTGCAGACTCCAATACAGGCACATATTCCGGAAGACATATCAATCGACTATTAGGCAATTGGTCATAGAGGTCCATGAAACTTCTAGCTCTAGTCGAAGCCCTCTTTTGTGCCTTTCCTGTGATATCCTCAAATTGTAGGACTTTAACTTTTCCGTGAACAATAAGCCAGAGACATAAAACTTGCACGCGAAAAGTCCGTAGGCGAAGCTGGTATAGTATTAGCTTACAAGTACTTATTATGAACGTAAAAGCAAAAGTAACTGAATGACAAGTATGACACGACTATATATCTTGGAATTGGTGCTCACAGCCTCTCAGGAAGGCCGCCAATGACCGTGGACTTAATAACGGTGTAGTCCTCAACACCGTGCAAAGATCCCTCCCTGCCAAAACCAGATTCCTTGACACCTCCGAAGGGGACAGCACATTCGCTGAATACTCCGGTATTACAAGAAACCATACCTGTTTCTAAAGCTTCAGAAACGGTGTAAATAGTATCGACGTTCTTAGAGAAGAGATAAGCAGCGAGTCCAACATTAGTGTCATTAGCCCACTTGACGACCTCTTCAGCAGTTTCGAATGGAACTATGGCGCACAATGGTCCGAATGTTTCTTGTTTGGTGACGTCTGCGTCTTGAGGGACGTTGGTCAGTACAGTAGGAGAGTAAAAGCTAGGTCCCAGCTCAGGTAGACGACCACCCTTCACAACAACCTTGGCACCCTTGTCAATGGCGTCTTTGGCGTGAGCCTCAACCTTCTTGATAGCATCAGGGTTGATTAGGCACCCGTGTGTCACACCTTCCTTAAGCCCATGTCCAATGACAAATTTGTTGACCTTCTCGGAAAACATGGCCGTGAACTTGTCAATAATCGACTTCTGCACATATAGTCTGTTAGCGCAGACACAAGTTTGGCCCAGCCCGCGGAACTTGCACGCAATGGCTTCGTTTACAGCCTTGTCCAAGTCTGCGTCCTCGAACACAATAAGCGGGGCGTTGCCACCAAGTTCGAAGGATAGCTTCTTTAGGGTTGAAGCGGACTGCTTCATCAGGATCTTTCCGACGGCAGTGGAGCCAGTGAAAGACACCTTTTTAACCTTGGGAGACTCGCACAGCCGCAGGCCGAACTCAGGGGTGTGCGTGTGCGAGAGAACAACGTTGAAAACACCAGGTGGCACTCCAGCCTTTTCGGCAACATGTGCGAGCGCGAGAGCGGACAATGGCGTCTGTGAGTCGGGTTTTAGCACCACAGTGCAGCCGGCAGCTAGCGCCGCACCAGCCTTACGCGTGATCATCGCGCTGGGAAAATTCCAGGGGCAGATAATACCGCACACCCCGACAGGCTGTCTCTGCGTGAAAACGCGGTTTCCTGGGACGGCGGAGTTGATTGTAGTACCATTGACACGGGGCGCTTCCTCAGCATACCACTCGTAGAACGACGCCGCGTACTTGATCTCGCCCACACCTTCTGCGAGCGACTTACCATTTTCCCAACTCAGCAACTTTCCAAGGTCTTCGGCGTGCTCCGTCATCAATTCGTACATCTTACGTAGCCACACGGCCCTCTGTCTGCCTGTGGTCTTCTTGAACGACCCGAACGCCTCGTACGCAGCGTCAATTGCCTCGTCCACCGCGGAAACGTCCTGATCTGGCAATGTGGCAATCACCTCGCCGCTCGCTGGATCTGTGACCTCAAATGTAGCATCGCTTTCTTTGACCCATTTTCCGTTGATATAGGCCGCATCCTTCACCAGTTCTTGACGCGCAAACTTTGGTTGAACTGACTCCACCATGACTTGATATTAATTTGTTTGAATATTTTAGATGAACAAGGTGCCCAAGACTATCGCGTACCGCTCTTGAAAACTCGTTCTTGATTTTATCACCACAGCTTCAACCTTCTCTGTCTTGCTATAGCCTCTGCTTTTATACCCCTTTAGCACTGATTACAATTGATAGAGACATCCCGCGCGGGAAACTTGAAATAATCACTTCGTACTAAGGTTCACACTTTAGATGCGCCTGGTTCCGCGGCGCTAGGTGGCGGGCCAGGAGGCCTCTGATAGGCAGTTTCAGTGGGCGGCGGTACCTGGGGACGCTGATATTCAATAGAGGAGGACGATGAAGTCGTGAGAGAGTGGCGGTCGTCGCGAGTCACTGCGGGCTCAGGTTGCGGTACGTCGTCGGCAACAACGGGCGCGCCTGTGGGATGAAACTTCCCTTGCTGGTCGAAGTAACCCGCGTCATTGGCATTGGCGTTCTCCGTGTACACAGGCACTGGGTTCTGGTTTGTGGGCTGATTGTAGTGGTTCTGAGAGATACCATACGAAGGGGGCGGCGCTAGCCACGCAGTGCCCCTTATGGGGTCCCTGCCACTTCTGCGGCGGCGAGTGTTGATAATAAAAACATACAGCACCACAACCACCAGGAAGATGATGAACAGTAACCACCGGGCCCAAACCCAGGCGCTCGAATCCGAGGTGTCGTAGTAGTAAACTGTGCGGGGTGTTAGTAAGAGTTGAGGTCGCACTGTGGAGCGGGGCAAGGTCGTTGCAGACCCTCGCCTGAAATTTGCATACTTCTTTTTGCGAGAATAGCCGGCATCGTAGGGAAACTAGTCTGTTGACGATGGATTTTGGTAGGTTCAAAAGTGGTTCGTAATGGTCATCGCCCGGACATAAATTGTTTTTTTCCTCCTTTATGTAAATGAAGACCCTGCGGTTTGAGCCTCTACAGAAAACCAGTGGTAACGAGTAAACCGCATGGAAGTAGGAGGCGCGGCAGATGCAAGGCGGGAATGAAATGGCGTAAGAAGGCGTGGTACGGCTAGGCGCGCGCAGCAGGCTCCGAGATCTGCGCCCTAAGATCCGGTCACACGCCTCGAGCAAGAAGTAGTATAGCAGCCTTCCTGCACCACGCCGGCAGTTTTCCTGCAGCGTCGTGGCTGTGGAGCTCATGGCCAAGCATAGCGTGGCTGGCAGCGCGAGTGGCGCTGCGCTACCTCACTGCAAACTCCTGATCCATCATCATGTCTTGGTCGTCCGCGGCGAGCGCTGCGGGTCGCGGCTGAAGCAACAGGTTAGCGAGCTTTTCAACCTGACCTTCGTTGATTGCCACGCCGCGCTTCAGCGAGAATTGCTGGCGGCACATGGGACACAAACCCTTGGCCGTCGGCGTCGCAAGCCACTGCTGGATGCAGTGCACGTGGAAGTTGTGGTTACACTCGCCGATGACCAGCGGGCAGTTGTCTCCGGGGTACTTGCATCCGGGGCAAGTTCCGTTGTAGCTTACGCGGCAAATGCCGCATAGATCTTCGTCTCCAATTTCTCTGTCGGCGTCATCATCGCCTGGAATATCCCAGGACCAAGAAAACACTGGGTACACCTTCTTGAACTCTAGCTGCATGGTGTGTGCTTTGGACCTAGCTCTTAGCGCGTCCCCTTCCAACTCTCTCGTTCTATCTCATCTGTTATTGCACAAGACCGCACGACACTCATGGAAACAAGTCATCACACACTACGTAAGCTAAATGAATATAAAATAGCTCTATAACAGCGGGAACCCAGCCGCCCTTGCGGCGCCTGCGGCGCTAGTTGTTAGAGGGCTTCTCCTTTTTGGAGACGGTTAGCGCTTTATCACACCAGGTTTTGAGCGAGCTCAGCAGCTCACCTTTTTCCTGCAGCTTTTCAAAGTCGTCACAACCTCCTCTAGAGACGCCGTTTATGATAACGTTGGGAACGGTCGAGCGACCCGTCAAGGAGCCGATGTGCTTTTGAAGCTCCGCGCCATGCTCGTGCTTGTCGAGCTCGACAACCATGTAGCTGGGGCTGAACTCAAACTCTTTCGCTAGCAGGTCCTTGAGTTTCTTGCTGAACGGACAGCGCGATTTGGAGAAAACAATCATAGGCCTGTTGGCGAGGATATACTGGTATTCTTTGGCAGGATCAAACTCCTTCTCCTGGGTGAAGTCTGTGCCGGACGAAGCTCCGTCATCTCCTTTGATCCCAACCTCATTTTTTATCTCCTGGATTTCCTTGTCAACACTTGGGTCTACCTCCCCACTTGACTTGTGATTTCCCTTGCTGTGGATCACCGCCCCGCTGGCTGTCTGACCGCTCAAGGAGCTGTTTCCCGAAGTCACAGTAGTGTGCGCATTTTGGATGATAAAGTATATCAACACGAGGAGCACTCCTGTGAAAACGAACACTCTCAGGTTTCTCTTGGACAGCATGCTTATTCGATCCACGCTGCGAAACACCCAGGATACACTTCTTGTTTTCCGTGCGTGAATGTTTTTGAGAAATACAAAGTAATTCAACGCGTTTAAGCTGCCTAACACTAAAAGGTTTCGTACGTGATGAATATACAGCGTTGTAAAATGAGTTTAAAAGAATTGAAGATTAAGATGCGTTAATTGCATCTGAGTGGGTTTGGTCCAGGAAGTTCAGCCTTTCCTTGATATAACCACACATGCTTTTCCACTGCCTCTCGTCACCCTGGAGGCTGTCATCCAGGTACTTGAATTTGGTTCTACTGACGCATAGATACTCCTTGAAAACCTTGAAGTTTTCGAGTTCAAGATCATAATTGTTAAGGCGTCGTAAGTTAGTGTAGGAGCGAATGTGCTTGCCATCAACGATAAGGTCTTTATCATTCCATAAAGTATAAGGATCGAATTTTGGTAGGTTAGAATGCACAAACATAATATCCACTTCCTTGAGGTCTTCAGGCTCGAAGTATGTTTTGTACATGGCATCAGGGGAGTAAGAAGTGTCCTGCTTGATGAACTGGGGTACCTTTCCGGCGTATTTGTTTTCAATGTCGCTCTTCGCCCACTTGTAACGGCTGTAGTCCTGAACGAAGTCATGTTGAAGCATGGCAACGCCGCGGAAGCCCTTGTTATCTGGCTGGTGGTAGCCGTCCACAGCGGTGACTGATTTGACTTGATAAAATGGTAAACCGTAGAAGTTGGCTGCCGCAATGAAAGTTTCCTTGTCTCCCTCGCCCGAAGCTTTCTGCGAGAAGATAGGGTAGTACCAAGTAGGTCCATTGACGTTATAGTATAATGACAACAAGATCGTAGGCAGGTGACGTGACTTTCTAATCATTAATTGCCCTGATTCCGTGGAAACATCGGGAATGGTCCCTTCGAGGTCGTGCAGTGGAACATTTTCTAGGTTTTTCATGTCTTTAGTGTAGGCTTGGGGAGGCGTGATATCGTCCATGCAGTTACGAACCCTTTTCTTGTAGTTAACTGCGATGTCAGCAATCTCGTAGTATGCAGGATTTGTGGTACGTCTCCAAAAATCGGGCCATAATACCATGCCTGTGCTTTTGTAGGGCTCCTCTTCAAAAATGTTGTCCAGTGCCTTTATTGGGAAGTTGTCTGCGTCAAGTAAGAGAAGGTTTTCGAAACTCGAAGCGATGATGGATATAGATTTGAATTGATAACCTTTGAAGTCAAAATTTTCGATGATATCCTCGGGCAAAACGTCTGAGATATAGATACACTTCGCGTTGTACTTGGGCAAAAGAGTGTTGCAAAATTCTTCTTCGCCCTCGTCATTTGGCGGAATGAAAACTTCAACCGGCAAGTGTGTCCCTAAATTTCTCAGAGTCTTGATTATCAGAAAGGAAAGCATCGAAAACTTACCTCCCCCTACGGTAACAATACCATCTCCCTTGTAAGTCCCCTTTGGCAAAACCAAAGATTTCAGGCTCTCCACAAAATCGTAGTGTGTTTCTTTGAGCATCGTCTTCTCCTTGTTAGACAGTTTCAAACAGTTACCCAGGTTCTTGCTAGTGAGTTTTGACCAGCTATTATAGTCGTTCGCCCTTGCTCCGATGTCCCCATTGAGTTGGCATTTCTCATCGTACTGGCGCGAAGAGCTGCCTGTTGGAGAGTGCTGTCTTAAGTTCTTGAAAACCTGTTTGTAGAACTCCTGCAGAGCCTGCCTCCGCTTTTGATCTTGAGCCGACAGAACGGGGCCGCCAGATGGGGACTTTATCTTGTCATTCGCGGCTGGAGCAGGTGGGGTTTCCACTTCCGGCTCGACTTTGTTCCCATTACCAGAGTACGTTTCGTGGTAGTTTTGCAGGTAACGCACGTATTCTAGCGATGAAAGGTCCTGGTCAATGTACCTTGTTGACAGTACAAATATCAGGCAGCACAAAGCCGCTACCAAGGAAAACCTGAATATCTTATTGAACCGCTTGGTAAGGAGAACCATGGCCAATAAGATCTAAAAAGTGGCCAGAAAAACGATCAAAAGACTTCAAATCGCCCTGCTATCCTCTGCTTATGCTATTAAATTGAGTATGTGAACACAATTCAATAATGCAAAAATAGTACTACCGTATGTAATTAGATACGAACGAGTCCAGGACCTTCTATATTCACAAGTTACAAGAGCTTTTTAGAACAGCCAGAACACCCTTCGCAATGTGGTGCTCTGCGTCTGCGTATCCCAGAGCGTTCAGTATTTCTGTGTTCGGTTCGCAACTGGAAATTTCTGCGATATAGCTTTGAAAAACGTCCTTACATGAATCTCTCAGACCACGTAATTGAGTTTTAATTGATTTCTTGCATTCCTGGTTTTTAATCCGCTTCAAATTGTCCAAGGTTTTGAGTGTGACTAGTTGGCAGTTGTAGTCGTGAGTAAGGAGCCAGCCTTGTGAACTCAATTTAGGCATTGCCTTGATTTGCTCAGCGAGGGCTGCCTGGCCTTGATCTGGGGAATGTTGGTACAAAAGACGAATTGTTTCAAAGGCCCATCTTTCGGTCGCAGTCATGCTGGCAGTGTAATTTCTGATGTCCAACAGCTTGTCGATAGTGGGGTCGCGTTCTCCCATGCTGAAAAACTCAATCATCATTTCTTGGAGACATCCAGCTAAAATTGCGCCCTCATCCTGGTCCATGTACCCAGTGACTGTTGTGCAAGAGTCACGGAGTGAGCCTAGAACCGCAAAGTCTCTGTTATCACTTAGGTGAAGAGATTTTACGCATTTCTCACCGCTTGCGTTCACGTTGTACAAGCAAAAGTGCCGCCAAGATTCATGTAACTTGGCCAACAACTCTCCGCGTTTATCGTTAAAAAGACGTGCGTGTTGCAGCTGTTCACCAATTTTGCTCCATCTCGCCGATGACCTGTTGAGCTTATCATTCAGTTCCAGCATGCCAAGAATCTTACTATAGCTCTTTTTCTCAAATGAAATGCGGATAAATTGAGGAAGGTTGATCAAAGATTCATAAACTTTATCACCACTCGACAGCTGTTCAACAAAAGGATGGTCTTTGAATGGTAACAATGACGAGAACCTAGAAGCCACTATATGATCCAAAGTGTCGTTCTGAAGGTTTTTGACGTGTAGCTCCTTGTAGTGATTGTACGCTATGGTGGGACAGCCGAGGTAATTATACAGCACAACCAACCAAATGCGTGTATCAAAATTGTGGGGATCTTCATCTTGGTAACTCTCTAAGATGAGCACACTGGTCACAACATTAGATAGATTAACGTTTTTGTCATTGATCAGGGACTCCACAATTTTAAGAACGAAGCTTGAACAGGGAGAGTAGTCTGTCTTTGGTTTCTTGCGCAACGTTTGCTTGTACTTCTTGAAGAGTTCCAAAAAGAGGTCAGGGCTAGTAGCTTGTGTTAGCTTTATAGCGTTGCACTCGTGCATTAAGCTATCGGGAAGCTGCGTCATGCCGCGCTCAATTAAACCATCTGGAATACTCTTCCTGTAAAAGGACAGGTCCGGAACACAGCAAGGCTTATCGTGGTAGCGTTCAAGGTAGAAACGAAGCGTTTCATCAGAGATGCTTTGTGAATAAATTACATCTAGCTCCAAATGTGCCAAGCGATGATTTCTAGAGTCTCGGACTTGCAAGTGCTTCCTGACTTCTTCTTTAGAAACGTTTAGTGCTCTAGCGCTTGCCACCAGGTGGGACAATATTTCAAAATCATCCAGGTATTCCAGCAATAGCTTACAGCACTTGAACATATTTTCATTGTCGTTTAAAACCTTCAGATGTTTAATCAAGAAGTTTTTAAGGTAAAGGTCAACCGAGAAGTCTTTGCCTCCTTTCAAGAAACTGGGGAGTAGCGTGTCCACAATTTCGCGCGATTTGTTATCAAACTGCTCGCACACATGACAAAAAACAATAGTTTCTTGGTCAGATTGGAAAGGCGCGAGCGAAGAGACAGATTTGAAACTCAAAGCTGCATTTAGCTCTCGTTCCCGTTCTGAAAGTGACTCGCCGTGAAGCTTTGTGAGTGCGACGGAAGCCATCGCGTTCCAAAATTGTAGTGTGCGGAGGTCATTAGAGAGCCTACGTAGTTGAAAAGAAGACTGAACCATATGCCTTAAGTTCATATCTTCAATGGCTCTTGAAAACCAGTTAGAGCCGGTTTCAAAATTTGGGTACTTCTGCATGGCAGCACCGTACACATTCAAAACTTCATCAAAGCGACCGAGCTCCAAAAGAAATGTGTGTAACAAACTCAAGGTCCGCGAATCGCTCGGCGGTGATTTTGCCTTGAGAAGGGGCTCTAGTCCAGTAAAGAAGTCAAACTTCTGCTTGTTCTGACGGAATTTGACGTATTGAGTCAAAACCTTCGGATAGCTTGCAGATGGATACTGAGTTGACAGTTTTGCTACCAATTGCAGCGCCTGCTTAAAATTTCCGCGACTCAAAAGTTTATAGATTTCATCTCCTGTAGACTCCATTACTCTATGATGTTCCTCACCACCTAAAGCGGTCGATAGTTTATAAAGCCGTAGTTGTTGGGCGGGTGTCAAGCTGTTGGTGATATCTGAAGCTCTGAAAGCCCAAGTCACTTTATACTAGTTCATCTCAAATGTGAAAAATTTTAAGTGATGCCCGTTAATCTAGCGATGCGATGAGCTTCTCCATTGCAAGCATCTTCATCTGAAACCAAGCGTACAATGTCATCCATTTACAAGGCGTTGGCCGGTAAAGACCAAAGATCTAAGGGCAGTGACTCTAAAAATGAAAAGCAGTTCATGAACAAGCAGCGCACATTGCTGATCTCTTCTAGAGGTGTCACTTACAGGCACCGTCATTTGATCCAGGACCTTTACAGCTTGTTGCCTCAGTCCCGGAAAGAGCCTAAGTTGGACACCAAGAAGGACCTTGGGCAGTTGAACGAAATCGCAGAACTATACAACTGCAATAACATTCTTTTCTTTGAGGCCCGAAAGCACCAGGATCTGTACCTATGGCTCTCGAAGCCTCCTAACGGCCCCACTATCAAGTTCTACCTACAGAACTTGCATACTATGGACGAGCTGAACTTCACAGGAAACTGCCTGAAAGGTTCACGGCCAATTTTGTCCTTTGACGCGCGTTTCGACTCATCGCCCCATTTCAAGCTCATCAAAGAGCTGTTCATACACAACTTTGGCGTGCCTCCTCATGCCCGCAAGTCCAAGCCTTTCATCGACCATGTTATGTCTTTCAGCATAGTCGACGACAAAGTGTGGGTGAGAACATACGAGATCTCGCATAAAGCTAGGAACCAGGACGAGTACGAAGAGAAAGACGAAGCAGAGCAGGACATATCTTTGGTCGAAATTGGTCCTCGTTTTGTTATGACCGTGATTTTGATCCTGGAAGGTTCTTTCGGCGGCCCTAAAATTTACGAAAACAAGCAGTACGTGTCACCAAATGTTGTGAGGGCCCAAATGAAGCAACAGGCCGCCGAAGAGGCGCGCAACAGAGCCGAAGCTGCTGTTCAACGGAAGGTCAAGAGAAGGGAGAACGTGCTAGCTGCAGACCCCCTGTCGAACGATGTGGTGTTCAAAAACTGAGCCCAGCTTAAACTGGCCTGAGAACCGCGTCAATATACAAAATTAAACTTACCGACCGTCTGCATATCGTGTATATTAGTCAATTTAACGCCATCGGCCTGCCTAGCGGTGGCCAAGCAAAGATTCCTCGAGTTCTCATGCTCATTATATTTACTGTAAAAACGAATATTTGATATAAACACGTCCTGTTTCCATTTCTTAGTGCTTCTCAGCGGTTGCGGTGTGCTTTTTAAGGTATTCAGCAATGAACTTCTCCTCGTCTTCAGAGCTGGCCTTGATTTCAGGCTGCTTCCGGGCGGAAGATGCAAATGGGTTTGGAACGACCAACAAAGACACAGCGGCAAGCGTGCCCAAGGCTAGCTGGTGTGGCTGAACAGTTTTACCCAAGATATTGTAAGCGGCGCCCATTTTCGACTTTAGAATAGTTCTTCGTATGGATATTGGATTAGAAGAGTAGGTATATCTATAATTGAACTTCTCGAGGCAAATTTTTTGATGTCAAAGGTCGGTCTCGTGAACAAAGCAAGATGGACCAATAGAGAGACAGGGAGAAGTGAGGAAACAAAGAACGCCACTTTTACAGAAATAAAGTCTACAGCAAAACCGACATGTAGTGGCATCCGGTGATAGCCCTTGAATGAGCCTGTTGGTGCGCATTTTGGTGTAATTTTATAATCATGTTCGTTTACCAGTGCATCAATAGTGTCGTACGAACACACAAAGATAACCCTTGAGGGACCAGGACAGTTCTCTCTTGTCTAGACATTGGTATACACTTTTCGAAGCAACCTGATCTTGTACTACTTGAGGTTGAAGAAAGCTTCAACAGCCCTTCGATGAAATTATCCTCAGCGGCTTACTCACTGCTCGGCTTGTCATCCATTGCTAGCGCTTTCTCGCTACTGGAGGGGCTAGGCCTAGAAAGCGACCTTGCGCACTTATGGAAAGGCTTGAGAGTCCCAAAAAATACCGTGCAGTCTATCAAAAATGTGCGTGAAAGTCTGGACGAGTTCGTCACGATAAAGTCTGAGCTTGATGACACCTACTCGATGAGGGTAAAGAGAGTGGACCCTTCGAAGCTGGGTGTCGATTCTGTCAAGCAGTACTCGGGGTATCTGGACTACGAGGATTCCAAACACTTCTTTTACTGGGCATTTGAATCCAGAAACGACCCACTCAATGACCCCGTTATTCTATGGCTGAACGGTGGTCCAGGGTGCTCTTCTTTCACGGGGTTATTTTTCGAACTTGGCCCCTCTTCCGTCGGCCCTGAGCTAAAGCCCGTTCGCAATCCGTACTCCTGGAATAACAATGCTACTGTCATATTCTTGGAGCAGCCCTTAGGCGTTGGTTTTTCCTATGGTGACGAGAGAGTTGCCTCCACTAACGCAGCAGGAAAGGATGTGTTCATATTCTTGGAGTTGTTTTTCCAAGAGTTCCCACAGTTTAGATCTAACGACTTCCATATTGCAGGTGAATCATACGCTGGCCATTACATCCCAGAGATTGCCCATCAAATCGCTGTCGTTCATGAATCTGACAAAACCTTCAATCTCACCTCCATCATGATTGGCAACGGGATAACAGATTCTTTAGTCCAGTATGACTACTATGAGCCCATGGCGTGTGGCAGGGGTGGTTACAAAGCCGTGATAACTGAGGAAGAATGCGCCAAAATGAGAAACCAAATGCCTCGCTGCAGAGCTTTGAACAATGCATGCTACTCCTCTAGTTCCACGTTCGCTTGTATTGCAGCTGGCGCATACTGTGAGAATATGGCCATGAGTGCTTACACTAAAACAGGCCTGAACGTTTATGACATACGCTCTCCTTGTGAGACAGAGGAGGGCGGGCTATGCTATGCTGGCCTGAGCTACGTTGAAGACTATCTCAATCAACCAGAGGTGCAGGTGGCATTGGGCTCTGATGTATCAAACTTTACAGGCTGTAGCAACGAGGTGGGTTTGGCGTTCTTGCTGACTGGTGACAACAACCGCCCCTTCCAACAATATGTGGCGGAACTTGTCAACAGAGACATTCCGGTACTGCTTTATGCAGGTGACAAAGACTTTATTTGCAACTGGCTTGGAAATTTAGCTTGGTCTGATGAGCTTGAATGGAAGCATAAGGAGCAATATTCTGTGTTGCCTCTACGTCCTTGGAAATCTGAGGACTCGGGGGAGACACTCGGCCAAGTTAAGAGTTATTCATCTTTCACATTTCTTCGTGTATTTGGTGCAGGCCATATGGTTCCCTACAACCAGCCAGAGGCAAGTTTGGAAATGGTCAACAGGTGGATATCTGGTGATTACTCGCTCGGATACTAAATAGGCCCGCCTATATATTTAGCGCGTGCGCTCTCCAAAGACAAGAACCAAAACTATCAAATATTTACTTATGATTCATTTTGTAGGCAGAAACTAGTTTTTGGATGCGGGTCACTAATTCTGTACACTCAGCCGCATTCACTGCTTCGAAGTAGTATCTCTTCAACCCAGAGGGTCTGTTTACAAACATCTTGAAATATTCCGGAATGCGTTTCGACCTTTCAATAAACACCACTTGACTCATGTGAAAGCATTTCGTTTTGGTACTTTCATGATGCCAGTTATAGCCATCTTCTGGAGGAATAAGGTAGATATAGTCACCGTCTATAGCCAATGTCCTTTCGTGTTTGTTAATGAAAGACATCTGTTGTCTTCTCCAAACTCTGTATTTGTAATAAGCGCCGGCAAAGATGTCTTTATAACTGGTATCTAAGTTCAATCCAGAGTTATCAGAGAAAGAGGGCTGATATGCTTGATTACTGTTGCGGAGAGACGATTTTGATGAATTTTTGAGTTTAAAAAACCCAGCCGGTCCTGCGTTTGATTCACCATTTTGTAAGATTTTGTTTCGCTTGTGCCTAGAATGTGCAGCTTTCTTGACTGGTATCAATCCTGACTTTTTGCTATCTCCGTCATTAGTATCAGTAATTTGCGGATTAATAGAGCTTACCGCTGCTAGATAGCGCTCCCTGTTGTCCAATGTGACTGGGGTCAGGTCAGCGCTTTGAATTGTTGGAAGAGTGGGTTTCCCGAGCGTGGATTTTTTCATGCTTTTAAGTCCAAGTGCCTTAATTTCCTTCTTAGTAATGAGTTCAAGCTTATAATTGCCATCTAACTCTCCAACACTGCTTTCCAGGTCCGCGATGAGCCGCTTGCCACTTATTTTTAAAGCATAATCCAATGGATTCATTGATTTCATCTTGCAATACCGTAAAAGAACATCATTGAGAGACGTTGACAGAGGAGCCTTGATCTTCGTGTAATTAAACTCCGGATTGACGTTGGGATACAAAAATATTTTTACGTCGGCTAACACGTCTTCTTCGGTATCGGCAGGATTTTCTGTGACATTCAAAATCGGTTTGTAGTAGCTTAACTGCTTTATTCCAGGTTCCGTCACAGATTTACTTACCAGGCCCTCTTCCCCAGTACAATCGGTTTCTTGACAATATGGAAGAGGTGTGTCGAGCTCATTTCTTTCCTTTTCCTCCTCATTTTTGGCTCTGCATAGCACAACCTCATTGTCAAAGAGCGCGCCTATTTTTTTCTTGCGATCTATTGTACCAAAATTGTCTTCGAAAGGCTCGCCGTCTTCGTCGACAATCTTCAAAACATAATCATTAGGATTCTCTAACTCCCCTGAGTTAGAGCTGTCGACGTCGGCCTCAGGTTTTTTTTTAGTCTGATACTGGTACAAGAGAAACCCGATCACTTCAAAGACGGACGCAGATTTTCTGACATTTAAAATAAACGGTTTTTTTTTGAATTCTCTTGAATCTTGGATGTATGCGTGTAGAGTCGTCGATTCAGAAGTTGTAACCTTGTCCCCAGAAACAAAACCAAAATATGATAGGGGGTTTGAGGCTTGGCTCTTTTTTTTGTTCAACATATTCGTTAGCTGGGAAGAACAGCCTTCGCCCGGTTTATTTAGCTCAACTTTGTTGAACACTAAGGGCTCGGCGGATGAGCGAGGCATGCGCCCTGCAATTTTAGGTTCGCTTGCTGTCCTTCTATGTCTACTTGTCACCCTGACCTGGCTGCCTTGGCAGGTCTCATTGGAAGAGCCTTGAGGCGAAGGCTTCGCTTTAGTGATACTACCGGTTAAGCTGTGGGCTATAACGTTGCGCTTGCTACTCGCACTGCCTGTTGTTGTATTGCGGTTTGGAAAATTATTTCCGTCGCCTCTTAATCTCTCATCATCCGGCCGTATTCGAGGCCTATCATTCATAAATGTCGAAGGCTGACCGACAGAGAGAAGCTTAAACGTTTGCGATTGCGGAACAGAATGACCTGGCATTGAATCTAAATGCATAAGGTCATCAGCTAATATGGAATCATCAACAGCGGAACTACCTGCATCATCTTCCCGTGCATAGCCTGTATTTTCGATTTTCTGAAGGTCCGAACCAAGTAAAGACCTTCCATAAGATGACTTGTCTGAGAAGTCGTAGTTGCTCTCATCAGATGTTGAAGTAGCAGTACCACTCTCTCCACTGCGAGCGGAAGATTGAGCTCTATTCGTTGGTTCATCAGTCTGTAGATCGCTCAATTTATCACTTTCAAGATCAAGCCCCTTCAGATCATCCTCATTCATGTATGAGTCTAAGTCTGAAGCTTCTGCTCTGCTTGGAGTACTCCGAATTTCGTCTCTATTGTGAAGAGAGCTGGAACTTTTCCCTTCGTTATGTGTGTGTATCGCATTACTCTTTATATCAGGCGCCGAGAGAACGTTTTGGGCATAGCGAGGGAAATTCGCAAGCTTTGAAGTTTTGTTAGGCTTTCCTGATCCATTTTCTGGACTAGTAGATAGTCCGCTGAGGAAAAACTCATCATTCCGCTCCGCATCATCATCATCATCATCATCGTCATCATCATCATCCTCCTCTAAAATTTCATCGTAGTAAAAAGCTGAGTCATAAAAGCTGGTTCCTGCCTTATTTTTGTTGCGATCAGTGGGCTTAGTCTCTTGTATCGCCGATGATCTGCTGCCGTTGTCGTGACCGTGTCCCTTGAAGATTTTTGACAACAGCTTTTTCCTTTTGACTTTTGTTTCGCTCCCCCGGGAGTCACCGAATTCAGCTTTTGGAGTAGCGCTTTTGGGGAGAGCTGGGCCGCTTTTTTTTAGCGAGTTATTGCCCACAGAAGTTCCCCTTGATGTTGTTGGCTTAAGGGTGTTTGCAGGTTCAGCTCGCGATGTAGTGGCTGAAACCGTGGTTTCTTTATCAGAATTCTTAATGGAAAGATCAAGGTCACGACTCGAATCTCTAGTCAGCGCCTTTGTTTTTGTACTGCCTGTTACTGCAGATGTTCTGTCAAACCTAGTTTTTTGAAGGGAAGTGATCCGATCCATGTAATCTCTAGAAATGGGGGGTGATTCTAGAACAGTAAGTAAGTTCTCCCCGCTATGAGTGCGATAAATATCTTCTATGCTCGCTGGCAATGCGGTTTCCACATTGTTCGTAAATGGTTGAATAACCCTTCTTGCTTGGTCTTCGTCATCTGAGTTCGTGATAAATGAAGCACGAAGCCGATTGATAGATTTCACCACGTCCATTAGGTATGAATTAGGCCATGGCACAGCTCAAAAATTCCCTTCCTTACAATAAGCCTCATGTTTACCTTATCATTTGTTTATGAGAGAAGAAAGTTGTTTCTTCAATATGATTTTCGTACAGAGGTATCATGAAATTTCTCGGCGATGAGCTCACTAAAACTTCGCTAGCACCGCTCATCTATTTCGATGCACCTCCAGACCACTGTTCTGCACAAATAAACAAACACCAAGGGCCGATTAGAGCAGGCTCACCGAGTTATTCCTCAGGCCTCAAGACGCTTTTTTCTGAGAAAAGTGTTTTTTCCTAGCGGTAATTTTTCACTCCACCACAGAGTGGCACAGGCGGCAGCGCCATTTACGCATATAAAGGCCTCAAAGCTTGCATTATATTCTTAAACTAAAATGGTACTTTCATCCAACTGGCTGAAGTTGCAAGAGACGCAAAAAGTGCATAAGCCTTCAAAAGGCAAAGTTTCGAAGACCACGAAACGAAAAGATGTTATTTCGAACAGCACCGCCAATAACAAGAAGGGTCCTAAGGGCAAAAAAAACATTATGGGGATGGTTCATTCAATGAACCACGAAATAGAGAAAATTAAAGAGAGAAAGCTTCAAGTTAACCAGACAGAAAAGTCCAAACCACTAGCGGCAGAGCTCGAAGAAACCCTCGAGGCCGACGCGGCAGCGAGAAGTATCAACAGAGCTTCAGAAATTGGAAAGTATGTTGCCATAGATTGTGAGTTTGTAGGGGTTGGACCTGAAGGTAAGGACTCGGCACTCGCGAGAGCAACAGTGGTGAACTACTTCGGGCACGTTGTCCTTGATGTCTTTGTGAAGCCACAGGAAAAAGTAACAGACTGGAGAACGTGGGTTAGTGGGGTACGACCCCAGGACATGAAAGAGGCGGTTCCTTTCTCTGTTGCACAAGCAAAAGTTGCAAAAACTCTCGAAAACAGAATTTTAGTCGGGCATTCAGTGGCGCACGATTTGCAATCGCTTTTTCTCTCCCATCCACGATCAGCTATCAGAGACACCTCTAGACACCTTCCATTCAGGAAGCAATACGCTGGGGGGAAAACACCTAGCTTGAAAAAACTAGCAAAAGAAATTCTTGGAATTGACATCCAGGGAGCCGAGCACTCGCCCATTGAAGATGCTAGAGCTACCATGCTTATCTACAAATCTGACCGGAAAGAGTTCGAAAGGTTACATCAAATCAAGTTTGGAACTAAAAAATAGATGAAATTACGGAACTTCGCACCTAGGAAGTAGTGTATATTACAAAAGTCATGTATACGATTATTCGCTTCAAATATCCTCGCTCGAGCTGAGCATTCGAGACATGATTTTGACGCTAAGCTTTTTCCTCTCGTAAATCGCGTAAGGATTGGTCCTAATGCCAGACATGGAGTCTGAGTTGGGAAAGGGAAACTCTATCATCCGAATGCCACTAAGGTTTCTTGACTTTAAAAGCTCATTAGTTTTGATTAGGTGCTGCTCGCAGTTCATGTACTCCTTCTCCTTTACAAGCGTTTGCGCTATAGAGAAAACCAGTTGACGGAATTCGGACTGAACATCCAATGTTGAAATCCGTTTTAGTTCGTTGCGGATCAGAGAATATATTTGGATAACCTTTTTAGGTCGGCTTTGAACCAAGCGCTCCACAAGAAGCAGATATCTAAGCTTGCTTAATTCATCAGACCCACCAGATGCAAAGTAAACAGAGGCTTGGTAGAGTGCTATCAAAGAGACTTCGGAACCAGACTGAAGCCATTCTAGCAGGCTCTCGATAACAAAGTTCTGTTCATCAAGATAAACCACTTTGTGCTCGACCTGCAGTTCTTCTAATGATGCGCTGAGTTTTGAGGGCCTAGAAACCAGGTAAAAAAATAGAAGGTAGCACATGAAATCTTCACTTGGGCCATATGACAAGTCTTTGTAGCTCAACGTCAAAAACAATTTTAAGCAGTCCACCGCCGTCGTCTTTATATGAGGCACCAGCATACCCTTGCTCACCAAATTTAATACGATATGAGGAAAATTTTGAACGGTCCACTGCACAGCGACCATAGCTTCAAGTTCGGCAAAGAGTGCATCAGCAAAACGCCTGCTACTGATGAGTAGCTGGGGGAAAGGTTCTCCGCCCCCCAGGCTTCTATCAGAACATATGCGCTTCACAGAGTTTGCCATGAAAAGGAGTCCGCCGTGATAGAATATGGTGTTAGGAGATTGTGCAAAAGTAGTCGCCAACCAAAAAAGCTGCTTCAACAATGGCGATGAGGGCGATAATCCGAGCACAACCTTACTGTAAGTGAAGGCATGTGATATGACGAAAAAAAGCTGCTCATCATTGATGTAAGGTTCTGCAATAGTCTTAATGGTCTGCAGCAGAAGACTTTGACACAAAGATTCTGAAATACCTTGTTGGCCTATTATCCCGATAATCATAGTCGCGCGAGCAGACAAGAATGAATCAACATTGAAAACTGCGTCCATGACATATTTGTTATACTTCGCTTTCCATTGTGCACAGTCCTTCTCTGAAGAACAGTCCATCAGTAAGGTAATGTTGCTGATGAAGTGCTCTAAAGTAGTGAACTTACTCAAGAAGGACGACGCACTAAAGCTCTGTAAAATGCGTCCTTTATCTTGGCTGAACCCAGACATAAATCTCATTTTATGTCTTGAAAAGGTTTCTTCGATCTCATCCAAAGTTTTTCTTTTGTCAGCCGGCAGGAACTCATTTGTAGATAAAGATTGGCAAACGTTCATTAATAATTTATGCAGCGAAAGCCTCATTTCTGAAGGACCGACGTCAATAAGCAGCGAAACAATGTAAAGAACCTCCGGTAAGTAAAGTTGTGCAAGAAGAAGTGAGTCAAAGAATAGCGCAACTCCGATATTCACTAAAATTATCAACTCCGACCAACTGTTAGTAGAAGATTCCATCTTTAAGGACGGTAGGAAAGATCGGGTCACCTTGAGTATCCTGTTCACAACTTCGCTGCAAACCTCAACAGTTGAAACCCTTGTTAAGAGGGCAATGACGTTTTTCCAGTCCGCTCCTTCTGAGTCTCTGTCAATGGAGTGATTGACTATCTCATCGACAATGACGCTCACCAAGTCTGCTTCAAGGATGAGCGTAGACCAGATACACTGGCTATAAATCATAATTAGCCGCGAATCCCTCACACTGAGGCTGATTAAGGTCCTAATGATGTAGGAGACATTTTCTGGACCTTTTTCATCATCTGCCAGATACACATACTTGTAGAGGTTTCCAACCCATGGTGTCAAACTATTGATAACATGTGGGACATGATGAACTTCAAAAATATCCGAGAGCCCCTCCAAAACTGCTTTCCACACCACAAGAGACAGCTCGGGTGCAGTTTTCGCAAGGCCCGTGAGAAGAGAGTCACAGAAAGCTGATGTATCATGCGGGACATGCACTTCAGGGGAAACACGAAGCTTGCAACCAAAATCTAAACCGAAGGACTCTTGGGTTGCAGCGAGGACGTTGTATGAAATGTTTTTGACATTCTCATCATCGCTGCAAAATCCAGCGTATATCACTAACAATAAACTCCCCAAAATTTCTTGTGTCTCTTTTTCATCATTGTGAGGATTGTGTGACTGTTTGGTGTTTTCGGAGTTAGGACTATCATACTCTTCCTCTATTCGAGCCTGAGCGTAATAAAAAATTTTGATGATCTCAAGATATTTTGAGCTGCAAAACACAAGTTTTGATCCATCATCAAAATTTATAGTGAATTCTGAGGGCACTCCGGTTTCAAATGACACAGTTGTGGATGCAACGCTCGCCACTTCATACACGTTATTAAAATTAATTTCAACCACCTCATCAATACCGGTAACTTTAAAGCGGTAAGGAGTCTCAGATATCATTTGAACGTATTTGTTGCCGATTTTCAATGTCACAGGAGTAAAGCGTTCCCTGGCAGGATCATATAGCGAGACATCATGTAAAGTTACTCTTACGTCAGTGTAAACTTCATTGGAGAAAGGAGTAAGCTTCAGGCTCTTGATCGTATCTGAATTTGAGTCACTATTGATAAAATCATGTGGAGTATTGTACGGTATCAAATAAGGATTATGAGCTTTGAAAATGGGCAACCACATCTTCAAAAAGTCTTCTGTCATGTTATGATAGTAAAATCTTGCGCAATTTTTAGCAGCCTCGTCGGGTATTAGGTTGAAGAAGAATGTCAGAAGCTTCTTATCATCAGCTGCATGAACGTCGAATCCTGTACAATCAACTACAAAGTAGTGTTTTGACGCCCACACCTTGGAGTAAACTTGAAACGTTCGATAAGTCAATGCTTCTGTATCGCAGGTCTGCTTCTGGAGCAATTTATAAGTGAATATAATTATTGGTAGACCTTCTGAGGACACTGCCTCGTTAATAAATGGAAAATCATCTTTAAAGTCAAATGTCCTAAGTGAATGCCTTGACATAAAATCATAAAGTTCAGGATATTGATCCATTTTGTCTCTAATAAAGGGTGGAATTTCGTTTCTAAATTCCATGCGTGGTTGACCGAGAGCTGAAAGAAGGTTATCTGTGAAAGCAGATACCCTCTTCATCGTATTAAAATCCTCGTTAGACTTTATTCCAGCAATTACTTCACCCCTAATCTCCAACCCGTGCTGGTATATGTATCTGTGGAGGTAGTTGAACTCACTCACTGTGACCTTTCTTTCGGACGAAACTCTAGTCGTAATGACGCGCGTGGGATTAGCAATTTCGGTCAGGTACTTTGAAACTTTCTCACTGCATTCGTGGAGAAACGAAGATCTCGAATTGAGCAACGGCCATTTCATAGAATTTATCGAGCCGTTTGCAATATTTTGAACAACTTTGGCCATTATGACAAAAGATCTCTTTTGTGGAGGAGTCACGATGTCAACAATGTTTTCGGCATCCGGGCTCACCAAGGCTGGGCAAAAAAATCTCAAAAATATGAAAGACCCAACTGCAACCTTCTCGTAACCCGGGAACTTGTTTCTCACACTTAGGTAGATTGTTTGACAAAGAATAAAAAACTCAGGTGGAAAGGATGATATGGAATTAACAATAGAGTCAATAAGCATTTCGAGATATTTGGTGAAAAGCTGAGCGTTCCTCTCTGCGTCCGGGTCATCTGGCGATAGCTTTTCTATTTCAAAAGATTCCCCTTTGTTGATGATACCCTCTAAAACGGGTTTGAGAGTTTTTGCCAGATAGTCACTACCTTTTAATCTTGAAAACATAGATAAAGCTCTCGTTGCGCAGCTATTTCTCCTTAACACGTCTGCATAACGAGATGCATTCTGAATTTCGTCTTTGATCAATTCGACGACAATAATGTGTGCGGCGTTTTTGACTTCAAATACGGTAAGCATGCTGCTAGACAGAGCATCAATGTCATTCGCCGGGCAAATCCTTGCTGCCAGAGATATAAACCGAGGATTTTTCAGGGACTCTTCCACAAATTCTTCGATTAGTTTATTCTTGTAGGCAGAAAACTTTACCTTATGAATGTCAAAATTGGAAATAATTTTAACAAAAACTTTGAGAAACGCGACTTTGATGCTTTGGTTTTTAGAATATCCGATGGGTAGTGCGTACTTCAAACCAACGTCAACATTTGCATTCAAGAGGTTTGTTAATGAAGTTATGATGTTATCGTTCAGGACCCCAATCTTGTGTCGCAGTGTGGTTGGATAATTTTCAACACATGAACTTCTTTCCAGGCCCTTCAGCATAATGCTGAAGTAGTTTCCAAAAGTCACAGCCTTGGATCTTTTGAGTTCACTTTCTGATATTGACAAAGGAACCTCTAACATTAGGTCTTTAGTAATGTAAGCCAAGGCCTTGGATGATTCAATGGAGGTATCGATGTACAGGTAGTCTATGTCCCTTCTTTTGAGATCCATTTCGCGGTGAGGGCGCGCTAAGTTTTCCAAATCAAACTCTTTGAAAATTGTTGACTTGAACCATGATATCGCCAGCTGCAACCACCTGTTTTTGATCAACAGATAGCCTGAAATACAGATGCTTTTCTCTGTGTTCTCAAAAGATCTCAACATTTTGGAAAGATGGATGATTGCTTTGTAGTACCTAGTAGACTCATGATTAATGTCTCCCACTATCTTAAAAAGTTGATTAACCAAAGACAAAATCTCGAGAGAAACCAAAATGAGTTCACCTTTTGAATCTTCTCGCTCTAGCATTGTTCGTAGAATTAAAATTACCTGCTCCAAGAGGAGGAAGGATGAATCATTCTCGGAAATGGTGAGATCAAGGTCCTCTAGATCGTCGACCCTCTTTTTCAAATTTTTAAACAGCAACTTGAACGCCAAAGGATGAAGCTCTGTGCTAATGATATCTTTAGAATTTTCACGTGTGAGAAGGTCCGAGTCATTCAACCAAAGACATTGCATCGAAAGGAAATAGTCAACAAGCTCGCTCACCTCTTGTTGCATGTTTGCAATGTATGGAGATTCTTTCAGTACTTGAGAATCAATAGTGAGAAAAACTCCGCAACTGGCTGCAATTATACCGGCCAAGTTTCGGAAGTGACTAGCTTCCGTAGAATTTAAATGACTTCTCTGTCCAAATGCCACCCATTGATTATACATTAAGTTCAATGTATCAAATAACATTTTGTCAGGAAATTCAACATATTTCAAAATATCACTCCTTAACCGGCGTTGAAAAGCCACTGCTCCACTGGACACATAGTTGTCTTTGCACATAGAGTAGAAGAAGTTTTTATTATACTTCTCTGTTTCCTGAGTGTTTCCCATCATTTTGTCGTGAGAGTCCAGCTCTCTTAAAAAGTTCTTGAAGCACGCCTTCAGTAAAACATGAATCCTAGGCTCATGAGAGTACAGAGAAGCAAACAAGGCTCGGCCTATGGCTCCATGCAACAGTTTAAAGGTGTCACCCTCGATTTTTTGAAGGGTTTCTCTGTCCAAGCATGACTTTAGTCGAAGGCGAACATCCAAGTACTTCAAAACAACATCCAGTAGTTGTTCCCGTTTTGAGTCGCTCAAGTTGAGATTGAAAAGAGTCGTAGAGATTAGTGTTACCAGGTACGCCGCGCCTTTATACAGCACTAGCTGCATTTGCTCGCAGCTTTTGTCATTTTCAAGTTTGAGAGCGTAGAGGGCAATTATTGCTGCAAATGATTTTGCAGTTTCTTGTACCGCGGGTTGGTCATCTATTAGGCCCACAAAGAGTGGCTTAATCAACAAGCTGTAATCTTCGCTAACTTTGGTTGGCTCGGCTCCATCTAGACTCACGAAGTAATACTGGATCATCCTCCTGTACACCGATATTATATTGACCAATGTAACTCGAGCGTCCGCGAGGTCTGTAAAGGTTAAGTTATGAGTAACAATAGGGGGCGTATCGCTTGATGCTTTGAAGTTTGTCGTCTGTAAAGGGGTTGGATGCAGTGATTCATTTGAGGGCTCCCTTGACCGAGAAAATCTCAAAGGGGACTTGACATTCTTATGCAGGTTCTCAAGTTGAGAACGGACACCATGCATTGGCTTTTCTCCTTCCGAAGAAGAAGGTTTTGAGCTTCTGCTTGATGCAGTGAATGACGAACCAGAAGCCCTTCTTGCATGGGGCGCCAAAATTTCCGGCTTATCGCCTGCGCCTTTGGAATTGCTTCTTTTTTCGCCATGGGAGCTTGCGCCTGAAGACACTGATGAGGATGAAGTAGTGCTAAGCGCGTCACCTTTATTGGGGCTGTTTCTTAATATTTGTGGATGAAGAGCCGCTGTGGGAATGGAGGGGTAGATGGATTCCTCAAAGTCGTTTTTCATTGATCCGTTTAAAACCCCTTCAACAATAGAAGACATATTATCTGAGAAGTATTGCGAAGCCGCCAAAATCACGTCAGACATCTCAACTAGCGTTTTTTTGAAAAAATCAGTTGATCTTAAAACGGTTTCTAAATAGAGCTTTGGAATGTTCGGTATTCTGAAAAACATTTTGAAGCCTTCAGTGAGAGTCCGTAAGTGTTTGAAACCACTATGCTTGTTTTGCGTAAACTGTGTGAGTCGTGTGATGAACGAAGTAGGATCGAGTATCAACGCAGGCGCGAAAAATGCAATATGAAGTCTGGTATGAGATGTTGGGTTTCGCGCGAGGCATCTTGCTATAACAGGGTTCTTTTTACCCTGGGATGCCTCGCAAAGTTGAAGGGAATCGCCAACAACAAACAGCAGACGTCGAGAGAAGGAAACGATTGGTGATTCAGTATCAGCCAGGTGAATGGCAGATGCGATACGAAACAACACTACAAGTGATCTCAAAGTGTCCAAAAGAGAAGTGTCAGAAACAATCTGAGACCCATTAATGTTTTTAATAAGGGTGCTCAAAAATTTCACTTTCTTACTTCCAGAAGTAAAAGATGGAAATTTTAGAGTCTGGAGTTTCCTATGGTTGGACTGTCTTAGCTTTGAAAGCTGAGATTGTGGTTTTCGCTTTTCTTCCTCAGTGTTTGATCTGCATAAGCTTTCATCATTGCTTGTATTTTGTTCATCAGGAATATGTTTGAAGCTTATGAGATTCATTTCCTCAAATATTCCAGGTTGAAAGAGAAGCATTACAATCAGGAATCTTAAGATTGCTAAATTGGCAGCCTCTTCCCCCTGGAATAAAATTCCCATCATCGCTGAAAAATTTAGATAATCAGCACTTAGGCAGCTATTTGTTGAATCCGAGTCCGCGCGAGACCTCTTCGTGCCTATAGGATCTGGGGAAAAATAAGATGAGTTTCCAGAGGATGAAACGGGGGAAGGGACGTCTGAAGAAGAAGGAGAGTTTTTATACTCTGCGATTGCTGCATTGGAGCTGGCCGTAATTGTGAGCAGATAGGAGACATTGAAATTTGAGTGCATTTCGTCGAAGAGATTTGATGTGCATTTGCAAACCGCATGAGTGTTTTCGTCCTTTGAATCTTTTATATCATTCATCACCGCCACGTATTCATTAGGCCGAGATAAGACCCATGTCATTAGGGCCTGCGAAGAGTACATCAGCATAGGCTCTTGATAGGCGGTTTTCTTTAGGTGGTCCAAAATCTTAGATGTAGTTTGCAAGAATCTGGGAAGGTTCGAGGGTGTGATGTAATAGGATGAGAATAGCTCTAAATATTGGGTAGCGTCTCCCTCACTAGCTCTATGATTTGATGCTAATGGATTAATGATTGTGGAGGTTATGAACTCTGAAAACTCGTTGGGGTTTGCCGCCGACGCAAAGCAGCAAAGGTACTCAACGTTGGTTCCAACAGCTTTGAATAGAATCGGCTGTTCCTGATCAGCAAAAATGGCATCGTTTTTGCTTGAAGATACCGGAGAATTCTGAGGGTTGTACTGGGAAGAGGAGTTTCTCTTTGAAAGCCGCGCTGTGCCAAAGCTAAGCTTTAACCGACTTAGCGCCTTTATGAATTTCTGGGCGGTGGCAGAACTAACGGCCTTGGGACGTGCGTTATGGAAACATAGCCTCTGCGTGGAGAACCCAGCAACGCTTTTAGAAATGTTTTCCTCCTGGTCGAGGTAGTTGTGCGCTTGTGGCATTTGCCTGATATCCTCATCCTTCCAGCACGTTTCGGCGATATCGCTAAGTAGTCGCAACAGTACTAAAAGTGAGATAAGAGCTTTTTCCGACAGCGCGGAGGTCTTCTGTTGTTTGGTAATAACTTCTATCAGACGGAGTGTTTCTTCGATGGCAAACTCGACACTGTAAGTAGTAGACAGATTGAATAGCAATGTTCGGCAATTATTGAAAAATGGGTCGCTTTCCACTTCTCCTGTGCCATTGCCGCCCGACTTTACCGGGAGTATGTTGAAAATCAGTTCATAGGTGAACCTCGCTAAAGAGGCGCTCATTTGGTACAGTTTAGAGCCCGAGTGCCAAAATAGCTTTGTATATTTGACCGCAATGCCAACCTCAGGACTGTGTTCACGACCTTCAGCTGAAGCTTATTATGATGCGGCTTGTTGATGATGTAGTTTGAATAAACCCGGAACAAACGCCCCTTGGAGGCAAAACTTTTCTGTTTTTGTACTTATACACGAGACTTTCAATGAAACGTGATCAGTCACATGAGTAGACATGTCTTCGTAAATAGCCGCTATTGGTCACAGTACTATACTAAAGTTATTCATGTTAGCTTTATCTCTAATAAGAACTTTCTTAGAAAATTCCCGGACCACTTGTTCCTCATGCACCTTTTGGCCAAATGAGCGCTGGAATAGCATGTAAATTATTTTTGAGGACTCGTGAGCGTGGCTTTGTTTATAGCCAAGATACTCCATTATGTCACACAAGAGGGTTTTGCTCATATACCTCGAGTTAGAAACACACGGAAGCGGAAGGACGAGAAAAATGTATGTTTTCTCGACATCTAGTCGAAGAAAGTGTTGAAACCTATGGAGCATGGCACCACGAAGTTGAGGAGTCGGTACAAAGTTGAGAACAAGAGAACAAGAGATCAGGTCAAATTTTTCAGCATCTGAAGGTGGCAGTGGACGCTTCATAAAGTCTTGGCGCTTAATTTTTGCTGGGTCGCTGGAATTAAGATCAATGCGTATCACGGGGTCAAAAACGCCAGATGTCGAAATCGCATTCTCAGCACTTAAGGAGCCAATCTCTAACGCGCGGTACTGATGTCCCGGGGTCCGAATGGTCTTGAACCAGTTCATCAATATTTTAGATGAGTCACCCCCACGATTCCGGTCTTGTCCCATCGAGCTCGCCAATTGGTAGTTTTGAAGACCTCCACGTTGATGGATTTCAGACATGATATATCCAAGGATCCGAAAGAGCTGGATGTCGTCGTCTAGGCGTTGAATCTTAAGCATTTGGGCCTCATATTCGGACGAGGGGTTTTGGGCATTCCAGCCCTCATCGTAAAAGCTCTGAGTGTCATTAAGTCGGAGTTTTTCTGAGATGCGCTCGGAGTTAGTGCTTTCGTCTCCCTCTAATAGCTTAATGCCTATCTTATTGCATATTATCCTCCTTTTATTGATCAACAGATGAAATCTCCGGATAATACGGCGAGCTTTCGAAGGTTTGATAGCGGGTGGCCGTTCGACAATTAGCTTTCCTGTTACTGTCTTCCGTCTCCTCGATAACATAACTGTAAGATGACCTGAAGCTTGTGGTTTCTGTCACAGTGTTTTTTTTTCATTACTCTTCTTGCTGCACGATTTTTAATTCTTAAAGTTAATCTTTCCTGAAGTCATCGCATGAAAATTTTCGATGAAGCCAGCTTGATGAGCTCAACCATAAACGCTGAAAGTGACCGAAATGGCCGGAAAGCTTACTCAAAGGTTCGCGAAGAGCAGTAGAAAGCCAGCTAAGGACAATGGCAAAGTGATAACAAGAAACACCCATACTAAAAAGCGTATTGTGAAGCCCAAAAGACAAACTCAAAGCACACGCGATGAGGAAAAGCGAAATTTGAATGTTGTTGGAGCCAACGAGCTAAAATGGAAGTCCGTTGAAATTCCTGACACAATGGACGACTTTGGGGGATTTTACGGCCTTGAAGAAATCGATGGCGTTGACGTCAAAGTGGTCAACGGAAAAGTTCAGTTTATAACTCGCAATGATAGTAATATCAAAGGGCCTGAACCTGAGGAACCCAGTTCCCAAGGAGAGGTAGAGCCTTCAGATGGCCAAGAAATGGAAGAGCTTGTTGAGTTCAAAAACTTTGATGACTTCGAGGAGGGCGAACTAAGTGCAGCATCGTCAAACGGTGAAGACAACGAGAATTACAGCGACAACGAGCTCGGTCAAGAAGAAAGCGAAAATGCAGGTGAGCAGAAGCAGGAACAAAATCACGAAGAAAGCGAAGCTAATGCATCAGGCGCGATTATGGAAGATAATGCTGCGGATGGTGAACTTGAAACTAACATCTTCGGAGCAGAACTCAGCATTCCCGATAATGTTGAGCCCGATTTATTACCACAGTGGACAGAGACCATGAACTTGTCGATGACTACTTTGCAAGGGCTCGCAGCCCAGGGCTTCACAAAGCCCACTGACATTCAATCCATGACTATTCCCCCCGCTTTAGAAGGCAAAGATATTATGGGCAAAGCCTCCACTGGTTCCGGTAAAACTCTTGCTTATGGCATTCCTATTTTGGAGAGACTAGTTGCAGACAGAACCACCGATAAAACTGTAGGACTCATTTTCACGCCTACAAGAGAACTAGCACACCAGGTCACGCAACATCTGCAGAAGCTCGCTTGTGTTATTATCAAAAAGTCTCCTTATGCCATCATATCCCTCACTGGTGGGCTTTCGATTCAAAAACAAGAGCGATTACTGAAATATGATGGATGTGCCAGAATTGTTGTAGCTACGCCCGGTCGTTTTCTGGAAATGTTAGAGCGGGATCCAAAACTAATTGACAGATTCTCTCAGACAGACTGCCTAGTGCTTGACGAAGTGGATAGATTGCTACAAGATGGGCACTTCGAGGAGTTCGACAAGATCTTGAAACACCTTGGAAAGGCTAGAAACATGAAAAAAAAGGTAAAAAGCGAATTCGCGGGCACAGGATGGCAGACTATGGTTTTCTCAGCGACCTTTTCGGTGGACCTCTTCAATAAATTGTCAACAACTTCCTGGAAAAAAGTCGGCGGCGGTAAGGATGATGACGAAATGGAACTTTCCCTCAAGCATTTGATGACAAAAATACACTTCAGATCAAAGCCCGTGATAATCGATGCAGATCCAGACCACAAAATACACTCAAAGATTAAGGAGTCTTTAATTGAATGCCTACCAACCGAAAGGGATCTTTTTGCATATTACTTTTTGACCGTGTACCCTGGTTCAACTCTGATTTTTTGCAATGCGATTGATTCAGTTAAAAAGCTCAATGCGTATCTTAACTTCCTTCAGGTCTCATCGTTCCAGATTCATTCTTCAATGACACAAAAGAACCGTTTGAAGAACTTGGAAAAGTTTCAACAAAATGTCCTGGCAAACAAAGGGAAGGGAAAGGCCACTGTTCTGATAGCCAGTGATGTTGCAGCAAGAGGACTTGATATTCCGGGAATAAACCATGTTGTTCACTACCACCTGCCAAGAAGTGCTGATGTGTACATTCACAGGTCAGGTAGAACAGCTCGTGGTGACCAAGAGGGTGTCTCTGTTATGATCTGCTCTCCCCAGGAGGCTATGGGGCCTCTGCGAAAACTTAGAAAAGTACTTGCATCGAAGTCCGCAACAAGTTATGGCAAAAAATGGCAAAAGGATGTTCCCGTTTTCCCAATTGAGCCCAGTATCCTTTCTCAGCTTCGTGAGCGAGGTTCTATGGCCAACACTCTTGCAGAGGACCAGCTGGCAACAAGATCTTTGAGCAAGGACGAAAACTGGCTGAAAAAAGCCGCCGACGACTTGGGAATTGAATTGGATTCCGAAGATGAAGAGAAAGACGTTATTCTAGCCAAGAACAAGTTTAAGAAACAGAACAAGCAACTGGGGAAGGTACAATTGAGGTCTTTGCAACATGAATTGAAAGAGTTGCTTCAGAATCCTATAAGAAAAGATTTGAGAAAAAGCTATCTAACAGGCGGCTTGACAAACCTTGCGGACGACATTGTCAAAAACAGAGGACACTCCACTATTATAGGGCAAGATAGACTTGAAGCTCTGGACCTTCTAAAAACAAAAAATCGGAAATAAATTTATAGGCGGCTTTCACCTTGAAGTAAGCTAGTAGATAAATGAGTTTAAAAGAAAACAAAGGCTTTGTGAATGCGGCACGCCATGCCAGCAGTCGATACTATAGAAAATTTGAGGCATAAAATGCTAATACCAATTTAAACTACTAAAATCCAAATGGATTAAAATGAAAAGAGAATACAATCAGACTAATTTTGTCTTGGCAGCTGCGAAAGTCGTAGCCACTTGATGCAATTAGATGAAGTCAAAGTCAGAGTCCTCTTCATCCTCATCGTAGTACTCATCATCAGACTCGTCAACCAGTTGTTCGAAGTTAACTTTGTAACGCAACATAGCACCGATACCACCGAAACCAGTCACAAATTGGGCACCTTCTGATGACCTGTCGGTGACGAACTCCAAGTTGGCACCATAGTTTTTATAGTTCTCTGCTAGCCATTCGACCAAAGGCTGTTCCTCGACAACTTCCATTTCTTGACCTGTGGCCTTGTCTAGGTTATAAGACTTGTCTTCTTGTTCTGGTTCCGCGAACCTCAAAACCTCGCTATCTTCAGAGTCCTTAAAGACATATCTGATGGTGTCTAAGTTCTCAAAAATAATGAGAGTTTCCACAGCACCGAGGTCTAAGGCTTTCAAGGTATCGTCGATACCGTAACAGTACTTGCCAGTGTCCTGCGAGATTTCGTCAAAGTAACTCGTGATCAACTTCTTTTCTTGGATGAACTTGACGTTTGCCAATGATTCAGCGGAGAGCTCGATAGCCTGATTAAATCCGTTCTCGCCACCGTAGGAAATATCGACAATTTTGACGATTCGGGAAGCCAGTCTTTGATCAAAGAGTTCAGACTTTGCCAAATCAGTCTTGAAGTCTGCTGAACCTGCCAGAATTAAACCCTTGACGTTGGGTCTGTCGTTTGTAATGAAATTTTGTACAGCAACTTCCGCTACCTTTCTCACGTAGTTATGTCTCTTTTCTTCTCTCAAACGTGCGAAACGGACTGCGGACTGACCACCTCTACCGTGCTTCTTTGGCAAGTCAACAGTGAACTTGTGCAGAACAGTTCTCGTGTTACCAGATAGCAAGCCAAACAAGGTTCCTTGACCATCCATGACAATAAAACCAAATTTGTCATCGGCCTCCAGCAGCTCTGAAAGCACCTCGGTGTGGAATTTGTTGTCACACAGGTAAAGAGATGTGTTGATGGGTTTGTAAGGTTCAATGTCAATGGTGACTTTCTTTTCCTTACCTTCCTCAGTGATGATATCACCACAGTAAAGAACCAGCCCATTTGGAGGAACTTTAGTGTACAGCTTTAATTTTTGCTGTGTTGATGTGATAGCACCCAAAACTGATAAACGGTTAACTCTAGACTTGATATTGGACGCAGTACCGTATTCATCCGTTAGCATTCTCTGAATAATTGAGATTTGGCCCTTAGGAGGAATAACCAGCGAAATCATCGAGGTACCATTTCCTCTCGCTTTCTCAAGCGATCTGATCAGTTTTTTGACCTTCCAGATAGCGATGTTCTTCTCAGCTTCAGTTTCCATTTTGAGACTACTCTTTAATTTGGTAGAAGAGGCCAACCAAGTTCTATAGTTCTTTTCACCATACCTCTGCGCTCGAGTTTTTAAAATTTTTTATTAGAAAACCTAGTTTTCGATCACTGTGAACTAAATAGATTGCTTCGACAATCTCATCGGATATGCGCAACAAGAACTTGCTGTATAATTACAATTACATTGGCCGCCCAAAAGGGCTTCGAAAACGAAACAAGGAATTTTAACTTCAATCAGCTAGTTTAAACCATACCACGTAAAACCTTTGATTATTTAGCTAGCAAACATTACAAGACAATGCCTCAAGGTGAGGCCAGAAACTAAAATAGAGAAAAGAGTGCACATTTGTAGAAAGTGATGTTTTCATCCCTCGATGTCGCTGTCGCTTAAGAAGTCGTAGTCGTCGAGTTCAGAATCGTCTCTAGAAGCGTGCTGAGAACCTTCGTTTGTCACGGTGTTGCTGATAATATCTTGGTCTTCAATGGAGTCGGCTTCAAGGTCTGGAACCTCACGAGCCTCTGAGTAGACAGATTGTTGAATGTCGAACATGATGGGCTGCTTCAAGCACATGTTGGGACCACCAGAAGAAGACCCTGTGAAGATTACGTCGTCATCCTGGTCAACCAAATCAATTTTGCAGGGGTTGCCCAAGGAAAAGTTCTCTATTAGGCCGCGGCAATTGAAGTTGAGGGTTTTGTAGCTATCTTTTTGAAACTCGTGGGGCCCCATGTGGAGGGTGCACTTAACTGGGTTTGCGTTGCGTGGTTCAAAGTACTGAAAGACAAGTCTCAATCCGCTTGAGACAGGACGGGGGCCTCTGTTGTTTAACTTAAAGGAAATGACATGATCGCGCTTACCCATCTGGACATCAATCAAATCTTCCTCCTCGTGCGCCGTTTCAATAGATGCATCGAGTGAATTCGTCTTGCAAGGAGACAGGATAAGCGCAACCGCTTCTTGCAGTTTTGCGTCATCACCGCTGACTTGCGCTAGCAGATTTTCGTACTTCTCATAATGGTTGATCAGCTGCGCCAGTTGTTCCTCTGTCTTGATCTTCGAAAAAAAGTCGAATACCCTGGCATTACGATCAGGGATGTCAATGATGACATCCCTGTCTGAGCTTCTGGCGCTGAACTTAGCTGGTTCATCTTGCTTAGGAGTATCATTCATGTCAGACCAGATTTTATTAATTTCGCCGTCGGGGGTGTTGATCTGAATGAGGTTATGATACTTCTGATGAGTGCCAGTTTCAACCCCTTTGGCAACGCATTCGGAACATAGGTCGTAGTTGTAGCAGTATAAGCACTTGAATCTCGGGCCTTTGATGTAGCCGTCCTCGGTACAGAAACTGCTGGAGGACGTTCCCAAGTGGGTGCTGGGGTGGCATCCGTCGCAGATCACCTGATAGTGAATGGTCTTGGACTGGAGGGCGCTTTGTGTATTCAATAATCCCGATTTTGCCGGCCCCGAGGGTTGCTGACTCTTGTTAAGAGAGACCTCAAGCTTTTGTATAGACTGGATCAAGGACTCCAACTGGTCAACAGGAATGGAAACAGAGCCCGCAGCTTGCTCTCCTTTATTCCCTTGGATAGCATCGAGAGTCTGAGGCGGAACAGAGGTTGGGTTCATTAGTGCAACGCCAATTTTGGCAACGCGGAGTGCTTCGAACTGCGCCTTAAACTGTGAGATATCGTTATCATTTTGAAGACAAAAGACCTTGTTGAGGTTGAAGCTCCTGTTTTCGTAGTAGACAACGTGCGATTCTACTGCATTCTCGACTCCGAAGTTCTCGTTCAAAACCTTGTTCAAGAACTCCTTAGTGATCTCCGCTGGGTCAACTTCAAGGCATCGCTCCTCGGAGTGTGAGTCCGAAAACAGGTAAAGGGGGCAGAGGGCTCCAATCTTTGGGCCTTCCATATTCACGCGGAAGTTGTTAGTAAAATTAAAGAACTGATTCTCGATGAGCTAGTGAGATGATATCAGAGCTAGGTAAATTAGAAATATGTAGTATGCTTTTAGTTCACCCTTAGATTTATCTTATCTTAGAGAATTGATATTTTCGTATCAATTGACAATTGTTGACAGTTGTAGTTCCAACGCGAGGCCCAAATAACCGAGGAATAACCAAGTTGGCGTCTCCACCGCGCCATGCTCGTCGGTTTCGAGGGGCCTATTTCAACAAAGCTCATATTTTCCGTATACAATCAGCTCCACGGGGTATTGATCGTTCTTCCGCAGAGCGCAGAGCAGGGCAGTTCACCCTTGCATGATTGAGCTAGGAACACATTTATTTGATGTTTCTCCCCTAGCTGAGGGCTCCTCCTCAATGACACAAACCTTTCGTATAGACTTCACTTGAATTTCCTTTGGTACCTCATGTCTGGGCTTGCTTAACCACTCAAAGAAGGTTTTCAAAAGAAAGGCAATCGCTATCAGAGCGCTCAGTGCTGTCTCCGGATCTGGTCTGCAGTGAGTGTTTTGAGAAGTGTCGATTTTGAGCATAAGATGGTTCTTGTGATGCGCGAAAGGCTCGATGCCGCGTGCCTTGCACGAGGAGCACAAGTCTAAATCCTCGCAAAGTGTACATTTGAACCTTGTTCCTTGTATAAAGTCCTTGGGCAAAAGAGACGACGCACAACACTTTAACCTGCGCGCTTCGTGATGGCAACCATCGCACATAATCCCCAAGTGTATTTCTCGGCCCTGCTTCACTACTTCGGTTGAGTCTTGTACAAATTTCAAACCTGCATTTTGCCCTCTGGCCATGGGCTTCCGGCGTCCCGTGGAGCAGGTAGCACAGTTTTCGTGGTTTTTGCCCGCTAAATTGTCACCGCTTTGCCTTTCGCTTATCTCAATCAAGTATCTCGTTTTCCGACTTAGACTCTTGCGGCTTTTGGCTTTAATGCCAAGCTTGGCGAACCCAAGCGACATTAGTTGCACCTTGAATAGGGCAAGGTCACCTTCGCTTTGTAGACAGATCAAATCTTTTACATTAAAACTATGGCTTTCATAGTAAAGTAAGCGGTTTTCCCATGCTGCAGTAATACCCAGTTTGAAATAGATAATCGAGTTGAGAAAGCCCTTTGTAATCTCATTAACTCCCACTCTTAACCGCCTCTCCTCGTAATCTGTGTCAGAATATAACAAAAGATGTAAGGACATATCTGGATTGGGCGAATCCATCTTTTGGGAGAGCGTTCGGTGGAGGGCTGGACTATAAGGCAAAGTGCCTCCAAACCCTCACCCTACTCAGAAATAAATACGTGCCATCCTGTGCACCCATTGACGTGTTTATTTTGTATGGTCGAACGTGTCTTTTTTATTGGATTTCGACGTGTCCTTCTTTCTTGGGTCGCTATGCTTCGGGCAGTATGCGGCCTAGTATTGGCAGCAGCCTGTGTTTTAGGTGGAGCATGCGGGAACTTTCGAAGCCATGGCGGTTCCAGCCGTAGTGTGACGTTCGAGCGTAGCAGCAATATCAGTGCACAATTGATTCTCCAACGCTGTTGCCAACTAATAAGCAATACGCTGAAACAGGCTTCAAAAGTCTGATTTGAGAAGGGTTAAAGGGTTTGGTATCCAGGCCTGGATGCTCCTCAAGCGGATCTTAGCGCCAACCACCCCCTCGGCGCCATCAGTAAAGGAAGATAATTAACTAAGACATTAATAATATGTAACTAGGGTCGAACTGAATTAAGAAATTAGGAATAGTGAATATCAGGAAATAGCCATAGATAACTGG